>NC_052357.1:17696623-17720973 GCF_009727055.1 Benincasa hispida | reverse complement strand
CTATGGCGGATCCTTGTGATCCAAACAAACGCGTGAGAAGACGGTTGAGAGTTCTTCACCTCCTTCATCCATTCCGAGTGACGACCGGAGCCTTTAACCAGAGTTAGATCTCAAGAGAGTCAGCTCCTCCGGCCATCCATGGCACCACCGACAGCCTTGACACACATCTGCTGAAAGAAAATCTTTGCTTCCAACCAGTCATTTCTTTTCCTTTCTTTTCTCATATTGTATTGTATAACATTTTGGAATTAAGAAATCAGTACAATTTGTTTTCAATGCATTTCTCTATTCCTTCGACTCCATCTCTATCTTCTTGCTTAGCATCTTTACTTTCATTGCAACACTTAGTGAGATTGCTTGGGTATTGCATACTTAGTCATGTGGATTAGGGATATGAAGCATGTAGCAATCCACTGAGAGGTGTGCGTTGCGCGAGTGTGTGAGTAACCTTATTTACTTAGTGTGAAGTTGCTGCAACGCTTGTCTATAGGCTAACATATTTGCTTGTCTACGAGTGAAGTTAGCAACAATCAACTGCCCGGGAGGGTAAGTGGTTGGACGCATTAAGCAAGGTATGCATTGTTCATTAGGGATAGTAACAACCGTAGGTCAGCGAAGTTTATGCGATTGTCTTGCATTATGTATGCTTCATTCATCCCTTAGGGATACTTAGGAGGGTAGTCTAAGGACAAGATCTAGGCTTGGGAAGGTCAGGTCAGAATCTAGGCTCGGGATATTCAGATTAGAACACATAACACAAGAGATAGGCACTTAGGAATGAGCACTATTTGTTATTAACGCATCGCATGCATCCTAGAGATAGAATACGATTGAATGCGGCCACCTTGCTTTCATGCATTTTGCATCATCGCATAGGACCAGAGTAGAGACTTAGGCATAAGCTCTATGGACACTTTGTGTTCAACACATGCGTCCTAGAATTAGGAGCACTGCATTTTCACTGGAAAGTGACTTGCCATGTATGGTTGTAGCATGATTGCATGGATTGCGTTGACTAGGGTTGCCCTTGCGATCACTCTTAAGTTTTGCAAAGAAAACATCTCCACATTTTATCCATTTTTCCACACATTTATTTCATGTCAAGGTTTGTTGCATCTCTACCTTTCATGCAAATTCTCATTGCGTTGTCTGTTAGATAGGAGTAGGAGTAGGATTAACGTAGCAACATCCCCTCCATTCTTTTATGTAAATCGTCGAATGCACATCACCGCAAACATATAGCTACAAGTCCCTGTGTTCAATCTCGAATTAGCTGAGAAACTTGCGTTCATATTATACTTGGCGTGAATGCAAGAAAACTTGTGCAGGACGCATGGTCATCGTATACATTTATTAACGCATATTCATTCCAACGCATGACCATCGACGCATGACTATCAACGCATATCTTAGGAACATGCATCGCATATCGCATCCAAGGGAAGTTGGTTGACGAGTAAAATTAACTTCCAATTTCCCGTCGTCATTCACCCAAATATTTCATTTGGAACTGGGTAGTTAGCCATTTCTTAATGTCAATAAAAAATCCTACATCATACCCAATGAGTAGGATATCATCCACATATAGTACCAGGAAAGCTACTGAGCTGTTGATGATTTTCTTGTAAACACAAGGCTCATCAATGTTTTGATCAAAGCCAAATGACTTGATCGTAGTGTCAAATCTAATGTTCCATGATCGAGACACTTATTTCAACCCATAAATGGACCTATTAAGCTTGCAAACTCTTTTCTCTTGATCTGGAACTATGAACCCCTCTAGTTAAGCCTTGTAGATGGTCTACTCAAGATTATCGTTAACAAAGGTAGTCTTGACGTCCATTTGCCATATTTCATAATCATAAAATGTGACTATGGACAGGAGTATCCTAATAGACTTGAGCATGACAACAGGTGAGAAAGTTTCCTCATAGTCAACTCTTTCAACTTGGGTATAACCCTTTGCCACGAGTCTAGCCTTAAAAGTTTGCACCTTCCATCTACACCTCGCTTTCACTTATAGATCCACTTACACCCAATAGGTCTTAATCCACAAGCTTATAGATCCCTTACACCTTTTAGGTGGATCCATAAGCTCCTAGACGTTATTGAAGTACATAGATTCCGTCTCCTGGTTCATGGCTTTAATCCATTCATCCTTGTCACCATCATTCATTACTTTCTTAAAAGACCATGGATCCTTGACCCCATCATTAGAAATGACGTTCTGGGTTTCGGTTAAACCCATGTAGCGGTCTGGTGGGTTCACAACCCTCCCACTACGTCGAGGCAGTCTCAACCCTGGAGCTGGTTGACTAGATGCACCGGCCTCAACAACTCTTGTTGATCCGTCAGTCTGTTCAACAACTCTTGTTGAACCCTCAGTAGTCTCAGTCTCACTAGAAATCTCACGTAAAACAAGCTTACTTCGTGGTTTATGATCTCTGATGTGGTCTTCTTCTAAGAAGATAGCATTTTTAGAAACAAACACTTTGTTCTCACTCGGATCATAGAAGTATCCACCCTCGTTTCCCTGGGGTAGCCTATAAAGAGGCAAACTTTCGAACGCGGTTCCAACTTCTTTGGGTTAGTCACAAGTAGATGTGCTAGACACCCTTAAATCCCGAAGTAGTGTAAACTACCTTTACGGCCTCTCCACAACTCAATAGGTGTTTTAGAATCACTTTTCAAGGGAACGTTGTTCAAAATTTAGCATGTAGTCTCCACTGCAAAACTCCAAAACAAGTCTGGAAGATGAGCACAACTCATCATAGATCGAACCATGTCCAACAAGGTTCAGTTTCTTCTTTCTAATACACCATTCTGCTGAGGCGTACTTAAGGCTGAGAGTTGAGACGCAATCCCATGTTCTAGCATATAGCTCTGGAATTGGAGGTCCATGTACTCTCCACCATGATCAGATTTTAGTGTTTTTATCTTCTTACCTAACAAGTTTTCAACGTCAGACTTATACTCTTTGAACTTGTCAAGGGCTTCAAACTTATGTTGCTCTGTAACCTTTTCTAGTAAAAGGTCGTTTGGTCATCTTGCCTTCGAGGCATGATTCATACACCGACAAGGAGTTTTCTTCTAAACTCTTTAGAAGTCCACTTTTCACCAACTGCTCAATCCTATTGAGGTTGATGTGACCTAACTAACGACCTTAGTATATATAAGTTACTTTCCATTAAGCCAAAACTAATCTCCATTCCATTCTTGAAAATAAACAATTTATTCTCAGAAAAGGAGACAGTATAACCTTGTTCAATGAGACAAGAAACCGATATTAAGTTCCTCTTAATATGAGAAACTAAGAAAACATTATCCAGTAACAGATAACATTTCTTGTCCAAAAATAACTTCAGCCGTCCTACAGCAACAACTGAAATAATCTCATCAGTACCGACTCGAAGAGTCATCTCTTCCTATGGCAATGTTTTTTAGGAAGTGAATCATTGGTAAGAGGAACTGACATGATTTGTAGAACCCAAATCAAGGATCTAGGCAGAATCATCATTCTCTAACAAACACGTCTCCAAGACCAATCACATTTACTGTCTTTAGACATCTGATGACATGTAGAAATGCATGTCATCTTAGGCCTTTTATTTAGAATTATGAAGGTTGTTAGGCAGAATATGCAACAATTATACTAGGAATTCACGAGAAAGTGAGCTTACGTCGTTCAGCATGATGAATCTTGGCTAACTCGTTAATATGCGTTCAATGTTCTATTTTTGTAGCTAATACAGGAAGTGGATGCAAACTCGGAAACCGGACTACAGCATAGACGACCACATGCGAAGAAACACTCCATCGCAAAGGTGAACGCGTTCGATCAACGCATGGATGTTGTGGTAATCAGCCGAATGCGTCCATCGCATGGGAGTTATGTTCGTCAAGTGATTGCGATCATCGTGTAGAGTTGCAGTATTAAGTGAATGCAGACACCGAATGATTGCGGCTACATGACAATGCATGATAAAAGGATCAACGCAAGGTTGGTGGAATGAATGCATCAACACATCTGCCTTGGGAAAATCAAAAGATGATATTGACATTTCACCTACCACGCCGTTAGCTGTAGAGTTCAGAAAAGGACCAACGCACCGAATGTCAGACTCAGAGCAGTTCATTAATGCTGTCGACGATCTAAGCTCTATAAATAGAAGCCGATGAGCAGAATTCCATGATGTCTGGGGATTATCCTTGCAACCCAAGGTTTTCCTTGCGATTCAGACAAAATGCGTGAGAACACGTTTGAGAGTTCTTTACCTCCTTCATCCATTCCGAGTGACGACCGGAGCCTTTGACTAGAGCTAGATCTCGGGAGAGTCAGCTCTACCACCCATCCATGGCACCACCGGTAGCCTTGACACACATCTGCTGGAAGTAGGTCTTTGCTTCCAGCCGGTCATTTCATTTTCCTTTCTTTTCTTATATTGTATTGTATACATTTGTGATTAAAGAATTAATACATTTTGTGTTCAATGCATTCCTCTGTTTCCTTCGACTCCATCTCCATCTTCTTTGCTTAACATCCTTACTTTCATTGAAACACTTAGTCAGATTGCTTGGGTATCACATACTTAGCATGTGGATTAGGGATATGAAGCATGTAGCAACCCACCAAGAGGTGTGTGTTGCGTGAGTGTGTGTGTAACCTTATTTGCTTAGTGTGAAGTTGTGGCAATGCCTGTCTATAGACTAACACATTGCTTGTCTATGAGTAAAGTTAGCAACAACCAAATGCCCGGGAGGGTAAGTGGTTGGTTGCATCAAACATTGTATGCATTGTTCACTAGAGATAGGAACAATCTTGGGTCAGCAGAGTTCATGCGGTTACCTTGTCCTATGAATGCTTCATTCATCATTTAGGCATACTTGGAAGAGTAGTCTAAAACCTAAATCTAAGACTCGAGAGATCGGATTGGAACACATAGGCAAGAATGGGGAACTTAGGGATAAGCTCCGTTTGCTATCACACAACGTATGCGCCCTATAGATAGGATATTGCATGTGTCCAGGAAGTAGGATAAGGTGGTATGTGGCTAGCATGCTCATGCAACGAGAGCTGATGAGTGGGTTATAGAGGTCTAGGCAGGCTTAGGCTTCTCGGCATTATCGTGGATCCACCACATATGTCTTAGAGTTAGGTTCACATATGTGTAGCATGATTGCATGCGTTGACTAAGGTTTCCCTTGTGATCACTCTTAAGGGTTACAATGAAATCATCTCCGCTTTTATCTATTTTCTATTCATTTATTTCAAGTCAAGAGTTTCCGTGTCTCTACCTCTCATGCATACTCTCATTGCGTTGTCTGTTAGATAGGAGTAGGAGTAGGGTTAACTTAGCAACCTCCCTTTCATTCTTTTATTTAAACTGCCGCATGCACATAACTGCATTCATTTTGCTACAAGTCCCTGTGTTCGACCTCAGATCATTCGATAAACTTGCATTCGCGTTATACTTGGCGTGAGTACAAGAAAACTTGTGACAGAACGCATGGTCATTGCATACATTTATTAACGCATATTCCTTCCAATGCATGACTATCAACGCATACCTTAAGAACATGCATCGCATATCGCGTCCAAAGGATTTTAGTTGTTTAGTAATTTGACATCTAAAATAACGCATCAACTTCCTCCTCTTTTGGAGAGAGTGGGGTCTGTATCAGACCTTAATAAGCTCCAAGTGCTATTTCAGAGAACAGTTCTCTTCAATGAACTTCAACAGAGTTAGCAACAATTGATTTCTCTTCCTAGAGTTTAACTTGGGAACAACACTACTGGTTTTGTCATCCATCCTTTTGTGCTTGAAAAGTAAGAACTGATGTTCAAACAAATCTTGCAACGAGTCCATGATTTCATATGCAATGATCATGTTCTCAATCTTTTTGGGCAAAACATCAGGTATGCTAGCCAATATGTGAAGTCTGGCCAATGAATTAGCCTTCATCCACACCTCATATGCATTACAAACACTTCACAGTGCTTCAAGTGTCGAGACTTGAAGACATTCCTCAACCATGACAAACTCGAGGTTGTTTACCACGAAATACGTTTTACAAGACTTTTTCCACCGTATGTAACCGGTCAAATTAGAGGCATTAAACGGAAAAACAAACATGTTGCTGAAAACAAAAACACATTGACCTGCGTTAGGTTTTAAGCAAATACTCGTTGAGAAAATATACAACATCCAATAAGATTTAGCAAAACTAACATGAACCCCGGTGACATCTAGTTTCGCAATGACGCTTTAAAGGTTGGGACAAAAGTTGCCGAAGGGAGGTCAATTATCCCTCATTTGAATTGAGAAATTCTCAACCAACCATTAATACCAGAACAACTCTTGCTCCTATAATGACTAGCCATCATTGATTTGGTCAAGAAATCACTAACTTACTAAACAATTTTTCGTAAGTGTGACTTGCCATTTTAGGTCCTAGAGTTCCGCCCTAAACAGCCAATTCGAAGGGAAAAAATCTAATTGGAGCAAAAACTAAAGTGACCCTATCCATTTCTGGAGTTCACCTTGATCTTGACCAATTGCACAAAATCCATCCGAAGAGGGACGCTCCTAGGGCACCACGAGGGAGTACAGAATGATGTCACGGTGCGAACCAATGACAGAGACTGTGGGACATGTTGACATACACTCTTCACCCACTTACTATAAACATTTTCTCCGTCCACTTTGATATTGACTCATGCAAACATCATTCATAGGGGGATGCTCCCAGGACACCATGAAGCCAAGCATGAATCTCACGGTGTGAACATTTAGGGAGAAATGTGAGTGGAATCATTGACATATCATATACATCTCTTCCTCCCACTGAGTATTTTATAACTTAGGGTTTAGTTTACTTAGAAAAAACACGGCTAAGAATTTTAACTAAGTGACTGTTTAGGTTTGCCCAAGAGTAATATTTACCTTGGATAGTTAAACAACTTTTGATCATCATCCATTAAACTCTTTAACTAAATCTTTGATCAACTGTCGCATGCTTGCAGAAAATCTATCTACTTCATCTTTCCAGGTAGGTTCCCAGGTAGGGGTATTCCGTTTCCGTCAGCTTAAGTACCCCAGCCTAAACAGAACCCGCCTTAGACAAAAAGTTCCTTATAGATAGATTTAATACAATTTTAATATTTTATGCCAATCAATTTAATCCTATTAAATCGATTTAAGATTATACTAGGTTGCTAATCCCATTAAAACCTTTGAACTTAGATCTATCTCAATCCAATTTTAAAACCCTTTAAAACATGAGTTTGCTAAGTCCGCATGCAACTCTTTCTTATCGAATTTAATTCTAATTTCTATTATAACTCTTATAACAGAAACAACCAAAACCAATTGCAACGCAAAGCCAACACATATAAGGCATTCACAACGTTTATAAACAGCCTAAGTGCCATGCTCCATGCATTGTTCATTCATTGCTACCTTTTTATATAACACTTATACAAAACAACAACGAACCAAGCAAAACATGCTTCCATTCACCCTTATACTATAACGCATATAATATAAAGATGATGCATGAATATGCTTACTGCATGCATTAATATAACTCTTATATTTCATGATGCATGCACATGCTCTCTTGTAATTTCATCATGCCATATTATAACACTTATAATACATGATGCATGAATAATTGCACAACCTAAGTGGGTTCAAAACTATATGTCAAATACTTTGCCATATGAACCACATACATCTTATGTATAATAAAAAAAATATTGATGAACTGAGATAAATTGCCTCAAATCCTCAAAACTAATGCTAACTATTACAAAAACAAAGAGTTTCTGGTTCAAACATGCGAACCAGGTCTTGAACCGTCTGGTCGAAGTCTGCGTCTCCACTGATCGTGTACCAAAGCACCTCACGATCGTCTACACGAAAAAGTAAATGCTTTAGTCAATCGTTTACCTGCACTTCCAGAGCTTAACGATCGTGCACCTTTTACTATGTGATGAAGCATGAGGTACATGATCGTGCAATGCGCTCCACAACGCAAGCCTTATATGATCATCTAAACAAAAATGATGAGGTGAAGTACTAACGTCTAAACGATCGTTGAGCGAGCGCCCAAGTATCGTATATCGCGTGATCGTGTAGTCAGTAACTATGCGATGAGGCATGCTAACTACACAATCATTTAACGCACGTCTTTTTCTAAATTATGAGCATCATATGCTCCCACTTGATCGTTTACCTCTAGCGTCTACGCGATCGGGCAACCAATGCTATGCGATAGAGTAAATGATTTACCCCATCGTTTAGTAAATACTACACGATCACATAGAAAAATCTATACGATCGGTTAGCCAAATCCTAACGATCATTTACCTGAGGCTACATGGTGCATTGTGAATTGTGGTGCGATTATGGTGTGAGTTTCCGGTGATGTGTTATGCATTGCACATGAATGTTTTCCTAATAAGATCCAAGTATAAGCGACAATTCACTAGGTTTCCTGGTAAGTTCAGGGTCGAACACAGGGACTATTGAGTAATATGCGACAATTACTTTGATTCTCTTGCGGTGGTGAAAACAAATAAGTTGGGTGGTGTTTTGATTAAGAAAATTTCCTATGTGACGGAGTTCGAATGAAGAGTTGATGAAATCGTGAGTTACAATGAGTATGCGATGAACGGGTTGAGAAGGGGTTTAGCTAACACTTTCTAAGATTACGTACAAGTTATGCGATCATGCTACACACAAACAACAACATGTCATCTCTCAATGCAAATGCCATAATTCTTATTTCTAGGACGCATGCGATGTATACGAAAAAGTCATTAGAACTTATGTCTAAGCCTCTATTCTTGTTTATGCGATGATGCATGATGCACACCTAAAACAAGGTGATCGCATACTATCATATCGTATTTCTAGGGTGCATGCGATGTGTAAATAGTTATAGAACTTATGTCTAAGTTTCTATCTCTTGCTTATGCAGTTCTAATCTGACTCTCTCAAGCCTAGATTCTATCTTTAGACTACTCTCTCAAGTATCTCTAAAGGGTGAATGACGCATACATAAGACAAGATGATTGCATAAAATGTAAATCTTAGGTCATGCTAGCTAAATACTTCTCAACCCATTCGAAAATTTAGCTACTCATGCAAAGTGTGGAGAGATTGAACATAGATTGAAATGAGATTTCCATTTTCTATAAATAAAGTGCTGAATACAAAATAACAAATGGAATTTAGAGATAAGAAGCCCGGTAAGCAATGTCTTGCTTCCCGTGGTCTTTTACACTGTCTTTTTCACTCCAACTCTGTCCAGATGAATATTCTTGCTCTCGCAAGTGTGGCCCTCTCTCCCTTTGTAGGGCTTTCTGGCAGTCTCTCGATCTGTCCGAGAATGATCTCTCGGCTTCTTCATCTTCTTGCTCGTCTCCATCCTCTAAATCTAAGTATGAGTATGTTCGTGAATAGACTAACAACTCTCTAAGTTGTATATATGATCTAATTTCTAAAACTTGTTAACCCCTGTTACAAGGGTGGCCTTCAGTATTTATAGAGCTCAAGGTGAAGCAGCCTTTCTTTCTAATGATTGCAATGATGGGCGGTCATTAAATCTTCTGCTCTGATGCACCGATTAATGGTCACCAAAAGTTGAGTATACTTGCTACAGTGTGGCTTTAATGACTTATCAACTAAATTTGGATTCGACCGTCATCAGCTTTCCGTCGCATAATGATTTATTATGCTGTCACCTTGATGCGCAGTCTCTATGCGACCACCTTCTTGAGCAACTTCTCACGATCTCATACGATCGCATGACTTTGCGATCGTAATCTTTCAAGCGCGCGGACACCCAATTCCTTGGATCACGATTTTACTTGCGCCAATGCATTTTTCCTGCACAAAATAAGTAAATTAATTGCTTTTATGCGATGGGCGTATGCGATCGCAATTTCCTCAGTTTAACGCTTTTGGACATGATATTGCTTATTTTTACTGTCACATTCTCTCATTGTTTTACTTATTTGAACTATAATAACGTGTATTTCTACCTGTTATCACTATACGACATGACCAACTTTTGGTCTTCTTCTTCGTTGAGAACCGCATCTTCATGCTTCGAAACTTCATCACGAACGACTCGACAAACTCAAACACTTTGAATTACAAACTCGATTGCATGTTAATTATGCCCAAAAACACAGGGGCCCTTACAAATTAACACTTTGTAATTTAAAGAAAGCTTTAAACAGAAACAATTAACCCCTAAACATTCATCAACGCCATCCACAAACACATTTAACAATTAAACGCAAGTGCAGAAAACCCACCACGATTGTAAAAGAAGTTCAAAATAGAAGTGAAATTTGGAATATCAGAACAACTTGGTTCTGATACTAATTGAAGGCACTCCACTAAAGACCGACAGCTGAATTCTCCTTACCATAGATATATTATGTTTCCATATCAACCAATCAAAAGTGCGATAACCCTTCACAGATCGCCCGTAAGTAAAGCTGGGCCAATAACCGTTATGCCACTGTAGTTACATTTAACTCCTTAAGTACCGCTGATCCCTCTAATGAACATAAGTCATAGTCCTACTATGACCGAGTCCTCTCTTTCAAAGAGAAGCTGTGGCCACTATGTTCAAGTCCTGGAATCAATCCTTAAGGGAACAATTTATCTACTTACCCCTACTTCGGGGAAGAAGTGAATTCCATCTTGTGTAACTGAGTTCCCAGCTCCCAAATCGGACAAGTCCCCAAAAAGGTAGGCATGTTAAGTTGGCAGTTTGGCCACTCTCACCTATACTAATCAAAGGACAACCCCTAAAAGCAGAAGTTCCCAAAACACTCAAGATTGAGGTCATGTCTCCTATGGTCGTTTAGGTGAGATGTAAGTCTCCAGTATCAACGATGTTATATACACAGACGAATCATCTTGTGGTTCGGTCTTATATAAACTGTTTGTATAGGACACCCTCGCTTGCATTCTCCACATGGATGGTCAGGATCTACCATCTGTAGTAGTTCACAAACTTCTACAAAGCGGGCCGTATCCGTAGTGTCACCAGAATCAAGTATCCCTCCTTAATCCTTATACTACAGACCTATTTAGGTTATCACTTAAGGCATGATCCACTGGTATATCTCATATACATGCTTAAGTTTACATACAATAACCATGGAGCTGTGTTTATTGGATATGAGTAAATACCAGATAAAATAACTCTTATTTTATTCATAACAATGTGTACAAATTACAAACTACGAGACTCCGGGAGAATTAGAACACCAATCCCAACACCTTATCCCTATATTATAGACTTTTTAGATCGTATCTTGAATATTGATCCCCATATGTCTCCTCATACAGTTCAAGTCTTATAAGATAGCCTTAGATGTTAGTTTATTAGATTTAGGGTTATTAAGATAAAATAGAAAACAACAATAACATTTATTAAATTGACATCTATAACTCTTTATTGATGGAGATCAATTAATAACACTTACTATCTACGAGTTTTAGGACATAAAACTCAACAATAAAACCCAATAGTTTTGGCTTCCTTTTGTTTGTTATAAATCAGTTATTGGAGATTGAAGATTCCATGTTTGTGCTAGACCATCATATTGCTAGAAGAGATTTTGTAATTGATTTCACCAGTGGGGTTTATAAGCTTTGGCTTAAGAATGGATGACTATTTGTGATTGATCATGGTGTTAAATATATCAATGTCAAATTGTTTCAGCAGTTTCATGTTTTAACATTGTCCATAACATTCTACCACTTGTAGGTATGGGTATCTTGCTTTCTGATGATATTGATGTCTCAGGTGGAGCTCCTCAATTTCTCCTCATGTTGGAGCATTCATCATGCATGTTCTTATCTCTTGTTTGATTAATTGTAATTGAATTGATCTTGTTTGTCCTCTGCAACATATCATACAACATGTTGTGACATTGTTACGTGATAAACAAAAAAATCTGTAGAATATTTTTTCCTTACTAGTTGGTAGGATTTTCCAGATTTTGTGATCTGTTGTATTTTTCCTTGCAGAGTGGATTTATTCTTTCCTTGAATATATTCTTAACCCTACCAAATATGTATGATGAGTTTGTTCAATTATAGGGTTGGTTGTTTTGAAAAATATTCAAGCCATTGTCTTGTATTTGTGCCGAAAAACACAAGTATGTCAATTTATGAGATTGTGAAGCTTTCGCCATTGTTGATCTTGAATGTCTCTAGATCTTATTATTCATTCAAAATGAGTTCTGTTTTTGTTGTAGTTGAACTTTGATTCAGAATCTTTGTTGGTCTTGAAGTTGTGCCATTGTTCGTTGTTAAAGCGTGCTTCGTGAGAAGATTGGTTGGTCTTGGGGGGAGCCTAAGATATCATCTCTTGAGAAGAGATTTTCTAACTTTGCGGGAGTCTAAATTTATAACATGAAGAGATATTCACAAGAAGGTGGGATGATGCTAGTAGAGAAAGAGTCTCATACTGAGGGGGAGACTAAGTGATCATTTACTAATATTCTTATACTTAAAAGGAGCCTAAGTACATTGAAGTTGAGGGGATCTCACACTTAGGGGGAGCGTAAGTTTCATTGAGAGAGAGTCTCACATTTAGGGGGAGCCTAAGTGATCGTTCTCTAAGTTGGACTATCCAAGTGTCACTGAATTGTTGTTAATTTATAGATAAGTACATCATTGTAATTGCTAACTTTTTATTAGTGAATATATCTTTCTACACGCATACTGCCCCCCAGACATAGATGGAATTACAATGAACTAGGTTACCAAACTCCATGTTGTGTTCTGGTTTGTGTTTTTTACATTTATTTATGATGTCTCTAGAAATGCTATAACATCTTGTGTAGCAAGTTTGGTCGTGTTTAGACAACCTATTTTTTTTTTAAACTTTTGATTGAAACTTAACGAGTAAAAATAATTAACAAATATATGTTAAAAAAATTAAAATTTAAAATTATTGCATAAATAGTTTTAAGACTTTTGCCAAACGATGTCACAATTTATTATTATTATTATTTTGTTGTTTTTTTAGAGTATTATTTTAGATTTATTAAACAATAGTTTATTAAACAATTATTTTAAAGTATTATTTTAGATTTATTAAAATTTAAAATTATTGCTTCAATAGTTTTAAGACTTTATTTTAAGGAACACGTATTATTTTAGGATTTGTATCTCTATCTATTTTACTTTTAAACTTTACAAAGTATTGTCAAATAAGTATTTTTAAATTTGTACTTATTAGGTCATTAACCTATTTTACATTTTCTTAAATTTTTAGATTTATTAAACACAAAATTAAAAATTTATGGCACATATTATACATAAAATTTCAATTTTAAATATAATTGATTATTTGTTTTTTTTAAAAAAATCAAATATATTAAATACCAACTAGAAACAAATTTAAAACTTTTGGAATTTAATACCATAGTACATTAATTCTAAAGTTATGGATTTATTCTTTAGAAAAAAGATAATTCATAAATGGAAGAATTGCAATGGGCCCAAATGAAATTAAACCCAATTTTAAAAACTAATAAATCTTGGTCCTTTCCTTAGGTTAACACCACGAGAAATTACCACTTTAACTCTAATGCATTTCTTCATTCTTTTTCGTTTTGTGGTTGCTCGATTTGCAAAAAAAAAAAAAAAAAAAAAAAAAAAAAAAAAAAAAAAAAAAAAAAAGAAGGATTTGTATGCATTTGTCTTTTACTTTCTCTTCTGCATCTTGTTCATCTTCTTCCATTTCTTGTTAGTTCTTTGTCATTGTCCTCTTCTTCTTCTTCTTCTTCCAAAATAATAGAATATGTAGTATAAGAATAAAATAATTGCAAATATAGAACAAAAAAAATGGTAAAAGATTAAAAAGCCCACGCCTAGCCACCATTTTGCTTACTTCTTCCCTATTTTCTCAAATTGAAAACTATGAGTGATAGCAGCTAATAGCTGCTATCAGCCGTAGATTTCAATTTGAGAAATATTAATATAATCTTGAAATATTAGTTTTTAATTTGCTATCAACTATCAGTGGCTGTCATTAATACACTTTCATCAGTTGGAATCAACCTTGAAATATTAACAGTTAAGGCTATCAATGACTATCAATGATAGACTTTTATAAGTAATTATCAACATTGAAAGAAAAACCAACAACTTTGAAAGATTGACTTATACCAGTGATGGAAAACTATTAATGGCTATCACTGATAGACTTTCATAAAGGACTATCAACTTTGAAAGTTTAACATAATATCTATCACTAATAATCTGCAATTGTGGTTATCACTGATAGTAGCTATCAGTCGCTATCATTGATAGACTTTCATAAATTAAAATCAACCTTGAAATATTAATACCTAAGGCTAGCTAGCAATAAGAGACTTCTATAACTAGTTATGAACTTTCAAAGAAACTCAATATATACATTTTACCTAAATTCTATCATTGACATCACTAATATCACTCATATCGTGGTTATTAGTGATAGCTTCTTTCACTGATAACATCATTGATAAAATGCTATCAATCATCTCACTGATATCATGCTATCAGTGATAGTTCTCTATTACTGATAACATGCTATCAATGGTAACTTTTATCACTGATAACATGCTACTAGTGGCAGCTTCTATCACTGATAACATGCTATTAGTGGTAGCTTCTATCATCAATAACGTACTATCTGTCACACCCCTTCCCAGATCATCCTCTTAATCCGAGAAGGGGTATGAAGACAACAATTGACAACCCTCTTATGACAACTATTGTCCAACCCGTTCCTATGAACCTGTATCCTTAGCATCTGTTGACCTGATAGCAGTTAAATAAAATCTTATAGCAATTACATACATAATCTCATCTATCACTAACTAAACAGATGTTACCATTCAGAATATTTAGATCCATTCACATCATAGTCATCCAAATTACCAACATTTACACGTACCACATTTGACTCCACACTTCTACCCTAGATTCCAAGACGTGTATAGATAAAATTAGGGTTTAAAACATGACAAGTGGACCACCTGAACTTCAAATTACTGGAGAACTCTGATAATAACTGACTAGCAGATCTACTCGACTTCAGGACATCGACCGCTACCTGGGGAAAGAAAATATTTAAAAGAATGAGCTTAAATTGCCTAGTGAGTGACTATTTAAAATAAAACATGCTTCCATACATAAACATGCTATTCTTAAAACATTTACATGATCATTTTCAGGGTTAGGAAATAAAATTGGAGAAATGAGATTATATCGTAATTAAAAACCCTGAAATAAAACTCATTATCATTCCTATAAAGCATATCTACTCCTTTGCCTGAACATGTGGGAGAATGCTTTTGCTCAATCCCTAATAACCTAATTGAGAGAGAGCCATTTTTCTCGATCTCATCAACGTCGAAAGCATGAGTCATACGTGCACATAGAACTGGATTGGGTCCTAACCACCTTACCATACCTTCGGTGTCAAGGATCCCTAACATAACTGAAATCTGAGTACCTTACCATACCTTTGGTACCAACACTAGAGTAGGACTTATACAAAACATAAAACATTTAAAACATACTACGAATATTCATCTGAGTTAATTATACTTCACAAATTCCATATCATCACATAATGCCTTTGATAGCACAAAAAATGTGTTATTTTTCTCTTCTTAATTCTTGGTCATTACTATGTTTAATTTGTTTATTTAATGATTTTATAGGTATCAAGAATTTTGGAGGTGAATCAGGCGTTCAGTGCAAAAAGATGATAAAATGACCAAGTTTGGAGCTAAATTGCACAAAAAGGGAAAGAAGGTCGAGAAATTACCATTATGTCCCTAGTCGGAGCATTGCGACACTGAAAAAAGCATTGTGCAACGCTCAAAGACAGTGGCCTTACATTCTCGTGAAGACAGAGCATCATTGCAACACTACATGTAACGTTGCAATGCTCCGAATTATGACGGAGGCCTCGCACACATTGTTTATCGCAGGGTTGCAATGCTAGCCGCAACATTGCAACGCTGGAATAATCACCTCCAATCGACTCCTAAGCCGATTTCTTCATCTTCTCACCTTTTCCACTTGCAATTTTCTGTAATTTCTTCCTTCCTCTTATGTAATTAGTTGGGATGAAGCCCAAATTTGTCTTCTTCATCCCATGGGAAGGTAAGTTCTTCATCCCATGGAAAGGTAAGTTCTTCATCCCATGGAAAGGTAAGTTCTAGGGGTTTCTCTAGTTTAGGGATTTGGAATAATGTAATTTTTGGGACTTTTGTTTGAGTGTATTTCTATATTCTTGTGTATGGGTTTCAATATGAATTTTGTGTTTATAAATTACATAATTTTATTATTGATTGACAACCAATAATTTGTTGTGTAATTTGAATGCTTAGATATAGTTTATAATATGTGACACATAATTATAGGTTAATCTCAAAGGAGCAATATGTTAGTTAGGCTTGCAATTCATTGTCTGTAATAAATAGTATTGCTCCATCAACCTAGAGAGAAACCACATTGAATGTTTGATTAGATGGTGGAAGTCGAACACTCATCCTAGCGTTAGCCCTAGAACTTAATGCGGTTGGTTGATAACGGGCAGAAATGCATGTTATTACAGCGCAAAGTGATAAAACAATGGAGGATTGCGATAGTAAAAATATACAATATTGCGTCCAAAAGCATTAAATTTAGAACATTGCGATCGCATGCGTCCATCGCATTAAAACAACTAACTTTTGTATTTTGTGCAGAAAATGCGTTGGCGCAAGGCGAAATTGCGATCCAAGGAAATTGATGTCCGAGCGCATTAAGAGATTGCGACCGCAAGGATATGCGATCGTTTGCGTTCGTGAAAATCTGCTAAAAAAGGTGGCCATATAGAGCCGGCGCATCAAGGTGAAAACTTAATAAATCACGATGGGACAGAAAGCTGATGACGGTCGAGTCCGAATTAAGTTGACAAGCCGTTAATGACATATTGTAGCAATTACACTCAATTTTTCGATGACAAATATTCGGTGCATCAGACAGAGAATTAATGACATCCCATCAGTGTAATCATTCGAGAGAAAAAGCTCTTCACCTGAAGCTCTATAAATATCGAAGGCTACCTTCATTTAAGGAGTTCGGAGAGTTTGGTTCTGCGACTTAGAATATATAGTTCTTCTTCACCGGAGATAGTAGTAGTCTGTAATTTTCTATACTTAGAAGGTGGAAGCAAGTGAAGGGAGAATTCACTGAGAGATCGTCCTGGTTAACTCGGAAGAGTGCCGGGAAGTGTCGAAAATAGAGAGAGGGCCAACTCTTATGGAAACAAGAACATCTTTTGGGTAGAATAGAGATAACTTAGTGTAAAAGCCTTAGGAAGCAATATATTGCTACCAGGCTCTCTATCCTTATTTTCCATTATCATTTTGTATTCTGAACTTATTTATAAAATGGAAATTGCATCTTTATATCTGTCCATTCTCTTGACATTACGTATGAGTAGCTAAAACTGTCGAATGGGTTGAGAAGCACTTAGCTAGCATAACCTGGGGCCTTCACTTTATGTGATCGTCTTGTATTATGTTTGCGTCACTTGTCCTTTAGAGATACTCGGGAGGGTAGTCTAAGGATAGAATCTAGGCTTGGAAAAGTCAGATTAGAATCTAGGCTCGGGAGAGTCAGATTAGAACAGCATAATCAAGAGATAGAAGCTTAGGAATAAGTTCTGTTTGCTATTAACGCATCGCATGCACCCTAGAGATAAGATATGATTGTATGCGGTCACCTTGTACCTGTGTGCATCATTCATCATCGCATAAGAAAGAAGTAGAGACTTAGAAATAAGCTCTATAGACATCATCGCATACATCGCATGCGTCCTAAAACTAGGAGCTATCGCATTTGCATTGGAAAAGGAATTGCTGTCGCATGTGTGTAGCATGATCGCATACCTTGAACACAATCTCAGGAAACGCTAGCTAAAGATCTTCTCAACCCGTTCCTCTGCATACTCATTGTATCTTTCGCATTATTAACTCTTTTCTCAATTCCGCCGCATAAACTTTATACCGTAAAACAACAAACCATCCAACCCATTGATTTATTTGTTATCGTAAAGTAATCGAAAAGTACCACCGCATACTATTTCCTTAGTCCCTGTGTTCAACCCTGGGCTTATCAGGCAACTTAGTAGGGTTTATACTTGGATCTTGCTAAGAGAACTTGCATGCACAACACATATTCCACCATTGCATTCTACACCATTATTTCATCACATTAACCACGCATCATTGGTTAATCATGTTTGATATGTATTCATTTAAGCATGTTTAGTTAATTAGGTAATTATGACTGTTGATTGGATGTCCAATCAATTGGGCTAGGCATAGTCAAGAACCTAAATTGCATTTAAATAACTCGATGAACAATATTGCACTTCTCCATTCCATTTCCCTAAGCTAGAATTTCATAGTTAATTGCATTTCTATCTATTAGTTTCATTGCGTTTTGTTTCTTTTATGCATTACCTATTCCAATCCACACCAAACCCCCATTTCCCCCTCCTCATTTTACCACTTTAACTAAAAGTGTGCTTTGAGGGATTAATCTTCCGTGCTTCCTTGAGGTTTGATCACAGACTTGCCGCATATACTACCAGTTAGTATAAGCAGTTTGTTCGGTGATTGATAAATATTATCTGAATGGCGGTCTTTTGAGAGTGATACCAAAAAGGCTTTGGTCAAATTGGTGTTGTTGCCAAGGAAGCCATTTAGTTCTTCTTAGTTAGTTTTTAGTTAAAGTTTCTTTTTCTTTGATTTGTTTTCTTTTTATGTCAGTTAAGTATGATAGGATTTTCATATCAATCTTGGACGTCTGAAAGTCAAGTTGCAGATCTTGACGACAAAGTAAGTGGCCTTGACCACCACATTGCTGAGTTGACCGCCTTAGTTGGCCATGTAAGGGAGTGGAGTTTGCAGCAAGTAGAGGTAGTAGGCTCAAGGTTGTAGTGGAGTCCAGTACCACATGGTCATTCCGAGGAGGGGGATTATTGTCATTTGGACTATGAGCCTCACCATTCTTGGTGGGATGTATCCTTTGACCATGGATACTCAGGATGGTAGCAGAGCTTGGACGACTGAGATTTCACAGCACCCCACCAGTCGACTTATGCTCAGTCTTTAAGGTCAAGTAATTCTTTAAAGGCTTTGGTTTTGGAGCTTGCTGACAGCACTTTTGAGCTTTAGCAGGACACCCTTTGTAGGCAGCAGCAATTCGAGCGTTTCTAGTAGAAGAGTCTTTGCACCGAGGGAGAGACTAGACCTAACTTGCAAAGTCCGAGTGACTTTGTTGCTCAGTTTGCAACTTCAGTTAGGAGGCCGAACGAGCTATTGCCAGGCCATTCCTTAGATTTTCCAGAGGCCCAAAGGTAGGAGGTATTCCACGTCAACATGGTGGAAGAGGAGGAATCACTTATTGGAGATTCGTGCCCAGGTATTACTTTGGAGTTTTTAATTTTTGAACTTGCTAATAGCTCTTTTTAGTTTCAGCAGGACGTTCAAGCTCAGCTGCAAAGCATGACCGACCATGTTACTCAACTGACAGAGGTCGTTTAGAGATATGAGAACGTACCAGTGCTACCCATCATCTGTACCTCGAAGGCAGAGTTCATTATGAAGTGCTATTACTCTAGTGATGATGAGGACGTCACTCCATGCTTGCCAGTTTTTGAGGCTAAGGATGAAGGTGTTCATATAACACATACGGAAGCAATTTTAGGATCGGAGGCACTTAACTACATCAATTTTAGAAAATGAAAGCATGCTGTCCAAATACCGTAAACAGAGAGCAGAATTTATACTAACCTTTTTGGAGACCGATTCAGCAACTCCCTTTGATTCCTTTGATTACGAACGGTGTGTGGACCACCTCTAGTGTCTTCCCTACTATTCTCCTGGCCAAGAACGACTTGTGGGAGTCTATAGAGATAGGGGATGGGAAGGGAATACTTGAAGGTTCAAGCTCTAGAGAGATATATGAAGGTAGGTGAGTTTGAGACCAAATTCCAGTGGCATAACAGTATGGAAATGGTTGTCTTTAACTCTCAATCTGATTCTACCTCTACTTATAGAGTGAATCCATGCATCAAGAAGCCTCAAGATGCAAGACACATGGTGGAGATGCAAGCAATAGTAGATTCTAGGTGTTCATGTAACATTACATGCAAGAGTGCATGGATGAGTTGTTTTTCCACTTTGAATCACCATGCATAAGTGGGATTCCAATAAAATCCACTATCCTTGATCTAAAATCTGATTTTAGCTTGCATTTTAATTTTAATTTCAATTCTAAATTGAAATTAATTTTTGGTAATTAATTTGAAACTTTTCCAATTAATTTCATATGATTAATCCAATTGATCATTCTAACCTTGTGCAATCCATTATATATGAATCCTTATTCAATGCTATAATAGTATTAAAACACTTTTAAATACTTTATCTCTCATTTAATATTAATTCATAATTAAATTATTGTGTCAAAACACAATTGACGATAATACTCTTTCCCGATTTTGAACGATTCAAAGTTTCCTATCTAATTGTTCTAGGCTTTATTCGATATGAGCTAGTAGGGGGACCTAATGGACTACAGATCATGGGCTCCAACGATTCGAGGTTAACCGACTAATCTCATTAACCAAGCTAACAATATTCGTTAACTACTGGGACACTCCACTATAGCCCAGTCGCTGCACTCCCTCACCGTAGTATATTTCATCCACTTGATATACCATGTTCAGTAAGTCGATCCTTCACAAGTTGTTCGTAGCTATAGCCGGGTCAAATGTCCGTTTTACCCCTATAGTACTTCTTGTTCCTTAAGTTCCACTAATCCTCTAATGAACAATCGGTTTGTGGTCCAACCATCAAACCTAAGTCCCTCTTGGGCCAAAGAGAGGGTGGGGCCCCTTGTTCAAGTCCTGGAGTTAGTACTTAAGGGAACAACCACTCTACTATCCTTGAAATGGGTAGGAGCGAATTTCGTCTTGTGAGACTATGTCCCCAGCTATCTATCCGATCTTATCCCCAAAATGGTAGGCTTGTTGAGTCGGTGATGTCTGGCCACTCTCACCCATGCAGATTAAAGGATAATCTCGTATAAACAGGAGTTCATAGTTAGCTTAGGATTAAGATCGAGTTACCTAGGCCATCTTGTGAAATAGTCAGTTTCTTCAGTAAACGGCGTTATAAAGAGAAAGTGACTAATTTCGCAGTCCTGTCTTGTGCAAACTCATTGCATAGGACACCCCCACTCACATGCCTCTACACGAACGATTTAGGATCTCATCATTTGTACTTAATACAAAGTGGGCCGCGTCCATAGTGTCCCCAGGATAAGGTACCGAACCCTATCCTTATACTATAGACAGTTTTAACTATATACTTCAACTTGATCCTCTGATATGTCTCTACATATAGTTCGAGTATTCATGTTATAGCCAAGGATCTTAGTTTATTGAATTTAGATTAGATATTCGAAACTTACATATTCAATAACATCTTTTACTGAATAACCTCAATAACGTCTTTATTGGAAATAGAATATGTTTTATGAATTACAAACTACGAGTTTATAGGACATTAAACCCAACAAACTCCCACTTGAACTAGAAACTCTAGTAGGGTACAGGAAGTTAGGTGTGAGAGATAATATACATAAAGACAATAAACTAGGGCATCAACCATACCCTTACATTTCTCCCCACTTGCCCTAGTCTATCAAAGCTTGTAGTCCTAGATTTACTAGGTGATCCTAAAAATCTTTAGCTGTGAGGGGTTTTATAAACGGATCAGCCATGTTGTGCTCCGAAGATATCTGGGTCACTACAACGTCTCCACGATGTACAATCTCCCGGATCAGATGGTATTTGCGCTTAATATGCTTGCCGCGTTTGTGGCTTCTTGGTTCTCTTGAATTTGCAACTGCACCACTATTATCACAATATAGGGTGATAGACAGATGCATATTTGGAACGACTTCCAAATCTGTTAAGAATTTCCTTAACCATACTGCTTTCTTTGCTGCTTCACAAGCAACTACATATTCAGCTTTCATTGTGGAGTCCGCAATACAATTTTGTTTCACACTTCTCCACACTACTGCTCCTCTGTTAAGAATGAACACTGATCCAGATGTAGACTTTCTAGCATCTTTATCGGTTTGAAAATCAGAGTCAGTGTATCCAGTAAGGATCAAATCCTTAGTACCATACACGAGCATGTAGTTTCTTGTTCTCCTAAGATAACTGAGGATATTTTTAACGGCAGTCCAATGATCATATCCAGGATTGGACTGATACTTACTGACTATCCCTACTACGTAGCATATGTCAGGTCTAGTACATAACATTGCATACATCAGGCTCCCTACTGCGGAAGCATAGGGAATGCGTCTCATATTCTCAACCTCTTGAGGTGTCTTAGGACATTGACCCTTTGACAAATGAATTCCATATCTGTAAGGTAACAGAACTCTTTTGGAATTCTGCATCTTATACCTAGACAACATTTTGTGTATATAAGTTGCTTGAGACATGGCTAGTATTCTGTTATTGCAGTTCCGAATAATCTGAATCCCGAGAACATACTGCGCATTTCCTAAATCTTTCATTTGGAACTGTGTTGCTAGCCATTTCTTGATGTCAATTAGGTAACCTACTTCGGGATTTAATTTGTGTTCATATGAAGTCCTGTAAATTTGAGAGTCAATAAGGTCCATTTTAGGCCGTCAATTTGAAGGACAGAAATCAAGAGACTGTTCACAATGCTGGACCGAACAAATTCAGCATTGCTGTTTTTTTGGTTCCATGCCCAAGTGTGTTCTTCATTAAAGGTAAATGAGTGGTGCGGTTCAACAACAGGAGGTTCGTCTCGCGGTTCGATGGTTCAGAGCGGTCCCTAGCCCTATTTGAACTTTCTCTTGCTATAATTTTTTTTTTTTTTATAAAGAATCTTCAAAAAGAAATTCACTTTATGTTAACTTATTAATTATGCATATGAATTATGTTTTTAATTAAATAGTACTTTTATGGTGCCTAAATGATGTCATTTAGATTTAAATTTATCCACCATAGGAAACACATGGAATCATGCCATTAAATTAATATGTTATAAGTATATGATATTATATTAAATGATGTACTAAAGTTTCATTGAAATCTAAATATAAATGTTTGTATTAATTTAGGGAGATTGCATGCTTGGACATGGCTTATTTTAAAAGTGATTAATATTGATATAAAAGTTATATTAATTTAAAGAGAAAATATACAAAAGCATGAAGCATGATTCTTTTAGTTTTTATTATAATTTTATATTCAAATTAGGCTTGTTATAGATTGTTTTAATATGTTTATAAATGAGATAGAAATACTAACAATCTATAAACAAAGGATCAAGATGCATGCTCACATGAGGGTTAAATTTGAATCCAAAATTTTCAATCGATTCAATTAGATTCGAATAGATCGATATCTTGTATAACCAAAGTTACAAGAGAAAAGCTCTTCCCGGCAAGATCTTGGCAAAAATCAGATAAAATGACTAAGGTGAAGGTATTTAGTTGATGGTTCATGCGAACACCTCTACTATCTAAAGATCAAGTCGTTCTGTACGTCTGAGTTAGGGTTATAACCAGGTTTCATATGAGCATTGTGTGTGCGGTGGAGATAATAAAATTTGTTTATTCATCCCTGATAGGACATTCGTAGGTTAAAATCCAGTGTATAAAAGTTATACTCGGATAAATGAATCCACCTAGACTTAGGATATTTTAATCATAAGTTATCGAAATTTTGAATATCTATACCCTAACCGTAGCTTGTAAGACACTGTTCCAGTCTGGACGAGAAGGACAGTTAATGTACTTTTAGCAGTCAAAGTACATGTGGCTGAGATTCACCCGTGAGATTCAATGCTTCTGGCTTTGGCCGCCCTGGGAGCAGACTTCCATTTCGGAGAGTGTTTGCATGAGTCAATACAAGGTGATAGGGATAAGTTGTTCATAGTAAGTTGGGAGAAGGAAGTGTGTCAACACATCCTATTTATCTCTTCATATAGGTCGCTATGTGAGATTTCAACTATACATGCGTAATTGTCTCCCCTGGACTTCCTTACCAATCAGGCAGGTTGTATTATAGGAATTCGGAACTCCGCGAACTCTAGAAATAAATAAGGGTCTCTCAGCGTCCATTTTCATTTTTCGCTCTTTTACCAACTTCGGGCAGATAAATGACTTCCGATCTTTGCAGGTAATCTCTCC
>NC_052357.1:17679320-17694343 GCF_009727055.1 Benincasa hispida | reverse complement strand
CCCATAAAAATGTAGGCAATTACAATTAATTCCAATGAATTGAACGAGAATTAAATTCAATCCCAAAACCAATTTTCTTTAGTTTCTACACAGTTTCATCATATGAAAAGCTACCCACCAAGCTAAAATTAATGCATGTTAGGTGCCTTAATCATGCTCTGATACCAATTGAAGGTGTTCATATAACACATGTAGAAGAAATTTTAGGATCGGAGGCACTTAACTATATCAATTTTAGAAAATGAAAGCATGCTGTCCAAATACCGTAAACAGAGAGCAGAATTTGTACCAACCTTTTTGGAGACCGATTCAGCAACTTCCTTTGATTCCTTTGCTCACGAACGGTGTATGGACCACCTCTAGTGTCTTTCCTACTATTCTCCAGGCCAAGAACGACTTGTGGGAGTCTATAGAGATAGGGAATGAGAAGGGAATACTTGAAGGTTCAAGCTCTAGAGAGATATATGAAGGTAGGTGAGTTTGAGAACAAATTCCAGCAGCATAACATTACATGCAAGAGTGCATGGATGAGTTGTTTTTCCACTTTGAATCACCATGCATAAGTGGGATTCCAACAAAATCCACTATCCTTGATTCAAAATCTGATTTTAGCTTGCATTTTAATTTTAATTTCAATTCTAAATTGAAATTAATTTTTGGTAATTAATTTGAAACTTTTCCAATTAATTTCATATGATTAATCCAATTGATCATTATAACCTTGTGCGATCTATTATATATGAATCCTTATTCATGTATATAGTATTTAAAACACTTTTAAATACTTTATCTCTCATTTAATAATTTAATTCATAATTAAATTATTGTGTCAAACACAATTGACGATAATACTCTTTCCCGATTTTGAACGATTTCAAAGTTTCCTATCTAATTGTTCTAGGCTTTATTCCGATATGAGCTAGTAGGGGGACCTAATGGACCTACAGATCATGGGCTCCAACGATTCGAGGTTAACCGACTAATCTCATTAACCAAGCTAACCAATATTCGTTAACTACTGGGACACTCCACTATAGCCCAGTCGCTGCACTCCCCTCACCGTAGATATATTTCCATCCACTTGATATAACCATATTCAGTAAGTCGATCCTTCACAGGTTGTTCGTAGCTATAGCCGGGTCAAATGTCCGTTTTACCCCTATAGTATTTCTTGTTCCTTAAGTTCCACTAATCCTCTAATGAACAATCGGTTTAAGGTCCAACCATCAAACCTAAGTCCCTCTCGGGCCAAGGAGAGGATGGGGCCCCTTGTTCAAGTCCTGGAGTTAGTACTTAAGAGAACAACCTCTCTACTATCCCTGAAATGGGTAGGAGCGAATTCCGTCTTGCGAGACTATGTCCTTAGCTATCTATCCGATCTATCCCCAAAATGGTAGGCTTGTTGAGTCGGCGATGTTTGGCCACTCTCACCCATGTAGATCAAAGGATAATCTCGTATAAACAGGAATTCAAAGTTAGCTCAGGATTAAGATCGAGTTACCTAGGTCATCTTGTGAATTAGTCAGTTTCTTCAGTAAACGATGTTATAAAGAGAAAGTGACTAATTTCGCGGTCCTGTCTTCTGCAAACTCATTGCATAGGATGCCCCCACTCACACGTCTCTACACGAACAATTTAGGATCTCATCGTTTGTACTTAATATAAAGTGGTCCGCGTCCATAGTGTCCCCAGGATAGGGTTGGGATAAAGTATCCAACCCTATCCTTATACCCTATCCAGATCACATCGAGTAACCGATGTTAAAAATTTGCCCTTTCTGAACGGAGCTAGGTGAAATTTTTTTACTACTTTTCTAGCTTAGCTTATTCTTTTTCTTTTGTAGGTTCTCTTCCTTTGCCCTAAAAGAAGAAGAAAATCAATTCATGAGCTAGCCCTCATACCATCATCCCGTGCACGTAAACATCACCAGAGGAGGTTTTCTGTTCCCCTAACTCCTTTAAGTTGGGGGTGGGGTATGTTGTGACTACTAGGGTCCTTGAGTGCTGTGCTCGTACAATGTTCGTGTACTTGAATTGCTTGCTTGCTCTTTTGCTTGGTTTGTTATGATGAATAATTGATGACACACGCTCTTTGTGATTAGGTTTGCATGAAAGTATGTTTGAAGAGCATGATCATGATTTTTCATCCGTTTTAAATTTTTTTCTTATCTCTCATCCATTTAAGTCCTTTGTACAATGAAATTAGGCTTGCATGCTTAGAATTTTATTATGTGGATTGTACATTTTTTGTCACCCCAAAAGGCCTAGATGATAGATGTTAAGTGACTGAAAGCTCAACCTAATAATGTATGCCTAAGTTTTTTGCTGAACTCTTATTTTGTATTGTAAAAGGCAAGTGTAGAGGAAATAAAAAGAAAGTTTATAAAAGGCAAAACATGTTGTAAAGTAAAAGAAAGTTTGTATGTTATTTTTGAAGGGGATTACTTCTCTTTCTTGGGGTTATGATTAACCTGGGGTGGTTATGATACTCGTAGTTTCCCTCTGAGCTAAAGTACCTCGAGGAATGAGTAACCTTTGGCACCTTGTTAGGAGACGTTGCTCGTAGTTGGATGTCTTTCACGTAACCCATGTAGACAAGCCAAAACAAAGGTGATGTGTCTAAATAAGGGTTATTCTTTTATGTAAAGTAAAAAAATGAGAAAAGAAAAAAGAATGAATAAAAGTTTGGTTTCTTTAAGTGTGTCATTGCATTGTTGAGTCTAGGAAACTTAGCTCTTGAACCTTCGAGCCAGAGTAGGGGAAAACGAATTGAGAGCCTTATAAAACCCTTCCAGGTTTTGCAGGTTTAACTAGTTAGGGCTTTGGACTCACTCATGCATGAATAGATTCAAATCGTTTTCAAATTGTGCTTCATTGATTAATTGTAATTGAATTTCATTTATGATTGCAAATCTTATCCTTAGAGACTGTTGATACTAGAGTAATGACCCTTGTGATTGAGCAAGCATATTTTCGTGTGAATGTATGATTCTACCTTGCTCGAGGACGATCAAGAATTAGGTTGGGGGTGTTTGATAGCACAAAAAATGTGTCATTTTCCCCTTCTTAATTCTAGGTCATTATTATGGTTAATGTGTTGATTTAATGATTTTATAGGTATCGAGCATTTTGGAGGTTGAATTAGGCGTTCAGTGCAAAAAGACGATAAAATGACCAAGTTTACAGCTAAATTGCACAAAAAGGGGAAAGAAGGCCAAGAAATTACCATTATGCTTCTAGTCGGAGCATTGTGATGCTCAAAAGAGCGTTGAACAACATTCAAATGTAGTAGCCTTTCATTCTCGCAAAGACAGGGCAACGATGCAACGCACTTGCAATTTTCTCTAATTTCTTCATTCCTCTTATTTAATTAGTTGAGATGGAGCCCAAATTTGTCTTCTTCATCCCACGTGAAGGTAAATTCTAGGGTTTTTTCTAGTTTAGGAATTTGGAATAATGTAATTTTTGGGTGTTCTGTTTGAATGTAATTTCTATATTCTTGTCTATGGGTTTCAATCTGAATTTTGTGTTTATAAATTGCATAATTTTATTATTGATTAACAACCAATAATTTGTTTTGCAATTTGAATTCCCAGAGATAGCTTATAATATGTGATGTATAATTATAGGTTAATCTTAAAGGAAGCAATAGGTTAGTTATGTTTGGAATTCATTGTCTATAATGAGTATTATTTCTCCCATCAACCTAGAGAGAAACCACATTGAATGTTTGATTAGACAGTGGAAGTCGAACACTCATCCTATCGTTAGCCCTAGAACTTAATGCGGTTGGTTAATCATGTTTAATATGGATTCATTTGAGCATGTTTAGTTAATTAGGTAATTATGACCATTGGTTGGATGTCCAATCAATTGGGCTAGACATGGTTAAGAACCTAAAATTGCAATCAAATAACTCAATGAACAAGATTACACTAGTCCATTCCATTTCCCTAAGCTAGCAATGTCATAGTTAATTGCATTTCTATCTTTTAGTTTCATTACATTTTATTTCTTTTATACATTACCTATTCCATTCTATTGGAGTTGATATCCTAAATCTCATGTATCTTGTAGTTTGTAAAGATAAATTACATATCTAATAAAATAAGATGTATTTTATTAATGTTTAGACTGCATTAAATCAATCCAATAAACTAAGATCCAAGCTTATTTTATGAAACTTAAACATGTATGTGAAGACATACAAATGGATCACTTTTAAGTGATAACCTAAACGGTCTGTAGTAGATGGATAAAGCTAGGTACCTTATCTTGATGGCAGTATGAATATGACCTATTTTGTAGATGTTACAATTTTTGTAAAGTGCTACAAATGATCTGATCCTAATCGTTCATGTAGAGACATGCAAGCGGGGGTATTCTATACAAAGAGTTTGTATAAGACCGGACCACGAAATGAATAGTCTCTTTATATAACACCATTTCTAGAAGAGACTTACGTTTCACTAGGATGACCATAGGTGACTTGACCTTAATCCTGAGTGAGTTGTGAACTCCCATCTATGATAATGACTAGACGTGATCCATAATTAAGAGAGAGAAATATTTGAATAAGATTCAAATATTAAAGAGATGTATACATATAAATATATGATAATTATATGTTGATTAATTATATATTAAATATGATTTAATATAGTTGTTTAATTGATTAATTAATGGTTAATTAATTAATTAATTTTTGAGAAGTAGAGATAAATAAACATGTGTTGTTTATTTATTAATTATATATATTAAATTGGATTTAATATATATGGTTATTAATTATTAGACTAATTAATTAAATAAAAGTTATTTAATTAAATTAGAAATAGAGTAGGAATATGAAAGACTAGGAGAAGTGGGTCACCTCTCCTCTATAAATAGGTCTTCATGGGTCATGTTTGTGACACAGTTGATTTGGGAATTTTGAATCCTAGTATCCTACTACGTCTCTCAAAATCTCACTTCTTTTCTCTACTACTTCTTCTTCCTCTTCCAAGTTTTGGAGACCACACATCCAATTCTTGGGATCCTAGAGAATAACAAAGTTTCCTTTACAGTGGTGTCCCTTAATCATTGAAGAGATGTTTCAGAGAAGACGCGGAGGGAATCGTGAAGAATTTGGGAATCTACAAAGGCAAGTTTTAACTCTTCCCTCTTTTTCTTCTCTTAAATGCATGCTAATCTTGATTTTTTATCCATTATGTTATTATTTTTATACCATATTTTGATTATGTAAAATCGAAAACCAAAATTGCAAGACGATCACACGCCTCCACTTGGGATTCGATCCCTTCATCCAATCCACACCAACCCCCTCTCCCTCCATCCCCCTTTATTTTACCAATTTTACTAAAAATACGCTTCAACGAACTAATCTTCCGTGCTTCCTTGAGGTTCGATCCCAGACTTGCTGCTTGTACTACCAATTAGTATAAGTAGTTCGTTTGGTGATTTATAAATATTATTTGATTGATGGTCTTGTGGGAGTGACACTAGAAAGGCTTCCGTGAGCCTTGCTAACAATAAGTATAGATTATAGACATAAGCTTATTGAAATCACATGCTAAATTCTCATAAGGAATCTCATTTTTTTGAATAAATGGGTCATGCATTGAAATCATGGTTTTAAAACAGCATGTTGAATTGGTTATGCGTTGAAAATTATATGCAAAATTGATAATTAGAAAACATTTATAAAAATTTGTCACTCATAGTCTTAAGCTACTTATCTTGTAAGCCTTTCCTATTTGCGTCTGTTCTAAAATAAGGAAAGGTCCTTTGGTCAGTGTAATTAACTCCTTTTTGAGCTTAACACATTGTTGAGGATAAATTAGTTTTTCGAAATGCGTTAATGGTCATGCGATGGTCTGAAGAATATGCGTTAAGCGTGTATGTGATGATCATGCGTTCCTGTCATAAGTTTTCTTGCTCTCTCGCGAAGTATAACAAGATCACAAGTTTCTCGAGATGACCCGAGGTCGAACACTGTGACTTGCAACTAAAAGATGAATGTAAAGTAATATGTTTGAGGTAGAGAATAAAAATAAAAAGAAAGAAGCTGATGAACTATGTGTTACTTCTACTCCTAGCTAAACAGACTGAATAATTGAAGTTTAACTATGAGAATTAGTAAAGATGCGACAACTGTTAATGCGCAATAAGATGCATGGAGAGGTGGGGTGGGGGAGGAGACACCGCCAAGTCCTTAAGTTCTGTCGAAAAGGCAATCCTAGCTCGCCACATTTGCGCATCGCACACCTCTCGGTGGTCAGCTACATGTGTCATATTTCTATAACGCATGATTGATGTTGCGTTGAGCAAAAGGTTGTTCCTATTTCTAGGAACACTTCTTACTTTGCTTAGTGAGTTTCACAACACTTACCCTCTCGGGTAGTTGGTTATATCTACTTGTTTCTACGAGCGATCATATACAAGCCTTGCGATAACCTCGCACTAAGCAAACATGATTGAATTTCTACACTCGCGCGTCGCACATCTCTTGATGGTCCACTACATGTGTTGTATGTCTATGACACATGATTGAGTATGACATAACTCTTGCTATCTGTAATTAGCTCATGGTGGTGAAAGAAAAAGGTGATAAAATAAAAGAGGGTAATGATAATGAAGGAACTAAAGAGATGCATTGATTATAAAGTGTATTAATGTCTTAAGCCAAAATGTAATACAATATGAAGGTGAGAAGAGAGAGGTGGAAGGCTAGATGTAGGCAATCTCTTGCTTCCATCAGATGTGTGTCAAGGTTGCCAGTGGTGTAATGGATGGTCGATGGAGTGGTCCCTTTCGAGCTCTATCTCCGATGAAGCTCTGGTCGTCAATTGGGGGAAGTTACGAAAATGAAGAACTCTTAGAGAAATTCTTGCTCATGCTCTCGTTTGTGATCACAAGAATCTACCCAAGAGTTAAGCTGAATTACTGATATTTTGTAATTCTATTATTTGAATTATATTAATTATTTATCCTTCTTTTAGAAACCCTAGAATAAGTTATCCTTAGAAGGGTTTCTTGCCCCTTGGACAATATAGTGAAGAAAAATATTCTGAGAAATTATTTGAATTGTCATTGCTTTTCTTGGTATCAGAGCCATCACATGGCCAACGTCTACTCATCCAATAGCTTTACCTTGATCACCTCAACCCTACCTTCACTAGCCCTCCTCTCAATCAATTATCAAATCAAATCACCTCAATAAAGCTTGACCGTGTGAACTTTCTTCTATGGAAGAACCTTGCCTTCCCAATCTTGAAGAGCTACAGACTCTTGGGGCATTTGGCTAGTGAACAACAATCACCACCAAAGTCCGTCAACATTCTACTACTCACACTGGAACTGAAAGTAACGCCCAAAACTGAAGGGTCGACGAGTGAAACAACCCAAACCAGTTCAGACGTAGCCTCTAGTTCCACAGCAGCTATGGTGCCTGTGACTAATCCAAGATATGAGAATTGGCTTGCTATAGACTAGTTATTGCTGGGATGGCTATATAACTCCATGACACCTTAAGTTGCTATTCAAGTAATGGGGCATGAAAATGCGAGAGATTTGTGGATTGCTGTTCAGGAGTTATTTGGGAGTCAATCACGAGCTGAAGAAGACTACCTTCGCTGGTTCCTTTAAGATGTCTGAATATTTGCATATTATGAAATCACAAGAAGATAATTTAGCTCAAGCTGGAAGTCCTGTATCTGAGAGGACTTTAATCTTTCAAGTTTTATTGGGGTTGGATGAGGAATACAACCTAGTGGTGGTTGTAGTTCAAGCGCAAGCTAATATTTCATGGTATCAGACTCAATCAGAGTTATTGAGTTATGAGAAAAGAATGGAATTACAAAATACTCACAAAACCAATGTCTCATTCAATAACAACACTGCTATAGTGAATATGGCAATTGGAGGAAGGGGCTCTCCTAATGAAAATCAACGCCCAAGTAATGGGTAGTTCAATCGTCCTCAGTCTTCTCAAGCACAACGAGGTGGTGGAGGAAATGGTAGAGGTCGTGGTAGAGGATGAAACTGCCCAATGTGTCAAGTCTGTGGTAAGCTTGGACACATTGCTCTAAATTGCTATAATCGTTATAATAAAAAGTTTGTTAGTCCTCTTCAGAACAAATGAGGAAGCCCTAATAATCAGAATACTCGCAGTGTTGGAAATTTTGCAACTCGTAAACTCCGCCCACAACTTTCGTTGCAACACAGAATACAAATCCTTTTATAGCCAACCCAGAAATAGTTGTGGATCCCAGTTGGTATATTGATAGTGGAGCTTCAAGTAATGTGACTACAGTCTACAACAATATAATGCAACCTTCAGAGTATGGAGGTATGGAACAAATTATTGTTGGAAGTTCTGCTAAATTGAATATTTCACATACTGGTAATTTTTACTTGAATTCAGAAAAAGGCACGGTTAAGCTAGAAAATGTTTATGTGTTCCTAAACTAGCTAAGAATTTAGTCAGTGTATCTAAACTTCTAAAGATAATAATGTGTATATTAAGTTTCATGCTGATACTTGTCTTGTAAAGGACATATGTTCAGGCAAAGTGGTGCTGAAGGGGGATCTTGAAAATGGGCTCTATCGACTAAATACGGTAGAGACATCCACTGGTAGTGCTTCAAGATCAGACTTGGAGTCGGAAAATAATTTTGATGTTAACTATCCTTATTTTTTGCCTTATGTTAATTCTGCTGTGAATTTTGTGGTGCCCAAAGAAACTTGGCATAGAAGACCTAGGCATCCTTCAATAAAAGTTTTGGAAAGTGTGGTTAAAGTATGTAATCTACCAGTGACGGTTAATGATAGCTTGAATTTTTGTGAAGCTTGCAAGCTTGGGAAGTCTCATGCTTTTTCGTTTTTGAATTCAAATTCTCATGCCACTGCTCCATTTGACTTAGTACACACGGATCTTTGGGTCAAAAATCTGCGTTAGCAACTGATGGGTATAGATACTTGAAGGAACTCTTATACAAGCGAGCTTTTCTTACAGATATGCCCACAACTGATGGGTACCTATGAGCGAAAGCGGATCTTTCTAATTCATTGTGACAGAATTTCCACATATACATTCAAACATACAAATATGCATTGTAAAGCTAAATAACTGGCATGCTTAAAGGATTAAAAAATAAGAGACTGAGAGATCATACCAATTGAAGACTTTTCTTCTCAACAAATCTCGCTTTCGCTGAAACGACAAACAATTGTTTAGCAACACGTCTACCACGAATAGTCTCCACACAAACAGAAGGGAATGTGGACGATACCACCACTCAGAGCCCTCAGTATTCTCGGAGTGAGAATCCAAAGGGTGGGCTTTGTTCGGATTTGGTAGAAGGGAAGAGGAAGAGAGATCGTATACAACGATCAAGCAAGTGGGAGAAAAACTTGTCTATCGTATAGACAAAATACTTGATCGTTTAGGTGACGTATACGATCGTATAGGAAAAGGTAAACGATCATCTAAACGATCGTGTAGGAAAAGCTAAGCGATCGTCTATACGATCTTTTAGTAAAGCTCGGGTGCTAAGCGATCATTTAGTATAAGGCGCGCGTGGGTGTAAGTGTTAAGTGATCATTTAGCACTATCGTATAGGCTCTGATTTTAATAAGCGATGACACACATAAACGCTATCTCTTATAATGCTTAACACACCGTGAGCTATTTAAGCGTCTCAAAGCGATTCTTCATCTTACTCATCCGTTATGAAAACAGAAGAGATGCCGGCCAATTATCCCATAACTTTCCAATTAATAAATAATAAATATAATCACATTATATTAATAACCTATAGTTTAATATCATATATTAACCATAGTATTTTTCCTCCACTAGATATAAATCATATTTATATCAAATTTCTTCCAAATTAATATATCTCAAACATAAAGTCAATTATATCATATATAATTAATTAGTTCAATTATATCATATATAATCGAACTTTCTCTTATCAATTTGAACATTTCAAACTGACCCAAAAACTGATTCTCAACTTGTATCCAAGCTATCAAGGGGACCTTATGAACCTATGGCTCGAAGCTCCAATGGTATGTGAATAATTGACTAAACTCTTTAGCCACGATATCCATCATCCATTAACTGCCAAGCATTCCACTAAAGACCGACAGCTGAACTCTTCTTACAATAGATATGTTTCTATGTCCATTGGATATAACCATCATCAGTACGATGACCCTTCACAGATGCTCATAAGTACAATTGGGTCAATTTACCCTTTTTTCCCTGTAGTTACATCTTACTTCTTAAGTACCATTGATCTTTCTAATGAATAATACAACATAGTCCTACTATGTGTGAACACCTCTCGGGCCATGAGAAGGTGTGTGGTGCCACATCATTCAAGTCCCGGGATTATCCCTTAAGGGAGCAATCTATTTACTTACCCCTGCTTCGGAAGGAGTGAACTCTATCTTATGAAGCTGAGTTCCCAACTCCGAAATCAGAAGAATCCCCAAAGTGGTAGGTTTGAGTCGGTGCTCTAGCCACTCGAACCCATGTAAATCAAAGGACCGCCCTCAATGGTAGGAGTTCCCAACTCACTCAGATTGAGGTCGTGTTACCTATGGTTATCCTAGTGAAGTGAAGTCTCTGTCATGAACGGAGTTATATGACGGGACGTTAATACTTCGTGGTCAGGTCTTATACAAACTCTTTGTATAGGATGCTTCTGCTTGCATGTCCCCTACACGAATGATCAGGATCAGACCATCTGTGACAAGTCACAACACTTGTAACTATTCCACAAAGCGGGCCGCGTCCGTTGTGTTACCAGGATAAGGTTTCTCTCCTATATCCATATACTACAGACCATTTTGGTTATCACTTAAGACATGATCCATTTGTATGTCACTACATACATGCTTAAGTTACATAAAGATAACCAGGGATATTAAGTTTATTGGTTTATGGTAAAGCAAATAAAACATCTAAATATGCAAAGCCAAGAAGTGAAGTAAATATCATATATTATACATCACAAGCGTTCATACAAAATGTGTTTACAAACTACAGGACACGAAACTTTAGGGTATAAACCCCAACAATACTATGTGCATTTTATTGATAACTTTAGCATGTTTGTTTGGATTTATCCTTTAAAACAGAAAAATGAGACTCTAGATGCTTTTAATCACTTTCTAAGTATGGTAAAAACTCAATTCGGCGTACACATAAAACAATTATAGTCTAATAATGGTGGAGAATATAAGCGAGTTCATCAATTATGTGCTCAACTTGGAATTCTGTCTCGGTTTTCATGTCCCTATACATCAACACAAAATGGCAGAGCTGAATGAAAGCATCGACACATAGTTGAAATTGGTTTAACCTTACTTGCTCAAGCTTCAATGCCATTGGTTTTTTGGTGGGATGCATTTCTAACAACAACTTTCTTAATAAATGATTTGCCTACCACAGTGCTCAATGGAAAATCTCCAATGGAATTATTGGTAAAAAAGAGACTCAATTTCTCTGGTTTTAAAATATTTGGATGTTCATGTTACCCTTATATGTGTGCTTATAATTCACATAAATTTGCTTATCAAACTGATAAATGTGTTTATCTTGGTCCTAGCCTAGCACACAAGGGTCACAAATGTCTCAGCTCAACTAAACGAATCTACATTTCACAACATGTTCATTTTGATGAATCATACTTTCCTTTCAAAATTGGTTTTAGACATACTCCACAACCTTCATTGCCTTCTTCAACAATACACCCCAACCAAATAACTCAATGGTTGTAGCCTCCAATAATACTTCAACCCAATAATCCTCTGGCCCAGTCCTACCCTTCCACCAATCAACTCAATCCTCAACCCCATCCGCCTAACAATCTTCACTCATTAAGCCCACCAGACCCATTATCACCACTCCCCACAAATGCAATTTACCAACCGAATAATAATTCGAGCCCAAATGATTATACTCATTTGACTAGCCCAATCAGCCCCACTAATTCATCCATAGCCTCACTTATGCCACCTACTCCACATATGCCTATCACTTCCTCTTCTTCCTCTTCTCCCAATCTATCATTCTCACTTTCACCAGTGCCTTCCATTATTTCTTCATCTGCGCCACAAATTCCAGTTCCCAAAGTTAGACCTCAACCATGTCACCCGATGATCACACAAGGAAAGGTAGGTATATTTGTTGAATGAGAAATTTTGGACCAATCACAAGTTTCCACGTCATTTATTAAATTACTGACAAAATTCCAAATCATTAAATTTGGGCTCAATTAGAAGTTGACATATGTCCTGAATTGAAGTTGAAGACAAATTTCGATGATGCCACGTGGTTTTATCATGACCGTTGAATCAGATAAGATTAATTTGGCCCAATTTGATATTATTATTTGGGTCAAAGTCCAACTAAGCCCAAAAATAGGTTGAATTTGACCCAAATTCAATTAATTGGGCCCAAAGGCCAGACCCATAGACCAACCAAGCCCAAGTCTAACTAATTGGGCCCAAAGGCTAGGCCCATGGATCAACCAAGCCCATGAAGCCCATCAGAGAGCCTTATAAATAGAGGAGCTCTTCTCATTTCAAATGGTCAGCAAGTCTATACTCCAGAGAGCTTATAAGGAATTCTCTACAATCAGAAGACTCCTTGACTCCTGAAGCTGACCACACTTGAAGACTGAAGTCCTTCGAAGATACAAGCATTCTGAAGACTAAAGTCCTTTGAAGATACAAGCCTTCTGAAGACTGAAGTCCTTTGAAGATACAAGCAATTCTACATTCAGAGAGCCCAGAGAGAATTCATCAACAAGCATAAGACTTTCAAGACTCTTGAAGCTACATTCCTAGAAGATAGAAGACTCTTGAAGACATAAACACTCTTCTAAGACTTCTACTTCAAGAACGTTTGGTGCTTTTCTTCTTCAAGTCAAGCACATCCACCCAACCGAGAGAGAATCAGAGGATCAAGTACTAGAGATTGAACCACATCGCATCAAACCAACCTCAACATCAAGACCAACACAACTTCAACTCCACGAAACAAGTTTCTCTGGAAACGTCGTGCGAACACTAATCCTCCAAGAAGATCAACAAGCTTAAAGGTCGATCGTTCAAGAAGATCAACAAGCCTAAAAGCCAATCAGCTAAGAAGATCAACAAGCCCAAAGGTCGACATCCAAGAAGATCAACAAGCCCAAAGGTCGATCATCCAAGAAGATCAACAAGCCCAAAGGTCGATCGCCCAGGAATATCAACAAGATCAAAGGCTGATCGTTCAAGAAGATCAACAACTTAAAGATTATAATTTATTTTTAAAGTATCAAAATACTATGTATTAGAGATTGTACACACTTTCCATAAAATTAATACAAATACAAAGTTCAAGTTCCACAAAATAAATTTCTCTTGAAATCTCGTGCGAACAAATTGACATGCTCAGTGGGATATCTCTACCTCTCATCTCTTTCTCATCATCTAAGTTAACAAATCTATAAATGGCACCAAAGAAAGCTCCATCCAAAGCTACCGTCGCATTCAACACTTAAATAAGCTCTGTCATCACGGGGGAAATCTGGGACCAGCTGATGGAATCTTCTAAAGGCGGGATCGTCATCAGAGAAAATCCCTTGTTCGACAACTATGCTTCTGCTACTGATCTATCAGAGAAATAATCACATTTTGATGTAGTGTCTATCATGATGATTGACGTAACGACTGAGTCGACCATGACAGAGATGGAGATAAAGATAAATCTCCTTATGAAAGTGGTAAAAGAGCGAGATCATGAAATCGCTGCTTTAAGAGATGAAATACAAGCTCGAGAAACTGCTGAGTCGAGGAAATCTCCAACTAAGAAAGCCAATGACAAAGGAAAGACTATCTTGTAGGAAGGCCAGCCGCAACAATCTACCTCTATCGCCACCCTATCCATTCAACAATTGCAGGATATGATTGCAAACTCCATAAGGGCTCAGTACGAAAGACCATCACAGTCCTCATTTATGTACTCCAAGTCGTACACCAAGAGAATCGACAAGCTGAGAACGCCAACTGGGTATCAACCTCTAAAGTTCTAGCAGTTCGATGGAAATGGCAATCCAAAACAACATGTTGCACACTTCATTGAAACCTGTGAAAATGTAGGAACCAAAGGAGACCAGCTAGTTAAGCAGTTCGTCCGTACCTTGAAAGGAAATGCTTTCGATTGGTATACTGATTTGGAGCCAAAAGTGATTGACAGTTGAGAACAGCTAGAAAGGGAGTTCTTGAACCGCTTCTACAGTTCAAGGTGCACTATTAGCATGATGGAGCTGACGAACACCAAACAGTGGAAAAGAGAGACAGTCATCGATTACATCAACCGATGGAGAGCATTGAGTCTGGATTGCAAAGATAGACTCATTGAATTATTTGCAGTGGAGATGAGCACTCAAGGCATGCTTTGGGAGCTTCTGTACATTCTACAAAGGATAAAACCTCGTACATTTGAGGAGTTGGCAACACGCGCTCATGATATGAAGCTGAACATCGCCAATAGGGGAATTAAAGATTTCCTAGTCCCGGAAGGGAGAAAATACAAGAATGAATCCAAGGGCACTGAAAAGATTATGGATAGTGCCACAAAAAAATCTATGGTTGTTTATGTGACCCTGCAGAAATTTTCCTCCAAAGAAAAACAAACAAAATCTGAAAGAAGGCACAATGAGGGCGAGAAGCATCGTCCAACTCTTAAAGAAAGACAAGAGAATGTTTATCCATTCCCTGACTCTGATATGGCAGATACGTTAGAGCAATTGCTAGAGAAGTAACTTATTCAGCTGCTGGAATGTAAGTGGCCTGAACACACAGAAAAAGTAGATGATCCTGACTACTTCAAGTATCATCGGGTCGTTAGTCACCCAGTTGAAAGATGCTTTGTGCTAAAGGAACGAATTATGAAGTTGGCTTGTGAAAAGAAGATTGAACTAGATTTGGATGAAGTAGCTCAGGCAAATGACGCTACAG
>NC_052357.1:17672140-17678320 GCF_009727055.1 Benincasa hispida | reverse complement strand
CAAAAAAACTTTGAGAAATTTAAGTTCAGTCGCGCATGAAAATACGAATTACGTTACGACTTGATCCTTGTCATTATAAAGGGTATGTAGGTAACTTAGAGAAATTTTAGCTCAGTCGCACATGAAAAAATAAAACATTCTTTTTGAACTACATTATGACTTGATCTCTATCATTATGAAGGGTATGTAGGCAGCTTGAAAGAAACTTCAAGTTCAGTCCAGTTAAAAAAAAACTTGAACTACGTCATGATTTGATCCCTTTCTTTAAGGGTACGAAGGAAACTTAATGAAATTTAAGTTTAGTCCATCAGAAAAGGTACCAAAACCACCTAAGTATGATACTACAAGATTGATGTTGATCATCCCGTTAAAGAATGACACTCCAGATTGAAAATGTTCATCCCTATTGGGGGCAACACAATGATTTGAAGATGTTCATCCCTCGTACGGAGCTAGCACAGTAAATAAAAGGCACATACTTGGAATGCGCTTCACTTCCTCTTCAAAATAAAACTTGGATGCTCCTTCATCTTCAAGTTAAGAGGCTTAGTCGATGCTCTTCAATTTTCAAGTTCAGAGGCTTCATTGATGCTCCGCCATCTTCAAGTTCAGAGGTTTCATTGATGCTTCATCTTCATGCTCAAGTCTGGAGGCTTTGCAATGCCATCTTCATGCTCAAAGTCGTGAAGTTGATCTCAATGTGAAGATTCATCGATGCTTCGTCCAACTCAATTGCAGAGGATTCGCCAATGCTTCATCAAACTCATATGTGGAGGACTTACCGATTCTTTGTCAAACTCAAATGCGAAGGTCTCGTTGATGCTTCTCCATCTTCAAGTTCAGAGGCTCCATCGATGCTGCTCCATCTTCAAGTTCAAGATTGGCGTGCATGGCCCCACTTCCATCTTCAAGTTTAAGATTGGTGGGCATGGCTCCATGATGACATGCAGATATGCATGTCATCTTAGTCCTTTTTCTTAGAATTATGAAGGTTATTAGGCAGAAATTGCGTCGATCGTGTTAGAAATTCATGAGAAAAAGATTTTGCGTCGATCAGCATGTCGAATTGCTGACCCATTACTTTGCGTTAATTATGCGATCAATGTTCTATTTTTGTAGCCAATGTAGGAAATAAATGCAAACGCGAAAACCGAACCATTGCATAGACAACCGCATGCGCAGAAACACTCCATCGCAAGGCAAACACATCGATCAACGCATGGATGTTGCGGTAATTAGCCATATACGTCCATCGCATGGGAATTGCGCTCGTCAAGCGATTGCGGTCATCATGTAGAGTTGCGGTGTTAAGTGAATGCGGCCATTGAATGACTGCGGCTACGCGAAAACGCATTCTAATGGGATCAATGCAAAGTTGGTGGAATGAACTCATTAATGCATCTACCTCGAGAAAATCCAAAGCTGATGTTGACATTTCACCTGCCATGCCGTTGGTGGCAGAGGTTCGAAAGGACTAACGCGCCGAATGTCAGACTCAGAGTAGTCCAATTAATGCTGTCGGCGATCCAAACTCTATAAATAGAAGCCGACGAGCAGAAATTTAGATCATCTGGGGAGGATCCTTGGATCTGGAGATTGTCCCTCAACCGGGGATTTTCCCCGCGATCCAAACAACTGTGTGAGAAGATGGCTGAGAGTTCTTCACCTCCTTCATCCATTCCGAGTGACGACCGGAGCCTTCAACCGGAGCTAGATCTCAAGAGAGTCAGCTCCTCCACCCATCCATGGCACCACCGGCAGCTTTGATGCACATCCTCTGGAAGTAAATCTTTGCTTTCAGTCGGTCATTTCTTTTCCTTTCTTTTTTCATATTGTATTGTATAACATTTTGGAATTAAGAAATTAATACAATGTGTTTCTTCATCTTCTTTGCTTAGCATCTTTACTTTCATTGCAACACTTAGTGAGATTGCTTGGGTATTGCATACTTTGTCATGTAGATTAAGGATATGAAGGATGTAGCAACCTACCGAGAGGTATGCGTTGTGTGAGTGTGTGAATAACCTTATTTGCTTAGTTGCTTAGTGTGAAGCTGCTGCAATGGCTGTCTATAGGCTAATGCATTGCTTGTCTATGAGTGAAGTCAGCAACAATCAACTACCCAAGAGGATAAGTGGTTGGTTGCATTAAGTAATGTATGCGTTGTTCACTAGGGATAGTAACAACCTTGCGTCAACCAAGCTCATGCATTTGTCTCATCTTATGTTGTGCCTAACACCCCTTTAGAGCTACTCGAGAGAGAGTCTAAAGAAATAACCTAATGACTCGAGAGAGCTAGGTTAGAATCTAGACTCGAGAGAATGAGATTAAATCGGCATAAGCGAGAGATAGGGACTTAGAGATAAGCTCTGTTTGTCAACACTATATCGCATGCACCTAGGAATAGGAATGGTGATATGTGGTTGCCTTGTTTGTGTATCATCGCATAGACAAGAATTAGAGGCTTATGTGTAGGCCCTATAGACACCTCTGCATATACATCGCATGCGTTCTAACATTAGAAGCCGTAGCATTCGCACCGAGAGGTGGTTTACTATGATATGAGTGTTGCATGATCACATTAGTTTGCGCTGACTAAGGTTCCCTTGCGGTCACTCTTAAAGGTTGCAATGAAAACATCTCCGCGTTTTACCCATTTTCTCATTCATTTATTTCATGTCAGGGTTTGTCGCATCTCTACTTTTCATGTATATTCTCATTACGTTGTCTGATAGATCGAAGTAGGAGCAGGATTAACGTAGCAATATCCCCTTCATTCTTTAATTTATATCGCCGCATGCACAATCACCGCAAACATATAGTTACAAGTCCTTATGTTCGACCTCGGATTACCCGAGAAACTTGCATTCATGTTATACTTGGCATGAACGCAAGAAAACTTGTGGCAGGATGCATGGTCATCGCATACATTCATTAACACATTTTTCATTCCAACACATGACCATCGATGCATGGCTATCAATGCATATTTTAGGAACATGCATCACATAATGCATCCAAAGGAAGTTGGATTTCGAGTAAAATTGACTTCCAATTTTTGCGCATCAAGTTTTTGGCGCCATTGCTGGGGACTTGGCAAATAAATTTTTGTTAAGTTTTGTGTCTCTACGAGCAAACTTTTTATCTTGGGTGTATTGCAGCTTGTGCGACCAGGTTGCAAACAATATTGAAGTGTAGGCGATGCGCTGAAAGTCAGTATTGACCCCAAGGTAGGAGGGCAATCAGTTGCAAAAGAGCCGAAGGCAGTTCTAAGCTCATGATGGCCAACATGCGCCCAACAACTGCCGGATGTTCCAATGGTCAAGGCAAATTGACCCAAGCAATTGAGAGCCATCTCCTACATGGAAGACTCCTTGCGGTGACAACACTCTTATTTTTCCATGGATGTCTTCTACTCTATCTTTACTTCGCATTCTTAGTATAGGTTACTTATATTTTATTGTTATTTTGGATATATGGCTGCTTCCTTGGTTTTGGGTATGTTTGCTCTTATAGGTGAAACAATAAGTCTCCTTGGTTCGTAGTTCAACAAAAGAATTCCTTTCATTCTTCAATGCAAGGCTTCAATCAAGTGGATTCCAATGCATGAGCACATGCATTGTTCCCCTTAAGGTCTTTTCTTGTTATCTTGTATGCCTTATCCTTTTGAAATTCTATTTTTTCCCGATTGCACGGTTTTGCGATGTTTCTATGATGGTACGTATAATTCACCGCATTTTCTAACTAATCAACGCAAGGAATTCTTTACTTTTATTAGCTTCTTCAAATTTTGAAAGTCTTCAGTTTTATTTTGCGCAAACCTGTATTCAAACATTTATTATCACATTCTTGTAATTTTGTTTTTAGCTTTGCAGTGAGAACGCTGGCAACCTCTAAGTTTGGGGGTGGCAGCGGTCTCAGAGATTTGCGTTCATTATATTGCGATCATTTGAAAAAAAATGAATAAAAAAAAAATTGAAGTGAGATTTTGGGAATAATAACTCCATTGTCAACGCAATCGAGAAACCCATGTTGATAAGAGTTAAGCTGTGAAAGGTACTTGTTCGTAGTTGGATGTTCGCATGACACACGTGGAGGCAAGCCAAAACGAAGGCAAGTTGCTATGATCGGCGCATTAGCGTAACTCTTCTATCCCGCGCAAGACAAAACAAACGAGACAAGAGTTGAGTTGAATATGGAACGCAACTGAAGTTGGATGCCTGCATGACACACGTGGGGGTAAGCCAAAATGAAGGGCATAACTAGGTTCAACGCCGCGTTTGAATAAGTCATCGCAAAGTTTTGAAGTACTTTTTTGAATGAACGCAATCTCAGAAGCTAAACACAAAATTGCAGTGAATGAATAAAAATTTTTTTTGAGCAAAGGCTTGACGGATTTAACTTAGACAAGATCTTTTTGAAGAAGCGGCCAAAGTGGAGGAGAGCATTGCGGTGATGGTCAAAGGTGCGTGTAAATTATATTTTGAGAAGTTGGTTATCGCAAAAGAAAGCATGAAGGTGAGTTAGAATTTCTTGAGTATAACGCATGCTTGAGGACAAACATGATTTTAAGTTTGAGGGTGTGATGAGATGCAGATATGCATGTCATCTTAGTCCTTTTTCTTAGAATTATGAAGGTTGTTAGGCAGAAATTGCGTCGATCGTGCTAGGAATTCATGAGAAAAAGAGTTTGCGTCGATCAGCATGTCGAATCTCAGCTGACCCATTACTTTGTATTAATTATGCATTCAATGTTCTATTTTTGTAGCCAATGCAGGAAATGAACGCAAACGCAGAAACTGAACCATCGCATAGACGACTGCATGCGGAGAAACGCTCCATCGCAAGGCAAATGCATAAATCAATGCATGGTTGTTGTGGTAATTAGCCGTATGCGTCCATCGCATGGGAATTGCACTCGTCAAGCGATTGCGGTCATCATGTAGAGTTACGATATTAAGTGAATGCGGCCATTGAATGACTGCGGCTACGCGACAAGGCATTCTAATGGGATCAACACAAAGTTGGTGAAATGAACGCATCAATGCATCTACCTCGAGGAAATCCAAAGTTGATGCTGACATTTCACCTACCATGCCGTTGGTGGCAGAGGTTCATAAAGGACTAACCACCGAACGTCAGACTCAAAGCAGTCCAATTAATGTTGTTGGCGATCCAAACTCTATAAATAGAAGCCGATGAGCAGAAATTCAGATCATCCGGGGAGGATCCTTGGATCCAGAGTTGTCCCCTAACTAGGGATTTTCCCCGCGATCCAGACAACTGCGTGAGAAGATGGCCGAGAGTTCTTCACCTCCTTCATCCTAACTGAGTGACGACCGGAGCTAGATCTCGAGAGAGTCAGCTTCTCTACCCATCCATGGCACCACCGACAGCTTTGACGCACATCCGTTGGAAGCAAATTGCTTCCAGCCGGTCATTTCTTTTCCTTTCTTTTCTCATATTGTATTGTATAACATTTTGGAATTAAGAAATTAATACAATGTGTTTTCAATGCATTGCTCTGTTCCTTCGACTCCATCTCCATCTTCTTTGCTTAGAATCTTTACTTTCATTGCAACATTTAGTGAGATTGCTTGGGTATTACATACTTAGTCATGTGGATTAGGGATATGAAGCATGTAGCAACCTACCGAGAGGTATGCGTTGCGTGAGTGTGTGAGTAACCTTATTTGCTTAGTGTGAAGCTGCTGCAATGGCTGTCTATAGGCTAACACATTGCTTGTCTATGAGTGAAGTCAGCAACAATCAACTACCCGAGAGGGTAAGTGGTTGGTTGCATTAAGTAATGTATGCATTGTTCACTAGGGATAGTAACAACCTTGCGTCAACCAAGCTCATGCGTTTGTCTCGTCTTATGTTGTGTCCAACACCCCTTTAGAGCTACGCGAGAGAGAGTCTAAAGAAAGAACCTAATGAATCGCGAAAGCTAGGGTAGAATCTAGACTCGAGAGAGCAAGATTAGATCGGCATAAGTGAGAGATAGGGACTTAGAGATAAGCTCTGTTTGTCAACACTACATCGCATGCACCCTAGGAATAGGAATGGTGATATGTGGTCGCCTTGTTTTTGTATCATCGCATAGACAAGAATTAGAGGCTTATGTGTAGGCCCTATAGACACCTCTGCACATACATCGCATGCGTTCTAGCATTAGAA
>NC_052357.1:17662396-17670863 GCF_009727055.1 Benincasa hispida | reverse complement strand
TCGGCCCGCTCCCAACTGATCTCTTCATCAAAGAGATCCTTCCATTTCACTAAGAACTCTGTTAGTTCTTGTCTGGGTCTTCCAATACGGCGCGTACGTTTATTCAGGATTTGTGCAACTTCTTTCTCAGTGGAATTCTTCATCGTGAACGGTGGGCGCCTTAGCATGTTTCGTTGTTCATCCTCGGGATCGGGATGATAGGGCTTCAGGATACTCACATGGATGACAGGATGAATCTTCATCCATGAGAGTAACTGAACCTTATATGAGGTTCTCCCGACCTTCTCAATTGCCTTCACTGGACCTTCATATTTCCTTACTAGTCGTTGGTCTCTCTGTCCTCGGAAACAAAACTGTTCTGGTCGTAGCTTGATCAAGACCTTGTCCCCAGCTTGAAACTTGAGGGCCCTCCGCTTCTTGTCAGCCCATTTCTTCATCCTTCTTGACGCTCTTTCCAGGTAGACGTGAGCTATCTCAGAGGTTTTGCTCCACTCTTTAGTGAAGTTATGTGCCTGAGGACTTTTTCCTGCATAACGGTGGTCCATCAAGTGTGGCATGAGTGGCTGTTTGCCGCACACCACTTCGAAGGGCGTTTTTCCGGTCGCGGAACTCTGCTGGCTATTGAAGCTGAACTGAGCCACATCTAACAACTGGACCCAGTTCTTTTGCTTAGCATCGATAAAGTGACGCAGATATTCCTTGAGCATACTGTTGAAGCGTTTCGTCTGGCCGTCAGTTTGGGGATGATAGCTAGAGGAGATATTCAGTGTTGACCCCAATATTTTGAACAATTCTATCCAAAATGTCCTAGTGAATCTACCGTCCCGATTGCTAACAATGCTCGCGGGGACGCCCCATAATTTCACGATGTGTTTGAAGAACAGCTGGGCAGTCATCAGGCTATGCACATCTTCAGCGTTGGGATGAAAGTGGCATATTTTGAGAACCGGTCGATGATAACAAGGATCGATTCAAACTCTCCCACCTTGGGCAAATTGGTTATGAAGTTGAGAGACACGCTCTCCCATGGTCTAGAAGGCACAGGTAGGGGTTCCAGCAGACCCGCTAATTTCGCCCTTTCGACCTTGTCTTGTTGGCAGACAAGGCAAGTCTTGGTAAATTGCATGACATCGTCTCGAAGGCTTGGCCAGTAGTAGCCTTGTTTCAGGAGGGCATAAGTCCTTTGCCAACCATTATGTCTTGCCCATGGTGTGTCATGACACTCCTTCATTAGCGACCTTTGTAACTCCCCGAATCTGGGGATGTAGAGGCGATTGCTCTTGGTGTATAGTAGATCGTCTTCCACCTTAAACTGGCGTGTCTTCCCCTCTTTGGCCAACTGTATGATGGCCTGCGTCGCTGTGTCGTTTGTCAAGTGAGTTTTGACAGTTTCTCGTACTGTTGCACTCAACGTACTTGCTTGTAGGCGAGCGAACATGCACAGAATAAAATTATGATTATTTTGAATAACGTCAAAATCTTAGTTGAGAATAATTTAAGGAACAAAATCTAATAAAAACAAATTAAGATAGGAAAGTTTTGTTTAATTTAAATTTTTTTATTTTAATTTAATGAAATTAGGAAATCTAATAAGAATTTAATATTTTAATCAAAATCTTTTAATTTAATTTGATTTCTATTCGTTTATGGAACTAGGGAAATCTGTAAATAAGACCCCAAACCCTGCTCATTATCCTCAATACCTCCTCATCTTCTTCCTAATCTTTCCTTCTTTCTTTTCCTTTTTTCTTCAACATTTCTTCCCAATTTTTTCCTTCCATTCTTTCTTTTTCACCATTTTTTTCAAAATTTTTCTTTCTTCTTTATTTTTCCCTTTATGCTTTTTTTTTTTCACACTTTCTTTCTTTTTTTTTTTTTTTACTACCTTGCCCCCTTAGTATCTTTTGTGTAGGTTTACTAATTTTCCCCTTACTCTTTTCTTGGAGTTAAAACGCAACTCAAGGAGACAAACCATTTTTTTAATCTCGCCGCACGCACGCCGTCAATAATCTTGAAGGGTGGGTTTCCTCTCCTCATAAGCTCTTGTTTTGTAAGAACATTTTTTTTCTCTATTTTTTTTTTGTTGTAGAAATGTCCGGACGTGTGACCGATCTTTGGTGCACATAAGGATGACCTTGACATGGTCTATCTATTGTATCTCTGTTCATGCTTCCCGATTGTCCTAAGAGGGCCCACAAAAGCTTATAACCCCCTCATTCGATCACCGACTACCTTGTAGCCGCCGTTTGTGCATCCTGATCGTCATGGGAGTGGCCCCGCAAAGGCTTACAACTCTCCCATTTCGATCACCCTGGGAGGATCCGGAAAAGTCTAACCTTGTAGCGTCGTTCATAACATGCATCCTGATCGTCATGGGAGAGGCCTCGCAAAGGCTTATAACTCTCCCATTTGATCACCTTAGGGAGCATCTCGGAAAGGTCCGCCTTATAGCATCGTTTGTGTATCCTGATCGCCATGGGAAGGGCCCACAAAGGCTACAACTCTCCATTCGTTCACCCTAGGGAGGATCCTGAAAGGTCTACCTTATTATGTTACTCTTGATCAAAATTTGAAGATAAGGCAAATATGCCATCGAGTATTGAAGATGAGGTGATATGCCATCAAACTTTGAAGATGGGAGAATATACTTTCAAGATTTGAGTGAGTCAGGTTAGCCGGAGTCGATCTCGCATATTAAGGCGGAGCCCGAACGGACCAGAGTTGTCCTTGCATATGAGGTGGAGCCGAATGGACCAGAGTTGTCCGCATATGAGGTAGAACAAGGCAACCAAACTTGATCTCACATATGAGGTAGGACCACACCAAAATTTTTGGAGAGGAAGCGAAGCTACACCACCATTTTGGAGAAGGGGTGAAGTTGTACCAACATTTTAGAGAGAAAATGAACCGTGCCATGACTTTTGGAGAATAGAGTGAAGTCTGCTGTCATCAGTTGGAGATGAAGTGAAATCGTGCCATCAGTTTGGAGTTGAAACGAAGCCCGCCACGACTTTGGAGATGAAGCGAGGCTGCGCTAAAATTTTAGAGAGGAAACAAAACTACACCATGACTTTGGAGATGAAGCAAAGTCGCGCCAGACTTTAAGAGAGATAAAGCCGAAACTGTGCCAACATTTTATAGATGAAGCGAGGTCGCGCCCATCGTTTGGAGATGAAGCGAAGCAAACGCCATGACTTTGAAGATAAGCGAATACGCTAGACTTTGGAGATGAGCGAAAATGCGCATGATTTTTATAGACTGAGTCAATTGAAGATGGAGTCGAGTCATGTACACTGACCAATGAACTTGAAGATGAAGCGGACCATGCACACCGACCTTGAGCTTAAAGATGGAGTGAAGCCCATGCACACCGACCCTGAACTTGAAGACGGAGTGAAGCCATACACACCAACCTTGAACTTGAAGATGGAAGTGGGGCCATGTGTCACGGTTATACCTTGTCCAGCCTGTTGCCCATGGCCGCATGCCCGATCCAAACCCCTTCTAGCACACTTTCATACTCAATGTATTGTATTAGCGTAGTTAGCTGCTTTAATTTACATTTTCATTGTAAGTGACCACTCCGCCCTTTTGCATATGCAAGGGTGCCAGTTGGCTTTTTATTTAGATGCACTATATGGGGATAATACTAATCATCACTTCCCCATGCCCGGAGTAGTACTCTATAAGTTGTTTTGTTTGTTGCTTATTGCTTTCTAGCCTATACAATCTTTCTTTCTTTTTCACGACTCACAAAATACTGCTTACGAAAACCTTTTCTCCAAACCATTTTCTAAAACCGTTTTCCCTAAAACGGGGGTGGAGGTTGCGAGAGGCACTCAATGTGCTACCACGTAGTTCGTATTCGAATTCTGAATTTTTTCGTGAGCGGGAAACAAAGCCGCACAATCAGTAAGAGAAGCTTCCGAAAGAAGCAATGTGACAGTTGGTATTAGAGCCAAGTCGACTCATAAAGGGAAGAATCAGTGATCATGTGTCGTGAACGAAGAACCTGAACAAGTCCCATGTGGTTAGGTTGGTAGAATATGGAAGAGAAAATGCTCTAGCTGAGAGAGGTCCCAGATAGTATCCGTTTCCTAGAGACTCGGCTAAAAAAAGTTGCTGAGATAAGCCGATGGAATTGAATGTAGTAAGTGGGCACCTAGGACGGATTTACCCGTCAGAGAACTGATAAGATGAGGGTAGAGACCCTTGAGACCAAAACAGCACGGTCCGGCAGCTTTGAACGTGGCGATAGCTCATCGAGCTCTGTTGCCCACACATAGACGGCTCCCAAAAAGCCCAATACCTTCACGATGGTAACCGATTTTCTTTGAAAAACTTTCGCGGTCGGCCCCTTTGACGTCGTCAGAGCCGAGATAGCAGATGTGAACGCAAGGGTGAATCTCACCATCCGAGCGTAAGGGAAAAGCTCCAATCTGGGGGAGCAATGGCAGCTAGCAGAAATAAAAATCCTAAAACCGAAAACCCTTCTGTGGGGTGCGGGAAGCAAAAGAGCCTCGGAAAAAACTTTATCTTCGACCTGGAGCAATACTTAAGGCGACGAAACCACCGGTGACTGAAGAGTCGAAATCACACTAGCAACGATGCATGTAGCTGAAGATCAAAACATATGGTTTTGAGATCAGCGATTCTACCAGACATACAGGAAGGAACGATGCAACAATTGATACTTAGGAATAGATTGAAACAAGAACTCTTCGCTCCGCAGTTCTTCCTTGAAAATGGTCGAGATCTTGGCTCGACGAAAACTTCGAGAGCTTAAGCAAACAGGTAACATCAAGGGGACTACGTAAAATATTTTTGGCAGGACTCCATGTTGGAACATACGAGATATGTCCGAGAAAGACAAGGTCTTTTGCTTTGTCGAAGGGTTGAAAACCGTGGCAGAAATCAAAATTATCATAAATCCAGAGAGTACAGGATCTCCCCTTTGCCTATATGGCAACTGAACGGACTAATACGACACCTTAGCACTGACTCGCAAGAATATGAGGAAGCAGTCAACTTCCTCAAATGGGGGAAACAGAAACAGTCGTTCCAGTCCTCCAGACCTGGGGAGGAAGACAAGACACAGAGGGGGAACCGTAAACCATCCAACCCCTTGAGATCAGGAAACACTGGGGGGGCCGCCGCAACAGATAAACAATTACAATCGCCCCATGTCTTGTTCATATGTAGAGGGCCACCAGTGGCGAATGTCCAAATCAAAACTGCGTTCAATGTCTTTTCAAGCCCACTATTAGCCTCTAGCCTCAGAATACATTATTAGCTGAAATTGGAGGAGACAGTAATCGATCCAGTTACAAAAATTGAGAATCCCAGATAAGGGCATTGAAAATTCTTAATCTGCGCTCAAGAAGAAAATGGACAAGGCGAGGAGCCACTAGAGAGAGGACTCATGTAATGTGGACGCATGAGTCAGACCAAATTTCGGCCAAGAGCATTATGGTCGACTTTGGGGTCACCCATAACTTCATAACTAAAACGGAGGCCAGCGCACTGAACTTGACCTGGGAAAAGAGATGCAGGAAAGATGAAAAGCTGTGAATTCTGCTTAGGCCCTAAGGCGACCTACCGATTAATGGGGATATGCGAAGAGAACTTTCGATGAAGTTAGGAGATTGAAAGGGCCTCGTTTGATCTTTCATGTTGTCAAGATGGATGATTTCGAACGTGGTATTGAGGAGGTAGTTCCACTTGAACATAAAGTTATACCAATGCCCCTCTGCCAAATGTCTAGTCATTACCGGATGTACACCCACCGTAGTTCAACGCCAGTATCAAGCAGCCAAATGGGGTGAGAATGATACTCAGCCTCCAAATTGAAGAAAATGATGATTGAGGGGCCGGTCCTCGGAATTGCCTTACTCAGACGTGCACCTAAGACCATTTGAAGTAGAGACTCTGATGCTGTCTGACTTCACGTTGGGCGGTGTCCTTCCTCACAAGATGAACACATCGCCATCGGTGGATGAGACTTTACGAAACTAAATTTTTGTACGAACGGAGGTATGCTGCCTCCAAAAGAAGAGATTGTTTAGCAGTAGTTCACTGCTTGAGGGCCTGAAGACATATCTCTTGGGGGCCAAGTTCGTCACTTCGGGTCAAGACCGACACAACTTTCATCGCCACTTCTTCAGCCAACCAAAGTTGTCGTCGAAACAGGCACGGTGCAGGAGCATGTCATCGCATACATTCGTTGAACGCAATTTTCATTCCAACGCATGATCATCGTTACGCATGGCTATCAACACATATTTTAGGAATAATGCATACATAAATGCGTCCAATAAGAAGTTGGTTGTTGGTAAAATATGACTTCAAATTTCTGGCACATCACTACCACCTTCAATTTTCAAGTTCAAAGGTTCGCGTTGCATGGCCCCACTTCCATTTCAAGTTCAAGAATCGGTGTTGCATGGCTTCTGCTCCATCTTCAAGTTTAATGTTGGTGTGCATGTGGTCACAATCGCTCTTCGGGAGCTTTTCTAGCGATTGTGCACACTTGTCACCCGTGTTCACGAACAAGTCAGCCAATTCATTTCCGATCTTGCTTGGGTGGAATTGGGCCATGCACGCCGACCTTGAACTTGAAAAATTGAAGTGGAGTGATGTGGGGCAGATTGGAAGTCATTTTCTCAACAACCACTTCTCTTGTGACGCAATTTATGATGATGCATATTTCCTAAAAATATGTGTATATAGCCAAATGCGTCGATGATCATGGTTGGAAATGAAAATATGCGTTCAAACGAAATGTATGCGATGACTACTGCTCCTGCCCACCGTGCTGTTTCCGACGACAACTTTGGTTGGCTGAAGAAGTGGCGAATGAAGTATGTTGTCGGTCTTGACCACGAAACTTGGCCCCCAAAAAGAGAATACTGTCTTCAGGCCCCTCAAGCAAGTGAACTACTGCTACACTCTTTCTTGGAGGCAGCATACCTCCATTCGACATCATTTTAGTTTCGTACTCTCTTTATACGCGATGGGGTGTTCATCTGGAGGAATGACACCGCCCAAACGTGAAGTCAGAAGCATCAGTCTCTACTTTCAATATGGCTTGGTCAACGTCGGCCCAATTCCGAGGACCGGCCCCTCAATCATACCATTTTCTTCAAATTGGAGGGCTGAGATCATTCCTCACCCCGATTTGGCTGGCTTGATACTGGCTTGAACTACGGTGGGTGTACATCCGGTAAATGACTAGACATTTGGCGAGTTGGCATTGGTATAACTTTATGTTCAAGTAGGAACCACCATCCTCAATACAAGATATCATCCATCTTTGACAATCCATGAAGTCAACGAGGCCCTTCCAATCTCCTAACTTCATCGTAGTTCTCTTTCGCTATCCCCATAATCGGTAGGGGCTGCAGAATTCACAGCTTTCATCTTTCCTGGCATCTCTTTCCCAGGTCAAGTTCAAGGCGGTGGCCTTCCGTTTTAGTTATGAAGTTTTGGGTGACCCCACAGTCGACCATAAATGCTACTTTGGCCGAATCTTGGTTGACTCATGCGTCCCACATACATTGAGTCCCTCTCTCTAGTGGCATCCCGTTCGCCTTTACCCATTTTCTTCTGGAGCGCAGATAAGAAATTTCAATGCCTTATCCTGGGATTCTCAATTTTTGTAACTGGCTCGATACTGTTCTCCTCCAATTCGCCTTGTATTCTGACTAGAGGCTAATGTGGCTTGAAAAGCATTGGAACGCAGTTTGATTTGGACATTCGCCACTCTGTGTGGCCACTCTACCATATGAAACAAGACATGGGGGGGATTGTAATTGTTATGCTGTTGCGGCGGCCCCGTCCAAGTTTGTTTCCTGATCTCGGTTGGATGGGTTTACGGTCCCCTCTGTGTTTCTTGTCTTCCCTCCCCACGTCTGGGAAGACTGGAACGACTTGTTTCTGTTTCCCCATTGAGGAAGTTGACTGGCTTCCTCAATGATCTTGGCGAGTCAGTGCTAAGGTCACGTCATAGCCGTTCAGTTGCCCATATAGGCAAAGGGGAGATCCTGTAATCTCTGGTTCATATATTTGATTTCGCCCACGGTTTCAAATTCCCTTCGACAAAGCAAAGACCTTGTCTTTCTTCTCGACATGATCTCGTATTGTCCAACATGAGTCACTGCAAAATATTTTACGTAGTCCCATGATGTTACCTGTTTGCTTCTAGCTCTCGAAGTTTCGTTCGAGCCAAGATCTCGACATTTCCAAGAAGAACTGCGAGCGAAAAGTTCTTGTTTCAATCCTATCCTAAGTATCAATTGTGCATCGTCCTTCCTGTATGTCTGTAAATCGCGAGTCTCAACCATAAGTTTTGGCTATTCTTCCAGCTACATGCATCGTTGCTAGGTGTGACTTTCGACTCTTCAGTCACCGTGTTCGTCGCCCTTGAAGTAATTGCTCCAGGTCGAAGATAAAGTTTTTTTCCAGATTT
>NC_052357.1:17647110-17659552 GCF_009727055.1 Benincasa hispida | reverse complement strand
AGGCCGCATGTTCCTCTTTCGGCTAAAGCATCGGCCGCTTGGTTACTTTGTCTGGTATAATGTCGAATTGAAGTCCGAACCTCGCTAAACATCCTGCCACCGTGCCTGTTTCGACGACAAACTTTGGTTGCCAGGGCTTTTGCTTCCCGCACCCCACAGAAGGGTTTCGGTTTTAGGATTTTTATTCTGCTTACTGCCATTGCTCCCCCAGATGGAGCTTGGTTCCCTACCGCTCGGATGGTGAGATTCACCCTTGCGTTCACATCTGCTATCTCGGCTCTGACGACGTCAAGGGCCGACCGAAAGTCTTCAGAAAAATCGGTTACCATCTGAAGTATTGCTTTTTGGGAGCCGTCTATGTGGGCAACAGAGCTCGATGAGCTATCGCCACGTTCAAAGCTGCCGGACCGTGCTGTTTTGGTCTCAAGGGTCTCTACCCTCATCATCAGTTCTCTGACGGGTAATCCGTCTAGGTGGCCCACTACTACATCAATTCCATCGGCTTTCTCAGCAACTTTTTTTAGCCGAGTCTCTAGGAAACGGATACTATCTGGGACCTCTCTCAGCTAGAGCATTTTCTCTTCCATCTCTACCAACCTATCCACATGGGACTTGTTCAGGTTCTTCGTCACCGACATGATCACTGATCTTTCCCTTTATGAGTCGACTTGGCTCTAATACCAACTGTCACAATTGCTCTTTCGGAAGCTTCTCTTACTGATTGTGCGGCATTTGTTCCCGCTCACGAAAAATTCAGCCAATTCGAATACGAACTACCGGTGGCACATTGAGTGCCTCTCGCAACCTCCACCCCCGTTTTAGGGAAAACGGTTTTAGAAAATGGGTTTGGAGAAAAGGTTTTCGTAAGCAGTATTTTGTGAGTGTGAATAAAGAAAGAAAGATTGTAGTAGGCTAGAAAGCAATAAGCAACAACAACAACTTTATAGAGTACTACTCCGGGCATGGGGAAGTGATGATTAGTATTATCCCCATATAGTGCATTCTAAATAAAAAGCCAACTGGCACCCTTGCATATGCAAAAGGGCGAGTGGTCACTTACAATGAAAATGTAAATAAAGCAAGCTAACTACGCTAATACAATACATGATATGAAAGTGTGCTAGAAGGGGTTGGATCGGGCATGCGGCCATGGGCAACAGGCCCTGGACAAGTATAACCGTGACACATGGCCCCACTTCCATCTTCAAGTTCAAGGTTGGTGTGTATGGCTTCACTCCGTCTTCAAGTTCAGGGTCGGTGTGCATGGCTTCACTCCATCTTTAAGCTCAAGGTCGGTGTGCATGGCTCCGCTTCATCTTCAAGTTCATGGTCATTTGTAATGACTCACTCCATCTTCAATGACTCAGTCTATAAAATCATGACGCATTTCGCTTCATCTCCAAAGTCTAGCGTAGTTCGCTTCATCTTCAAAGTCATGGCGTTGCTTCGCTTCATCTCCAAACTGATGGCGCGACCTCGCTTCATCTATAAAATGTTGGCACAGTTTCGCTTTATCTCTAAAGTCTGGCGCGACTTTGCTTCATCTCCAAAGTCATGGTGTAGTTTTGTTTCCTCTCTAAAATTTTAGCGCAGCCTCGCTTCATCTCCAAAGTCGTGGCGTGGCTTCGTTTCAACTCCAAACTGATGGCACGATTTCACTTCATCTCCAACTGATGACGCGACTTCACTCTATCTCCAAAGTCATGGCACGGTTTCATTTCCTCTCTAAAATGTTGGTACAACTTCACCCCTTCTCCAAAATGTTGGTGTAGCTTCGCTTCCTCTCCAAAAATTTTGGTGTGGTCCTACCTCATATGTGAGATCAAGTTTGGTTGCCTAGTTCTACCTCATATGCGAGGACAACTCTGGTCCATTCGGCTCCACCTCATATGCAAGGACAACTCTGGTCCGTTCGGCTCCGCCTTATATGCGAGATCGACTCCGGCTAACCTGACTCCACTCAAATCTTGAAGGTATATTCTTCCCATCTTCAAAGTTTGATGGCATATCCACCTCATCTTCAATACTCGATGGCATATTTGCCTTATCTTCAAATTTTGATCAAAGAGTAACATAATAAGGTAGACCTTTCCAGGATCCTCCCTAGGGTGAACGAATGGGAGAGTTGTAGCCTTTGTGGGGCCCTTCCCATGGCGATCAGGATACACAAACGATGCTATAAGGCGGACCTTTCCGAGATGCTCCCTAAGGTGATCAAATGGGAGAGTTATAAGCCTTTGCGAGGCCTCTCCCATGACGATCAGGATGCATGAACGACGCTACAAGGTAGACTTTTCCGGAATGGTGATCAGCTTTTGTGGGCCCTCTTAGGACAATCGGGAAGCATGAACAGAGATACAATAGATAGACCATGTCAAGGTCATCCTTATGTGCACCAAAGAGTCNAGGCCTCTCCCATGACGATCAGGATGCATGAACGACGCTACAAGGTAGACTTTTCCGGGATCCTCCCCAGGGTGATCGAATGGGAGAGTTGTAAGCCTTTGCGGGGCCACTCCCATGACGATCAGGATGCACAAACGGCGCTACAAGGTAGTCGGTGATCGAATGAGGGGGTTATAAGCTTTTGTGGGCCCTCTTAGGACAATCGGGAAGCATGAACAGAGATACAATAGATAGACCATGTCAAGGTCATCCTTATGTGCACCAAAGAGTCGGTCACACGGTCGGACATTTCTACAACAAAAAAAATAGAGAAAAAAATGTTCTTACAAAACAAAGCTTATGAGAGGAGAAACCCACCCTTCAAGATTATTGACGGGTCGGCGAGATTAAAAAAATGGTTGTCTCCCTTGAGTTGCGTTTTAACTCCAAGAAAAGAGTAAGGGGGAAAATTAGTAAACCTACACAAAAGATACTAAGGGGGCAAGGTAGTAAAAAAAAAAAAAAAGAAAGAAAAGTGTTGAAAAAAAAAAACATAAAAGGGAAAAAAAGAAGAAGAAAAAATTTGAAAAAAAATGGTGAAAAAGAAAGAATGAAGGAAAAAATTGGGAAGAAAATGTTGGAAGAAAAAAGGAAAAGGAAAGAAAGGAAAGATTAGAAGAAGATGAGGGGATGAGGATAATGGAGGGGTTTGGGGTCTTATTTACAGATTCCCTAGGTTCCATAACGAATTAGGAAATTCAAATTAAATAAAGATTTGATTTAAAATATTAAATTCTTATTAGATTTCCTAATTTCATTAATTAAAATAAAAAAATTAAATTAAACAAATTTCCTATCTAATTTGTTTTTATTAGATTTTGTCCTTAAATTTATCTTCAACTAAGATTTGGACGTATTCAAAATAAAATTTAAATTGTGGATAAAATCACAAATTAAAATTTGGCCATATTCCAAATTTTATTTAAAATTAAATTGTATTGAGATTAGATTGTAAATAAAATCTCAAATTAAAATTTGTGCATATTCCAAATTTTATCCCAAATCCAAATCATCAGATTTTTATTCCCAAGCCAAATTATTTAGGATAAAATCTCAAATTAAAATTTGGGCATATTCCAAATTTTGTCCCAAATCTAAATCACCAAATCACCATACTTTTATCCCCAAGCCAAATTATTAAGGATAAAATCTCAACAAATTTGGGCATATTCCAAAATTTATTCCAAATCTAAATCACCAAATCACCGGACTTTTATCCTCAAGCCAACTTATTAAGGATAAAATCTCAAATTAAAATTTGGGCATCTTCCAAATTTTATATCAAATTCATCTAAATTTAGGTTCTTATCTCTATCTCCAAATCAAGTTGTAGGAAAGATCTAAAATTCATCCCAAATTAAAATTTGGCGATATTCCAAATTCAAGTATCCTATTGAGTTTTTATATTCCGTCAAAATAAATTGCGGATAAGAAAAAAAATCTCAATTGATCTTTTATTAAAATTTGGGCATATCCCAAATTTTATCTTAAATCCAAATTAAATTAAATTGGGATAAAAATCAAAATTTTTATCCCAAACTAAAGTTAAACTTATGTACTAAATTCATAGTTTGACTGACACATCAATTGAGGTCAAATTCAAGAACACATATATTTGGATTTTGATTCCAATTTTATATTTTTCGAGATTTATCCAGCCATATATGTGCATAAATATCGAAGGGGGCATTTGTTGAATAAGAAATTTTGAACCAATCACAAGTTGTCACGTAAATTACTAAATTAATGACGAAATTCCAAATCATTAAATTTGGGTTCAATTAGGAGTTGACATATATCCTGAATTGGAGTTGAAGACAAATTTCGATGACGCCACGTGGTTTTATCATGACCGTTGAATCAGATAAGATTAATTTGGCCCAATTTTATATTATTATTTGGGTCAAAGTCCTACTAAGTCCAAAAATAGGCTGAATTTGACCCAAATCTGATTAATTGGGCCCAAAGGCCAGATCCATAGACCAACCAAGCCCAAGTCCAACTAATTGAGCCTAAAAGCCAGGTCCATGGATCAACCAAGCCCATGAAGCCCATCTGAGAGCCTTATAAATAGAGGAGCTCTTCTTATTTCAAAGGGCCAGCAAGTCTATACTCCAGAGAGCTTATAGGGAATTTTCTACAATCAAAAGACTCATTGACTCCTGAAGCTGACCACACCTGAAGACTGAAGTTCTTCGAAGATACAAGCATTTTGAAGACTGAAGTATTTTGAAGATACAAGCCTTCTGAAGATTGAAGTCCTTTGAAGATACAAGCAATTCTACATTCAGAGAGCTCAGAGAGAATTCATCAACAAGCAGAAGGCTTTCAAGACTCTTGAAGCTACATACCTAGAAGATAGAAGACCCTTGAAGACATAAACACTCTTCTAAGACTTCTACTTCAAGAACGTTCGATGCTTTTCTTCTTCAAGTCAAACACATCCACCCAACCGAGAGAGAATCAGAGGATCAAGTACTAGAGATCGAACCACATTGCATCATACCAACCTCAACATAAACACCAACACAAGTTCAACTCCACGAAACAAGTTTCTCTGGAAGCCTCGTGCGAACACTAATCCTCCAAGAAGATCAACAAGCCCAAAGGTCGATCGTTCAAGAAGATCAACCAACTTAAAGATTATAATTTATTTTAAAAGCATCAAAATACTATGTATTAGAGATTGTACCCATTTTCCACAAAATTAATACAAATACAAAGTTAGAGTTCAAGGAAATAAATTTCTCTTGAAATCTCGTGCGAACAATATTCAAACCCAAAGCATTGTTGTCAACTCTTTACGTGGATTGGGCCATGACTGAACCTACGTGGGTCTTGGAGGTTAGTTCTGTATTCTAATTCCATGAATTTAATTGGCAGCAAGTGTTGAATTAAAAGGAAACCCGATGGTTCTATTGAATGTCACAAAGCCCAATTAGTTACCAAAGGGTTCCATCAGAGTCCTAGGATCGACTTATTTGGAACATTTAACCCAGTGGTCAAAGCATCAATGATCCGGATAGTACTTTCTCTTGTTGTCTCTATTGGCTAGAACTTGCGACAACTTGACTTTAACAATGCCTTCCTCAATGGCTCATTAGAAGAAGATGTGTATGTGGCACAGCCGCCCGGGTATGTTGATGTCAATTATCCTAATTATGTATGTAAGCAAAGATGGAACATAAAGAATGCATGCACAGCGGAAGCAATGAAATTGACAACGTTCTAATTGCAATAAAAACGAGAATAAGCATGCAAAAGGGATAAAAAAAATATAACCTTTGAAGACTCCACCGCAATCTTCCTCTCCCGAGCTCGATTGACGCCACCAACGGTGAATCCCGCTATTCTCCTGTTGAAGAGCACGGTTGTCGAACCTTTATGTTAGTGAAAATAAGGGAATTTCACTATAGAAAGAAGAAGAGTAATGAAAATTTGAGGTGGAAGATTTTAGGTTAACAATTGAGGAAGCATTAGTTTTGCAAATTTAAAAAACAAAGCCTTTTGTACATTTTGCATGTCTTCCATCTCAAACTCCATTAGCATATAATCTCTAGGTGTCAAGCTTGGGAAATGTCACTTCAAAGTCCACTTTGTTAGTGGAAAAATCCAACAATTGGATTTTTCCACTAACTAATTTTTTTTATTAAAAAATGAATTATAATTTTCAAATTTTGGAAATTATTTAATTAAAAAAATCAATTAAATAAAAATAAACAAATTTAATATCACATATTAAAATGTCTTTGACACCTAGCTTTGATCAATCACATTAATCAAGTTTTAGAAAACACCTTCACGCTAATGATCAAGTATACTCTAAAAAATAATTAATCAATAAATTAATTATTTAATTGTAAATTATATCTCATATAAAATATTCTTTTTCCTTAAGACCGAATTTGAACAATTCAAATTCTCACTTCGCCTAGTTCTTCAATTTTATCCGTATTGAGCTAGCAAGGAGACCCGATGGACCTACAGACCATGGGCTCCAATGATCCGAGACTAACTGGTCAAACTCTTTAACATAGTTAATCAACATTCGTTAACTAACAGAACTGCCCACTATAGCTTGTAGTTGTACTGCCCTCACTGTAGATATATTATGTGTCCTTTGATATAATTATCATCAATAAGTTGATCTTTCATAGGATGTTCGTAATCTCAGCTAGGTCAAATACTGAAATAACCCTGAGTTACATCTTTTCTCCTTAAGTACCACTGTCCCTCTAATGAACAATTGATTTAGGAACATAATCACTAAATCCATTCCCTTTCAGGTTAACGAGAGGATGGGGCCCCTTGTTCAAGACCCGAGATCAGCCCTTAAGGGAACAACCTTTCTACTATCCCTAAAATGGGTAGGAGTAAATTTCATCTTACAAATTCTATGTCCCCAGCCATCTACCTGATCTTATCCCTGAAATGCGAGGCATATTGAGCAGCGATGCTGGACTTACTCTCACCTATGCAGATTAAGGGGCAATCACAAATAAACAGGAGTTCACAAACAACTCAAGATTCAAATCAAGTTATCTAGGTCATCAAGAAGTGAAATTAATTAGTGTTAACCGTAAATGATGTTAATACGTAACAATGATTATTTCGTGGTCTGTCTTACACAATCTCATCGTGTAGAACACCCCCACTCACATGAACACCCCCACTCATATGTCTCTACATGAACGAACTGATCACATCAATGACACTTTACTGAAGGATCTCTTATTGAAGAGAACCAGTGAGCGAAAGCAAGATCTTTCCAAGCCCATTGTGAAAGAATAAATGCATTCACAAACATACAAGAACTGTTATGCATCTTGAAGAAAATTACAACATGCTTTCCTAACTAAAAACAAATGGAATCAAGAGACATACCTTTGAAGAACTCTTATTCAAATATTCCCTCGAGCTACACTGGTCAGGCGCAAAGAAACGAGGAGCAATCATCTGGAAAACTCTTTCTCTCGTTGTGCAATTGTCTAGCAAAATCTCACTCTTGTCACAATCACGAACTGTCTGATCGTTGAACGGAAACCCTCGACACTACCACTCAGTAACCTTGGTATTCTCTGAGTGAGAATCTAGGAGGTGTAGGCTCTGTGTGAATTTGGTAGAAGGAAGGAGGATGTATATGATCAAGCTACACGATTGAGTAAGTGGGAGAAAGGATTAGTCTATCCTATAGACAGTGGGTACTCGATCGTATAGTAATCTCTCGCTCTTGTGAGCAATCGTCTAGCAATCTTTAGCTCTCATGAGAAATCGTCTAACCGATCATCTAGAAATCTCTCACTCTCATGAGCAATCTTCCAGCCAATCATCTAGCAATCTCTCGCTCTCGTGAGCAATCGTCTAGCCAATCATCTAGCAAATCTCGCTCAATCATTTAGTCTCTCGAAAGGGCTATCGTATAGTCTCTCGTGAATGATCGATTAGTAATGCAAAAATGAAGCGATCATCAAAAAATGAAAACTCTTTTCATTTTATTCTTCAGTTATTTAAAACAAAAATTAACCTCCCACTTTCGTGGTTAATGGGGAAAAGAAATAACCAACTAAAACAATTATCTCATAATTGTTTTTATTATAAATAAATATAATAACTAACTTATCATATTGTATTTATAACCTATAGTTTTAATATCACATCATATGTAATATTTAAACCATAGTTCTTTTCTCCTTTATTTAATATAAATCATATTTATATCAATTCCTCCAATTAATGTATCTAATACATCAAATCAATTATATCACATATAATTGAATCAATTTAATTATATCATATCTAATCAAATTTTCTCTTGTTAATTTGAACACTTCAAACTAACTAAAAAATGATTCTCAACTTGAATCCATTGAGCTACCAAGGTGACCTTATGAACTTGTAGCTTAAAGCTCCAACGGTACGTGAATAACTGACTAAGCTCTTTAATCACGATATCCACCATCCGTCAACTGTCGGGCACTCCACTAAAAACCGATAGCTGCATTCTTCTCACATAGATATATTTTCGCGTCCATTGGATATAACCTATCAAAAGTTCAATAACCCTTCACAGATCGCTCGTAAGTAAAGTTGGGCTAATTTACCGTTTTGCCCCTGTAGTTACATCTAACTCCTTAAGTACCATTTATTCCTCTAATGAGCAATATATCATAGTCCTACTATGAGTGAACACTTTTCGGGCCATGAGAAAGTGTGTGGTGCCACAATGTTCAAGCCTCAGAATCAACCCTTAAGGGAGCAATCTATTTACTTACCCCTGCTTTAGGGAGGAGTGAATTCCATCTTGTGTAGCTGAGTTCCCAACTCCCCAATCAGACGAATCCCCAAAGTGGTAGGTTTGAGTTGGCAATCTGACCACTCGCACCCATACAAATCAAAGGACCGTCCTCATAGGCAAGAGTTCCCAACTCACTCAGGATTAAGGTCATGTACCTATGGTCATCCTAGTGAAATGAAATTCTCTGTCATGAACGGCGTTATATAACGAGATTAAACATTTCGTGGTCCGGTCTTATACAAATCCTTTGTATAGGACACTCCCGCTGGCATGTCTCCACATGAATGATCAGGATTAGACCATATGCAGTGCTTTACAATAATTGTAACATCTACAAAGCAAGTCGTATCCATGGTGTCACCAGGATAAGGTTTCCCTCCTTTATCCATATACTACAGACCATTTAAGTTATCACTTAAGGCATGATCCACTTGTATGTCTCCACATATATCCTTAAGTTACAACGATAACCAGGGATCTTAGTTTATTGGTTTGTGGTTAATTCAATTAAAATATCTCATATTTCGTAGTCAACAATGAAGAAAATATCTCATATTATTACATCACAAATGTTTGTTCATACACGTGTTTACAAACTATAGAACCCTACGAGATTTAGGGCATCAACCCCAACATTTACAACATTTGTAACAATCATAAAGTGGGTCGTATTCAAGGCATTAACCCAAACAATCTCCCACTTGTCCTAAAGCGAATGGGTGTACAAGATAAAAACAATTACAAAAAAAGAAACTAGGACACTAAGGCTCAGTACAAAATCTCCACTTGCCCTAGTCCAGCCGCGGACGATTCTGTAGATCCATGCTCTGTAGGTGACCCTTTCGTAAATGGGTCAGCAACATTGTGCTACGTAGCTATCTTGATGACTATCACGTCCCCTTGATGCACAATCTCGCGGATGAGATGATACTTCCGCTCTATATATTTGTCGCGTTTGTGACTCTTAGGCTCCTTGGAGTTCGCGATAACACCACTATTATTACAATAAAGGGTGATGGGCCTAGACATGTCTGGAACAACTTTCAGATCAATCAGGAACTTCCTGAGCCAAACGGCCTCTAGCATCTTGTTCTGGATTAGACTAATATCTACTGACTATCCCCACAACGTAGCAGATGTCAGGTCTGGTACATAACATCGCATACTTTAAATTATCAACGACAGATGCATAGGGGACCCATCTCATTTCCTCAACCTCTTGAGGTGTTTTAGGACACTGATCTTTAGACAAATTAATTCCATGCCGAAAAGGCAGTAGGTCCCTTTTGGAGTTCTGCATCGAGTACTTGATCAATATCTTATCAATGTACGATGCCTAAGACAATGCTAGCACTTTGTTCTTTCGATCCTGAAAGATTTGAATACCAAGAACAAACTGAGCCTTTCCCAAATCTTTCATTTGGAATTAGGTCACTAGCCAATTCTTAACTGAAGTCGGTAAACCTACATCATTCCCAATGAGTAGGATATCATCTACATACAACACTAGGAAAACTATTGAACCGTTGATGATTTTCTTGTAGACACAAGGTTCATCAAAGTTTTGGTCAAAGCCATAAGATTTGATCACAGTATCAAACCTTATGTTCCAAGATCGAGACGCCTGTTTCAGCCCATAAATGGACCGATTCAGTTTTCAAACTTTTTTCTCTTGACCTTTGGCTATGAATCCCTTGAGTTGCACCATATAAATGGTCTCCTCCAGATTACCATTCAGAAAGTCAGTCTTGACATCCATTTTCCATATCTCATAGTTATAATATGAGGCAATGGATAGGAGGATGCGGATAGACTTTAACATGGCAACAAGCGAGAAAGTGTCTTCATAGTCAACTCCCTCAACCTGGGTATAACCCTTTGCCACAAGTCTAGCCTTGAAGGTTTGCACCTTCCCATCAGCACCTCGTTTTCTCTTGTAGATCCATTTACAACATATAGGTTTAACCTCATTAGGTTGATCTACAAGATCCCATACTGAGTTGAAGTACATAGACTCCATCTCGAGATCCATGGCTTTGACCCATTCATCCTGGTCAACATCCTCCATTGCCTTCTTATAAGACAATGGATCCTCAACCTCGCCATCGGCTACCATAGTCCGGATTTCAGTGAAACCCATATAACAAATAGTTGGGTTTGCAACCCTTCCATTACGTCGAGGTTCCCTCAACTCTTGATATGGATTTAACCTTCTAGATGAACTTTCTGAAGGAAATCGAATACGGGGATTTCCATGAGCAGCAGAAGGATCATTCCAAATTACAATCGTATATGAACTTTACAATTACAATCACAAATGGAAACATATGGTTATGCATAAAATACAGAAATTACAACATGTTATACAAACAATCAAGGAGATGAGCAATACACTTTTTAAAATTCATCTTCAATCTCTTTGATCACGAACGCTCGATCTCAGCAACACAGCAACACATGAACACTCGTCCAACACGATCGCTACATTGCACGATCATCGCGCACTCGAACTCAGCGATCGCCTAGGTCACAAACATCCCGAACAACACGAACGGCTTCATCAGAACCTCGATAGTGTCGAGTTGAGTATGACACCACAGAAAAGGCTACTTTGGTATTCTCGGTGTGAGAATCAAGAGGGTAGGCGCTGTGTGGACTTGGTTTGAGGCTTTGAAAACTGAAAAAACTACAATCGTGTAAATAATTGAGCAAGTGGGAGATGGAAGAACCTATCGTATAGGTCGATGCCTAATCATTTAGGAAAAGCTAAGCGATCATTTAGCAAAAGCTATGCGATTGTTTATCTCATCGCTTAGCTGAATGTCTATCGCCTACTAACACTCCACGATCGTTTAGCTAACTCCAAGTCGTTACTTAATAAATCTAATTTACTTGATAACTCTCCATGAGAATTTTTTCCGAGATTGGAAATCTAAAAAAAAAACAATTTTGCAAATCTTTTTCTTTTCTTACAAAATATTTTTCCTTTTATCTCACAGTTACCACGAAACCATCAATAACCTCTCACTCAATTTATTATTAGAGAAAAAGAGATAATTATCCAATAATTAATATTATTATAAATATAAATGATAACTAATAAGCTACAATTTAAATATTTCATCTCATGAAACATACAAACCATAGTTCTTTTTCTATTTCATGGCACTCAATGTAAATCTCATTTACATTAATCATCCACTTGATGTATCTCATACATCATACTGAATATATCATACATAATCGAATTACCTCTTGTCAATTTGAACATTTCAAATTAACACCAAAAACTGATCCTCAACTGAATCCATTGAGCTACCAAAGGGACCTTATGGACTTATAGCTCGAAGCTGCAACAGTATGTGAATAACTGACTAAACTCTTTAGTCACGAGATCCACCATCTGTTAACTGCCAGGCACTTCACTAAAGACTGACAGCTGAACTCTCCTTACCATAGATATATTATGTGTCCATCTTAACCAATCAGGCAACTCAACAAGCTACCTTTTAGGGGACTTATCGATTTAGGAGCTGGGAAACTCAATACACAAGATGGGTTCACTTGCCTTTCCCACGGGATGCAGGGGTAAGTAGAGAGATTGCTCCTTTAAGGGCTGATTCTGGGGGCTTGAACATAGTGGCCACAACTTCTCTTGTGGAGAGAGGACTCAAGTGCATAGTTAGACTAGACTTATGTTCA
>NC_052357.1:17569843-17647004 GCF_009727055.1 Benincasa hispida | reverse complement strand
CAATTTAGCCACTCTCACCCATACTAATCAAAGGACAACCCTCAAAGGCAGAAGTTTCTAAAACACTCAGGATTGAGGTGTGTCACCTATGGTTGTTTAGGTGAGATGTAAGTCTCCAGTATCAAAGTGTCATATACAGAGTCTAGTCATCTCGTGGTCCGGTCTTTTACAAATTATTTGTATAGGACACCTCCGCTCGCATGTCTCCATATGAATGGTCAGATCTACCATCTGTAGTAGTTTACAACAGTTGCAAACCTCTACAAAGTGGGTCGTATCCGTAGTGTCACAAGGATCAGGTATCCCACCTTAATCCTTATACTACAGACCTATTTAGGTTATCACTTAAGGCATGATCCACTAGTATAACACATATACATGCTTAAGTTTACATAAGATAACCATGGAGCTTTATTTATTTAATATAAGTAAATTCGAGAATGAAATAATAGTTATTTTATTCATAAAACAATGTGTATAATTACAAATAATGAGACTCCGGGAGAATTAGGACACCAATCCAAACAATCTCGCACTTGTCCTAATGCCTTGGGAGATTAATGTACAATACAATAAAAAAACATGTACAATATACAATAAACTAGGGCATACCCAGTATCATCTCCCACTTGCCCTAAACAAGGTGCCACATGTCCCGCAGACCCAGACTCTCCAAGTGATCTTCGAATACTTTAGACATTAGAGCCTTTATAAAAGCATTAACAACGTTGTGCTCTGACGTGATCTTTGTGACTATCACATCACCGCGATGCACAACCTCCCTGATCAAGTGGTATTTTCGCTCTATATGATTACCCCGACGATGACTCCGAGGCTCCTTTGAATTTTCCACAGCCCTACTGTTATCACAATAAAGAGTGATAGGCAAATCCATATTTGGAAAACCTTCCAAATATGAAAGGAATTTCCTCAGCCAAATAGCCTCCTTAGCTGCTATACAAGCGACTATGTTTTCGGCTTTCATAGTGGAGTCTGCGATGCATCCTTCTTGATGCTTCACCACACTACAGTCCCTCCATTCAGAGTAAAAACTGACCTTGATGTAGATTTGCGAGAATCTCTATTGGTCTGAAAGTCAGAGTTCGCGTATCCTATAAGGATCAGATCCTTATCTCCATACACAAGCATGTAGTCCCTCGTTCTCCGAAGATACTTGAGGATCATCTTGACTGTCATCTAGTGATCAAATCCTGGATTGGATTGATACCGATTGACAATCTCTATTACATAGAAAATGTCGGGTCTGGTACATAACATTGCATACATCAAGATTCCTACAGCTGAAGCATAGGGAATCCGTCTCATCTTCTAAACCTCTTGAGGTGTCTTAGGACATTGATCCTTAGACAAAACGATTCCATGCCTGAAGGATAACAGACCCCTCTTGGAATCCTACATCCTGTACTTGATCAATATTTGATCGATGTACGATGCCTGAGACAGGACATACTATGCCTTATAATCCTGAATGATCTGGATCCCTAGAACATACTATGCCTCACCCAAATCTTTCATTTGGAACTGGGCAGATAGTCATTTCTTCATGTCAGTCAGATACACTACATCATTCCCAATGAGTAAGATATCATCCTCATACAGTACCAAGAAAGCTACTGAGCTATTGATGATTTTCTAGACACAAGACTCATCAACGTTCTGATCAAAGCCAAAGGACCTAACCGCAGTGTCAAATCTGACGTTCCATGATCTAGATGCTTGTTTCAACCCATAAATGGACCTATTAAGCTTGCAAACTTTTTGCTCTTGACCTAAAACTGTGAACCCCTCTGGTTGAGTCATATAGATAGTCTGCTCAAGATTACTATTAAGAAAGGCAGTCTTAACGTCCATTTTCCATATTTCATAATCATAAAATGTGACTATGGATATGAGAATCCTGATAAACTTAAGCATGACAACAGGTGAGAAAGTTTTCTCATAGTCAACTCCCTCGACCTAGGTATAAACCCTTTGCCACGAGTCAAGCCTTAAAGTTTTACACCTTTCCATCTCCACCTCTCTTTCGTTTATAGATCCACTTACACGCAATAGGTCTTACCCTATCAGGCGGATCAACAAGCTCCCAGACGTTCCTAGTTCATGGTTTTAACCCATTCATCTTTGTCAACATCCTTCATTATTTTCTTAAAAGACAACGGATCCTCGACCCCATCATTCGAAATAACGTTTTGGGCTTCAGTCAAACCCATGTAGTGATCCGGTTGGTTCATAACCCTCCCACTATGTCGAGGCAGTCTCAACCCTTGAGCTGGTTGACTAGATGTTCCGACCTCAAAAACTCTTGTTGATCTGTTGGCCTGTTCAACCACTCTTGTTGAACCCTTAGCAGTCTCAGTCTCACTAGAAATCTCTTGCAAAATGAGCTTACTTCGTGGCTTATGATCCCGGATGTGGTTTCCTTCCAAGAAGATAGAATTTGTAGAAACAGACACTTTGTTCTCACTCAGATTATAGAAGTATCCACCTCTCATTTCCTTGGGGTAGCCTACAAAGAGGCAAACCTTCAAACGCGGTTCCAACTTCTTTGGGTTAGTCACAAGCACATGTGCTGGACAGCCTCACATCCTAAAGTGGCATAAACTACCTTTATGGCCTTTCCATAAATCAAAAGGTGTTTCAGAAACACTTTTCGAGGGAACGTTGTTCAGGATATAGCATGCAGTCTCCACTGCAAAACCCCAAAACGAGTCTGGAAGATGAGCATAACTCATCATAGACCGAACCATGTCCAACAAGGTTCTGTTTCTTCTTTCTAATACACCATTCTGCTGAGGTGTACTAGGGCCCGAGAGTTGGGACGCAATCCCATTTTCTATCATATAGTTCTAGAATTGGAGGTTCATATACTCTTCACCACGATCAGATCGTAGTGTTTTTATCTTCTTACCTAACAAGTTTTCAACTTCAGCCTTATACTCCTTAAACTTGTCAAGGGATTCAGACTTACGTTGCATTAGGTAAAGATACCTGTATCTTGAATAATCATCTATGAAAAAGATGAAATATTCATACCCACCCCGAGCTCTAACATTCATCGAACCACAGAGGTCTGAATGTATAAGCTCTAAGGCTTTCTTGGCTCTGTAACCTTTTCCAATAAAAGGTCGTTTGGTCATCTTGTCTTCGAGGAATGATTCACATACCGGCAAAGAGTTTTCTTCTAAACTCTTTAGAAGTCCACCTTTCACCAACTTCTCAATCCTATTGAGGTTGATGTCACCTAACCTTAGATGCCAAAGATGGGCGTTTTCCTTAGGAGAAACCTTTGGTCTTTTAGCTGTTGTTGCCATACTGAACATTTCAGTGTTAAATAAGGCTTTTATAACTAACGGCCTTAGTACATATAAGTTACTTTCTATTGAACTATAACCAATCTCCATTCCATTCTTGAAAATAAATACTTTATTCTCAGAAAAGAAGACGGTGTACCCTTGTTCAATGAGACAAAAAATCGAGATTAAGTTTCTCTTAATATGAGAAACTACAAAAACATTATCCAGTAATAGATAACGTTTCTTGTCAACAAATAACTTCAGCCTGCCTACGACAACAGCTTAAATGACCTCACCAGTACCGACTCGTATAGTCCTCTCTCCCTGTGCCAACGTTTTCCAGGAACTAAATCCTTGGTAAGAGGAACTGACATGGTTGGTAGCATTCGAATCTAAGATCCAGGTAGAATCATCATTCTCTACCAAACACGTCTCCAAGATCAATAAATAAGATTTACTGTCTTTCGTCCTCTTTTAGAAAGTAGTGGGATCAGTGTCAGAACAACTGACACTACTGGTTTTGTCATCTATCCCTTTGTGCTCGACAAGTAAGAACTGACGTTCAAACATATCTTGCAATGACCATGTTCTCAACCCTTTTGGCCAAAACATCAGGTATGTTAGCCAAAATGTGAAGTCGGGCCAATGAATTAGCCTTCATTCACACCTCATATGCATTGTGAACACTTCGCGATTCATCAAAGGTCGGGACTTGAGGACACTCCTCAACCATGACAAATTCGAGGTCGTTTGTCATAAAATACGTGTTATACGATTCTTTCAACTGTACGTAATCGGTCATTTTAAAAGCACTAAACGAAAATACTAACAAGTTGCTGAAAAGAAAAAACAAATTGACTTACATTAGGTTTTAAGCAAATACCCGTTGTAAAACAAACAACATCCAATAAGGTTTTAGTGAAACTAATATGAACCCCGTGTGACATCTAGTTTCACAATGACGCTTCAAAGGTTTAGGACAAAAGCCGCCGAAGGGAGGTCAATTATCCCTCCTTTGAATTGAGAAGTTCTCAATCAGTCATTAATACCAGAACAACTCTTGCTCCTATAACGACTAGTCATCATTGATTTGGTCAAGAGATCATTAACTTACTTAAAAATCTCCCGTAGTTGTTAATGATCTCTTGACCATGCATCATGAAATATAAGAGTTATATTTTGCATGCAGTGAGCATTATCATACATCATCCTTTTATTATAAGTGTTATAATCTAAGGGTGAATGGAAGCATGTTATGCTTGATTTCATTGCTGTTTTGTATAAGTGTTATATAAAAGAAGTAGCAATGAATGAACAATGCATTGAGCATGTGTTAGCTTAGCGTTGTGGTTTTGGTAGTTTATGTTTATAAGTGTTATAAAGGAAATTAGAACTAAAATCGATAAGAAAGAGTTACATGCGGACTTAGGGTGAACTCAAGTTTTTTAAAAGGGTTTTAAAATTGGATTGAGATAGACCTAAGTTCAAATGGTTCTAAAGAGTTTAGTAACCTAGATTAATCTTTTAAAATCAGTTTAATAGAATTAAATTGATTGGCATAAAAGATTAAAATTGTTTTAAATCTATCTATAAGGGATCTTTTGTCTAAGGCGGGTTCTGAATAGGCTGGGGTTCTTAAATTGACGAAAACGGAACACCCCTACTTGGGAACCTACCTGAAAAGGTGAATTAGATAAATTTTCTACAAGCATGCGACAATTGGTCAAAGACTCCATTAAAGAGTTTAATGGATGATGATCAAAAGTTGTTTAACTATCTAAGGTAAAAGTTACTCTTGGGCCAACCTAAAAGTCACTTAATTAAAATCCTTAGTTGTGTTTGATTCCACTCACGTTTCTTCCTGAATGTTCACACCTTGAGATTCATGCTTGGCCTCGTGGTGCCCTGGGAGCATCCCCCTTCAGATGGTGTTTGCATGAGTCAATATCAAGGTGGACGGAGAGAGTGTTTATAGTAAGTGGGTGAAGGATGTGTGTCAACACGTCCTATGGTCTCTTTCATTGGTTCACACCGTGAGATCATTCTGTATTCCCTCATGGAGCCCAGGGAGCGTCTCCCTTCGGATGGGTTTTGTGCAGTTGGTCAAAATCAAGGTGAACTCCAGAAATGGACAGGGTCGCTTTAGGTTTTGCCCCAATCGGATTTTTTCCCTTCGGATTATGGCTACTTGTGGTGGATCTCCCTTATAAACATAAACTACCAAAACCACAAAGCTAAGCTGACACATGCTCAATGTATTGTTCATTCATTGCTACTTCTTTTATATAACACTTATACAAAACAAAAATGAAACCAAACATAACATGCTTCCATTCACCCTTAGACTATAACACTTATAATAAAAGGATGATGCATGATAATGCTCACTACATGCAAAATATAACTCTTATATTTCATGATGTATGTGCATGCTTTGATGTAATTTCTTTATGCAATATTATAACATTTATAATACATGATGCATGAACAATATCACAACCTAAGGTGGGTTTTAAACTATATGTCAAACACTTTGCCATATACACACCATACATCATATGCATAATTAACAAATGTTGATAAACTGGGTAGATTTGCCTTAAAACCATAAAATTAAAGCTAACTGTTACAAAAACAAGGAGTCTTCGGTTCAAACAGACGAACAGGGTCTTGATCCGTCCGGGCGAAACAACACGTCTCCAACAATCGTGTACCAAACTCCCCATGATCGTCTACACGAAAGAACAAACACTTTGCTTTATCGTTTAACAACGCTTTTAGTGCTAAACGATCGTTTAGCAAGGATCGTGTAACTTTTTGCTAAGCGATGAAGCCTGAGGTACACGATCGTCTAAACGACTACAATGCGGCAAAGCACCATCGCCTAAACGATCGCTTAGCGAACTCCTTAGTATTGTATACCGCGTGATTGTATAGGTAGAAACTAAGCGATGAAGCAAACTAACACACGATCATCTAGCGCGCGCCTTTTACTAAATGATGAGCATCATATGCTCCCACTACGATCGTCTACCTCCAGCGCCTACGCAATCTGACAACCAATACTACGCGATAGAGTAAACGATTTACCCCATCGTTTAGCATCGTTTAGTAAGTACTACACGATCACATAGAAAAATCTACACGATCGCTTAGATAAATCCCAACGATCGTTTACCTTAGGCTACACGACACGACCAACTCTTGGTCTTCTTTCTCATACAATTAATTTCCTTTAATTAATTTGAACAATTCAAATTAATATAACACTAATTGATTCTCATTAAACCCTTATTAGGCTAGTAAGGGGACCTAATGACCTATAGATTAGAAGCTCCAAGATACGAGATTAATTACTTAAACTCTTTAATTAAATTAATCAACATTCATTAACTATCGGTTACTCCACTAAAGAATGACAGCTGTACTCTTCGCACTATAGATATATTTCTGTGTCTATTAGATATAACCAATCAATAGTAAGTTGACCCTTCACAAATTGCTTGTAACTACAGTAGGGTCAAATTACCTTTTTCATCCCTGTAGTTACATCTAACAACTTAAATGCAACTGATTTCTCTAATGAACAACCATTCTATAATTCAACTATAAAATAACTCCCCTCTGGCCAATGAGAGGATGAGGCCTCATTGTTCAAGACCCGGAATCAACTATTAAGAGAGCAATTTATCTACTTTCACTGTCTATGGAAAAGAGAGAATTCCATCTTTTGTAGTCGTGTTCCTGGCTTCTACTCAGAAAAATCCCTAAAATGGTAGACATATTGAGTTGACAAATCTGGCGACTCTCACCTATTCAGATCAAAGAACCGCCCTCAAAAGTAGGAGTTCACAACTCACTCAGGATTAAGGTCAAGTCACCTATGGTCATCCTAGTGAAATGTAACTCTTTTCAAGTAACGATGTTATAAAGAAAGACTAATTATTTTGTGGTCTGATCTTATAAGAACTCTTTATATAGGATATCCCCACTTACATGTCTCCACATAAACGATCAGGATCAGATCATTTGTAACACTTTACAACAATTATAATAATTATAAGGAAGGCAGGTTGTTGACCATGAACGAAGGCAGGTTGTTGAAATGCTATATTAGAAGTACCTATTTAAGCCTTTTCGCCAAAACTTTAGTTAGGATTTTGTAAATGCTAGTAGTTGGATTTATGGGCCTGTAATATGAGACTTTTTGGCAGTGCACCTTCTTGGGAATTAATGTGATGTATGTGGAATTCAATGACTTATTCACAATTTTATTCAAGAAAAAGTTATAGAACAAGTTCATTATGTCGCCTTTGAAGATGTTCTATTACTTTTTGAAGAACTCAATTGTGTATTCATCCGGTTCCCGTGTCTTGTAACATCCCAAAATTTTGATACTACCAAGCACTTTGGTGCCAGTGAATGAATGAATGCGAGCTTGGCCATGTGTATTAGAAATTGGTCTCCAATTCAAGTTACCAACCAACCAATCATACTCAAAAGCGCCTTTGTAAACCTCAGTGAAATAATCAAGGAAAGTCTTTTCGATATCGCAATGTCTAGCCATACAGACCTTATGGAAATAAGTCGCATTTGTATCGCCTCATGAAGTCATTTAAGCTTGCATAATTGACTCCATTTCCTAGCTTCATTAAGGGTTATATTTAATACACTCTTCAAAGAAGGACGATGGATCAAATCATGGTCAGTAATTTGATTTTTCTTCTCTTTATCATCAATGTCTGCTATTAATTTAGAGATATGATCAGTCGCATTCTGCTCGTTTTTAAAAATTTTCAGGTTCCAGGCCCTTATATATATGTAAAGATTTAATATCTTCATACAATATCTAGAGGGATGACTCCACCTATAAACGTTAAATCCAACTCTCACCATAGAAATTAATTAGTAAATCAAGTTTAGTCCAGAAATTGTTATGAAACTTCTGCTCGCTGGGCCATAAATGTCAGTCAACCACCATGTAAAGTTATCTGAGCATTTAAGTTGGATGGATAAGGAGAAATTCCCTTCTACTGCGTCAATGGCATTATACAATAAGGAATCCCATAGAATAAGAATACCACCTGATGCACTAGAAACCTTAACATATGCCCGCATTATACAAATCAAGCTCCAAAGAGATTTAACAATGTTACAATTCACTCTGCTAAATTTTGTTTAAGCCAGGATGACAAAGTCAAGACTTATGGTAGTGATCAATCCTTTTATAAGGTCTCTTTTAGAAGCATAGCCTAATCCTCTAACATTCCATGCTAGAATTTTCAATGGTTATGATTAGCCCCATGTTGGTCATTTTCTCTGTTTCTATTTTCTGATTTCTAAACTGGAATGGGTATGATGCAAAACTTATTTTTTCTTCACTCATTTGTTTAATTGATTTTTGAAATTATTGAAGAAAAAAACATCAATAACTCTTTATTGATGATAGTCAATTATTTATATTTACTATCTACGAGTTTTAGGGCATAAAACCCAACAAATAAACTTAAGATTGAAGAGGAAGAGATGATCAACGCAATGACGGTGCATGCTACAATCGATCAAGTGTTTTAGCATTCAACGCATTTCAACCACATGCGGTAATCAAAAACAACACTGCATGTGGCAATAGATCGAAGATGTGAAGAGCAACGCATTTGCAGACGATTCTGACAAGTGTACAACTTTTAGTTGTGCAATTCTAACGAATTGATCGTGTAACAGAAAGGAATTTTCCATTCCACCATTTCAGGAACTACTATAATTAGACAGTGGAGATCACAAATTCAAAGAGCCAAGGTCTCGCCTATAAATAGCTTCCTCAAATTCATTTAAATACATACTGGTACATACATACATACAGGCATAGATTGAAGCTCTGTGCAAAAGGTCAATTCTACCGGGAAAGCAAGCCTGAGAGGGAAGCTTTCCTCTCCACCACATCCATATGCCAGTAAGCACAAGTCTCCGATTGGGATCTGTGTCAAGACGTTGACACTCTTTTCGTATTTATTTCTATTCTCTAACTCATCTTCTGTGTTCATCTTATGTAATCCCTTATTCACAAACACGTATCAACCGCTTAATTTTAGAATTAAATGTTATCATTGTCATCATTATCATCTCTCTGTCTCTTTCCATACTTTTATCATCCATTTTCTCCATGATGTGTTCTTAATCCCAAGGGTAAATAGCGAGAATTAAGCGAGTGACTCAAATCTGTGTTAAGGAATCAATTAAGTTTAGTTAAAGCATGCTCGATGGCATCTTCGCCTGTGAGAGCAAAAGTGAAGATGTTATTCCGCCTATCGAGAGAAGGTTGGAAGAGTGTGTTAACTAAAGCAAGAAGTATTTCCAGAGATGGAAATAACCTTGCCTTCATCACGTTCATCTCTATTTCACCATAGACATATGGGAATGCGGCCGATCACTAAGAGGTGTAAGCCAAGGGAAAGCGGAACCTTAGATGCGTCCTTAACACGATTGACAAACTTGCGATGTTTTTACTTTTTACTCTTTCTTTTTCTGCCTCCATAAGACTTGCCATCGCATTCATCAATACTTTTGTACAACTTCACAGCCAGTCCTCGACCCCGGTATCATGTATCATGTATCATGTATCATTGTAGTTTAGGAATTTACTTTATCAATGCATTTTTACTTCAACGCAATTCACATTTCTGTATAAACCAAATTCTTTATTCATTATTAAAACCGGTCGCATGTATCACATAAGTATCGCATTTAACGACAACAATCCCCGTCTTCAACCTCTGATCATTCTGAGAAACTTGCGTTGGAATTATACTTGGTTTCAGCACAAGGAAACGAGGATTGGTAACGGTTAATGTTGAATACTTTTGTGGTATTTTGCAGCACAGATCTCTGTTGTACTGTCTGTTTATGGCGAAGAGTAGGCTGACGGTTTATGAGTACTGGAACTGATCCAGAATTCGAAGCTGACCCAGAGATTGAGCGTACTTTTCACGCGAGGGCACGCCAGAACAGAGTTAGGCGAAGAAGACCAAACATGGCAAACAACAACAAGAGGCCCGAAGAAGATCAGGGGGTGAATCGGCCAGCGCAAGATCCTGTCTTTCTTACTGTTGACCGCAATATCCCCATGAAAAACTATGTGGCGCCGAATCTTTACGACTTCTCGCCTGGAATTTCACGGCCAATAGTTGAGAAGAATACATGTTCTGAAATTAAGTCGGTCATGCTCCAGATGATACAAAACGCGGGACAATTTTGGGATCTACAATGTGAAGACCCGCACGCATATCTGACTAGCTTTGTGGAGATCTGCAACATTTTCTCCATCCCTGGTGTCACCCCTGAAGGAATTAGATTTTACGATTAGGTCTTTAGTGGAATGCCTGGCAATTAACGGATGGTGGATCTCGTGGCTAAAGAGTTTAGTCAGCTATTCACGCACCGTTGGAGCTTCGAGCCACAGGTCCATTAGGTCCCCTGGGTAGCCTGGATAAAGTCGAGAACCAGTGTTTGGGTTAATTTGAAATGTTCAAATTGACAAGAGGAAGTTCGATTATATATGATATATTGGATTGGTTAATCATATATGATATAATTGGCTAAATGTATGAGATACATAATTTTGGAGGAAATTAGATATAAATATGATTTATATCAAGTAGAGGAGAAAATACTATAGTAGATATGTAATATCAAACTATAGGATAAAAATATAATATGATTATATTTTATAATTAATTAGTTGATTAATTATATGATAATTAATCCAAAATTCATGTTCGGACGTGGGTTAGTGGGATCCGTCGGTTATTGTAACCGATGAATTAAAATGAAAAATGTTTTCTTCATTTGAATCGCCCGGGAGTTCAATCGCCCGAAAAGAATTTCGCAAGCGCGCGTTGGAGAAAAGAAAATGATCGCTTAAGTTTTTTTGAAAGCCTATACGATAGCACTCTCTGCCTAAACGATTGTCCACCTCGCGCCTAAACGATCGTACACTATTTCCTACACGATCGCATAGCTTATCTAAATGATCGTATAGTGTGTCGATTTTTCTAAACGATCATATACCTTTTTCTAAACGATCGTTCAGTAAAACCTACACGATCATGTAGCTTCTCCTAAACGATAAGCAGCGTGCTATGCGATAGCACCTTTTCCCCTCCCACTTGCTTATCGCCTACATGATTTGTGTTTCTTCTTTCCTCTACGAAATTCACCAAAGACCACGCTTTGGGTTCTCACTCCGAGAATACTCGGGGCTCTATACTGGTGGTGTCATCCCCATTGCGGTCGTGAGTTTGCGGTTGTTCGTGCTGCTGTTGTTGATGCTGCTGTTGGCCGTTGGTAGATCGCTTGGAGGGTTCCACTACATTGAGTTCCGAAGATTGAAGATTGTTTTCAACTGGTATGGAACTCCCTCTCTTGTTATTTTGTTGTTCATAGCATGCCGATAATTAGTGTTTGTTTGCATAACTGTTCGTATGAATGTATAATGTTGTATTTCGGTCACTGTGAGATCGAAGCGATCCAAACGCGCTCATGGAACTCTTCGGTAAGAGATCGTTCAGTTATCTTGTAAAATTTGGTTACAAACTCAATCGGTCTATAATCCTATCTAAGGCTGGAGATTTTTAAGTTGATGGTTTACGAAACACCTGCTACTTGGGCATTATAGCCGAACAATTGAGCATTGTTAACCCGATTTTATGAGTATCCGTGAGCGATGTGAGGTTTTAAAATTGGTTTATCACCTAAACATCATAGGTTAAATCCAAATTAAATGTTATATTTGGATAATCGCCTAGACTTAGGTTGTTTTTTAAGGTACCTTATGAAGGGACCATAAGCGGAAGCAGATCGTCCCAAATTTTCAAAATTTCAAAATAGAGTTTTACAGAATAAGAGAACAAAAATATGTATTTAACAAAAATTAATACAGCATGCAAATAATGAATTACAGAAGATTAAAGTAGGGTTCAAAACCCTTATCTTTGAAGAACGAATATTAAATTGACATCCCTTGATCTCCAAATGGGCACCACAGTGAAGATAACCTTAGTGTTCTCTAGGTGAGGATGCAGAAGGATGTGAGGCTTTGACTATTTTGGAAAGGGGGAGATTTTAAAAGGAGGAAAATATCTGAACTTTTACGGAATAAATCTGTCTATAGAGAAAGCCTATGTATATCGTTTTCATAAAACTGCAGAGAATGAGAGAGATCCCCATTCTCACGTTTGGTACAGTAAAAGGTGAGGAGGGAGTTAGAACTCCTTCCCATAATTAGTTTTCCCAAATATATACTATATGATAACTACCTTATCATATAATATATATGTTAAACTATATGTTATATCAAATATAAAATATAACCTATAGTTTCATTTCTCTTACCAATAACATTTAGTGTAAATCATATTTACATTAAATTTAATAATATGAATCCAATTCATATCATTAATGATTGAATCATATTCAAATATTTATTCCTCTCATTAATATTATAATGTATCAAATACATTATAGTAATTAAAATTTAAATTAATTATATCATATATAATTAATTAAATTCATCAATTAATTTGAACAAGTCAAAGTAATCCAAAAACTGATTCTCATTATATCCCCTTGAGCTACTGAGGGGACCTCATGGACCAATAGTTTGAAGCTCTAACGGTACGTGAGTAATTAATTAAACTCTTTAATTAAATTACTCACCATCCGTTAATTGTCGGGCACTCCACTAAAGACTGACAGTTGTACTCTTCGCACTACAGATATATTTTTATGTCCATTGGATATTACCAATCAACAGTACAACAATCCTTCACAAATTGCTCGTAAGTACAATTAAGCCAAAATGACCGTTTTGCCCCTGTAATTACATCTAACTCCTTAAGTATCACTGATCCCTCTAATGAACAATAAATCATAGTCCCAAACCCATCTCTGGCCAGGAGAGAGTGTGGCGCCACATTGTTTGAAGGAACCTCTAAGAGGAAGTAGATCTTTCCAAAGACATTGTAACAGAATTACCACATTTACATTCAAATAAACAGATATGCATCATACTACAAAATTACCGACATGCTTAGAACAATAGAGAACAAGAATACGTACCAATTGAAGACCCTTTCTTCACCGAAATCTCGCTTCCCAAACGGCTTCTCTCGGTCTCGCTGGAACGTCAAGCAGTCATCTACTCACGAACGGCCTCTACACAAACAGAAGAAAAAGATGGAGACGACACCACCACTTTGAATCCTCGATATTCTCGGTGTGAGAATCCAAAGAGTGGGCTCTGTTGGTATTTGGTAGAGGGGAGAAGGATATGAAGATCGTATATAATGACCAAGCAAGTGGGAAAAGGCTTAGTCTATCGTATAGACAAAATGCTTGATCGTTTAGATGAAGTACATGATCGTGTAGTAAATAGGTAGTGATCGTCTATATGATCATTTAGTAAATGTTCAGTGCTAGACGATCATTCAGTAAAACGTAAGCGATCGTTTAGAAGATGTGTGCGCGTGTATGCGATCGTGTAGTAAATTCGAGCTATCGTATAGTCTCTCAGTTTACTAAGGGATAGACAACATACACCTTACTTGAGTGAATTACGTGATTCTCTTGCAAATAAAAACGATTTTCATTTTATTCTTCAGTTACGAAAACTTAATCAAACTTCCCACTAACACACAGTTACGGAGAAAACGGCGGCCAATTATCCTATAATTGTCCAATTAAAAATAACAAATATAATCATATTATATTCATTAACCTATAGTTTAATATCACATATAAACTATAGTGTTTTCTCCTCCACTAGATATAAATCATATTTATATTCATTTTCCTCCAATTAATGTATTTCATACATAAAGTATATCATATCAAATATAATTAACCAGTTTAATCATATCATATATAATCGAACTCCCTCTTGTCAATTTAGACACTTCAAATTGACCCAAAAACTGATTCTCAACTTGAATCCATTGAGCTACCAAGGGAACCTTATGAACCTTTGGCTTGAAGCTCCAACGGTACATGAATAGCTGACTAAACTCTTTAGCCACGAGATCCACCATCTGTTAACTAATAACCATTCCACTAAAGACCAATAACTGAACTCTCTTTACCAAAGATATATTTCTATGTCCATCGGATATAACCAATCAACAATATGATAACCCTTCACATATGCTCATAAGTACAGTTGGGCCAATTTACTATTTTGCCCCTGTAGTTACATCTAACTCCTTAAGTACCACTGATCCCTTTAATGAACAATACAACATAATCCTACTATATATGGACACCTCTCATGCCATGAGAAAGTGTGTAGCGCCACATCGTTCAAGCCTCGAGATTAGCCTTAAAGGAGCAATCTATCTACTTATCCCTGCTTTGGGGAAGAAGTGAATTTCATCTTGTGTAGTTGAGTTCCTAGCTCCCAAATAAGACGAATCCCTAACGTCGTAGGTTTGAGTCGACGAACTGGCCACTCGCACCCATGAAAATCAAAGGACCGCCCTCAAAGGCGGGAGTTCCCAACTCACTCAAGATTGAGGTCATGTTACCTATGGTCATCCTAGTGAAGTGAAGTCTCTATCATGAAAGGCAATATATAACGAGACGTTAACACTTCGTGGTCCAGTCTTATAGAAACTCTTTGTATAGGAAGCCCCCGCTCGCACGTCCCCACATGAATGATTAGGATCAGACCATCTGTAGCAAGCCAGAACACTTGTAACTATTCTACAAAGCGGTCCACATCCGTAGCGTTACTAGGATAAGGTTTCCCTCATATATCCATATACTACAGACCGTTTTGGTTATCACTTAAGACATGATCCACTTGTATGTCACCACATCCATGCTTAAGTTATATAATGATCACCAGGGATTTTAGTTTATTAGTTTGTGATAAAGCAAATAAAATATCCAATGTTTAAAGATAAGTAGTGAAGAAAATGTCATATATTATACATCACAAGCGTTCGTACAAAACTGTGTTTATAAACTATGGGACACGAGAGTTTAGCGCATCATCCCTAACAGTTCTAGCCCCAGAATCAGCCCTTAAGGGAGCAATTTATCTACTTATCTCGACATTGGGGAAGAAGTGAATTCCTTCTTGTATAGTTGTGTTCCCAGCTCCCCAATCAAACGAATCCCCAAGATGATAGGCTTGTTAAGTCGGCAATTTGACCACTCTTATCCATACAAATAAAAGAATCACCTTCATAGGCAGGATTTGACAACTCACTCAGGATTCAGGTCATGTTACCTATGGTCATCCTGGTGAAATGTAAGTCTCTATTATGAACGACGTTATATATTGAGACTAAACATTTCGTGGTCCGGTCTTATACAAACTCCTTTGTATAGAATATCCCCGTTCATATGTCTTCACATGAATGATCAGGATCAAATTATTTGTTGCACTTTAAAATAATTGTAACATCTACAAAGTAGGCCATACTCGTAGTGTCACCAGGATAAGGTATCTAGCCTTGTCCATCTACTACAGATCATTTAGGTTATCACTTAAATATGATCCACCCGTATGTCTCTATATATATGTTTAAGTTACAAGATAAGCTTAGATGTTAGTTTATTGGTTTGTGGTTATTGCAATAAATTTTGAAATAAAACATCATATATTTTATTACATAAATAAAATATTTGTACAATACAATTACAAACTGTAAGACTCTACGAGATTTAGGGTATCAATTGCAACAATTTTATTAGCTAGAATATACCTAAGTAAATTTTTACCCAAAATAAATAGAACACTTCAGTGAGAGATTAATAATATATACGATATATTAGCCCTCACGTCCATAAGAGTTCACACTGTTAGATTCATGCTTGACTTTGTGTCACCTTAGAAGTGACCTCCATTCGAAAAGTGCTTGCATCGGTCAATAGCAAGGTGAATAGGGGAAGTAGTTCATAGTAAGTGGGTGAATGATGTGTCAACATATCCTGTGGTCTCTTCCATTAGTTTGGATCGTGAGATTCCTATGTTGCGCCTATTTGTCGTTTTTATGCGACATAAGCTAGTCATTTTACGATGGCTATCCCCTCGGAGGGTTGTAATATGAGATTTGAAACAACTCAAACTCCAGAAATGGATAGGATTTCTTAGAACGATTCCAAACCTTGATACTCCAATTCGGTAGCATCGTTGGGGCCAACCTCTAATGTCTAAAATTGGAGGGTTACACTTACGAGAATTACTAAGTGTTAGTAAGTTTTTGACCAAAACGGTAACTAAATGAATATAGAAATATGAGTTATTCTGGAATTAGTATTTAGTTAAGAATGTCGTGCTTCAGTGAAGGAGTATTTGACTGCCCCTCGGTAGCATCTATTCTAACTCACTAAAGTATTGTTGCAAATAAAATATGAAATTTGGGTACATTATTACTTTGCTAAAACTTGATTGGATTTAAAAGCAGTTCACTAATAGAATTTGTTTATACTTTCATAATGAATAGCTCATTAATACAGTTACTGGCTTCTAAGAACTTAATGGGGACAATTACGCTACATGGACATCAAAGTTGAATACAGTATTGGTAGTAGATGATCTGAGGTTCGTTTTAACTGAGGAATGTTGTCCAAACCCCGACTCAAATGCAAACCGAGCTATTTGGGAAGCATATGACAATGGACGAGGGCAAGTGAAAAAGCATGAGCCTATATTCTTGCCAACATATATGATGTTTTGGCTAAGAAGCATGACCGCATGCGTACTGCTAAAGAGATTATGGAATCTTTGTGGGTGATGTTCGGACAGCCATCCTTCTCCCTTAGACATGATGACATCAAGTACGTTTATAACTGTCGTGTGAAAAAAGAAACCTCTGTTAGAGAACATGTCCTAGACATGATGGTCCATTTCAATGTGGCAGAAGTAAACGAAGCTGTCATAGACGAGAAAAGTCAGGTCAGTTTTATTCTAGAGTCTCTTTTGAAGAGCTTTTTACAATTCTGCATAAACGTGATGATGAACAAGATAAAATATAACTTGACCACTTTTCTTAATGAGCTACAGACTTATCAGTCCCTCTTAAAAACTATAGGACAGGAAGAAAAGTTAAATGTTGCCACTGTAGGAGGATTGTCCTCTAAGATAAGATCTCATTCTTCTTCTTCTAAGAATAAAAGTGTTCAGATGACAAAGAGTAAAGGGAAAAGAAAGGCTTCTACTGACCACAAAGGCAAGGCTAAAGTTGCAGACAAAGGAAAGTGTTGGTAGTACAATGAAGACGGGCACTGGAAAAGAAACTGCCTAAAGTACCTTGCAGAAAAGAAAGCAGAAAAAGCAAAATCAGGAAATTAGTTTCTAAAGAATGCTTGCAGAAGAAGAGATAACTCTCAGGGTTGTGAAGAAAGGAGGCTATCTCAAGAAAATCAGTGGGAGTTCCTGAAGTTGTTATCAAAAGATAGATCCATTATATTACATAATGTACTTCTCGTTTATGAAATGAAAATTTTTATATCTATCTTTCATAAGAACAATTGTATAAAAGTATCATTTTGACATAAATGAAGTGTTCATTAGCAAAAGAAGTATTTTCATATATTCTACTATAAAAAAACTTCTATGTTAAAATCGATCAAAGCATAGGCCATTTCAAATATTCAGATATTTAAAACGGCTGAAAAACAAAAGGCAAAGGTTTCTTCAAGAACTTATCTTTGTCAATTAAGATTTGGTCACAAAAGTCTTAGTAGGATTGAGAAAATGGTTAAAAATGGTCATTTAAATAAGTTAGAAGACAACCTTTTAATACTATATGTGTGTTGTTTTTATGATGACATGACCAAAAGATCTTTTTTAAGAAAAGGTCTTAGAGCCAAAGAACCTTTAGAGCTTGTACATTCCGACCTATATGGTCTGATGAATGTCAAGGCACGAGGAGGGCATGAATATTTCATCGGTTTTATTGATGATTATTCAAAATACTGTATATTTACCTAACTTGTGTTATCATACTTGATCGTAAGTCTAAAAATCTTGAAAAGTTCAAGGTGTATGAAAACTCATTAGGTAAAACAGTTAAGACACTTCGATCAGATCGAGGTGGAGAGTACATAAAATCTAAGATTTCCAGGACTATTTGATAGAACATGAATCCAGTTACAAATCTCTACACCTGGTGCCTCAGCAGAACGGTGTATCGAGAAGAAAATAGTCCCTGTTAGACATGGTTCGGTTGAAAGATGAGCTATACTTACTTGCCTAAATTGTTTTAGGAGTATATAGCATTGACTATTATATACTCTTTTGAACAATATTCCATTAAAAGTGTTTCTGAAACTCCATATGAGATGTGGAGAGATCATAAAAGCTATTTATGACAAGTAAAGGATGTTTACATACTTCAAAATTTAGGAAAGACCGACACATGTGTTGGTGTCGAACCCTAAGGAATTGGAACATCATTCAAAATAGTATGCCTATCCATAGGCTACCCAAAAATAGTATACATCTTTAACCCAGAAGAAAATCAAGTATTTGTATCGAAAAATGTTACTTTTCTTGAAGAAGTATACATGAGAGATTATAAATTATTGTATCAAGTTTTCATAGTAGTTATAGAAAATCAACAAGAGTTAATTATTAAGTTGACCCTGAAACAAGAGTTGTTAAGACTGGTCAAATGCATCTTTCTCAAAGAGTTGAGAATGCCTCGATGTAGTGGGAAGGTTGTATGACAGCCTAGCCATAACATGGGTTTAGTAGAAACTGGAGTCATCAATACTTGGTAATAGCACCGAGAATCAAGAAGTTGAGGACATAAGATGTATTCTATATTTGTTAATAATTAGAAGTCTACTGTATAGTGATATGTTTACAGGAATCCTCTCGGCTAAGGTGTTTGAGGGTCACCTAGTGAGTCTAGGACTACGGGTTGTATAATCTAGGAAAAGTGGGAGAAAAACCTATAAGTATATGATACCTAGTAAAAACAAATAAAGGGTATATGATGCCCTAGTTTATTTTATTTCTATCTAAAAACTCAAAAATTCAACATTATGTGTATAAATGTGTGTTACCATTAGAGTTTAATCCAAGTGGAAGTTTGTTAGGTTTTATGTCCAAAAACTCATGGTTTGTAAACAATAAATTTATTCTGTTAATCAATATAGATGTTATTGAAGCTTGATTCAATAAAGTTGTTATAGAATGCATGAATTACTCATTTCATTTTTAGAAATAACTTAATCTAATAAACTAAGATCCATAGCTATTACATGAGTACTTGAACTTTATGTGGAGACATAAGAGTGGATCAAGTTCGAGTAAATAACCAAAATGGTTTATAGTATACGGATAAGGTTGGGTACCTTATTTTGGGGACACTATTGGATGCGGTGCACTTTATAGATGTTACAATTATTGTAAAGTGCTACAAACGAAGTGATCCTGATTCGTTCATATGGAGACATACGAGTGGAGGCTTCCTATGCAAAGAGTTTGTATAAGATCAGACCAAGAAAAAAGCCACTCTTACTTTATAATGTTGTTTACTGTTTAAGATTGACAATTTCAAAGCAATGACCTAGGTAACTCGACCTTAATCCTGAGCTAACTATGAACTTTTTTTATTTGGGATTATCCTTAGATTTGTATGGGTGAGGGTTGGCTTAACAACGGCGGCTCAATAAGCCTTCCATTTCAAGGGTAAAACCAAGTAGATAGTTGGGGACATAGGGTGCAAGATGGAACTAACTCCTTCTCGCTTTTAGAGATAGTAGAGAAGTTATTCCCTTAAGTGCTGACTCCGGGTCTTAAAAAGAGGCCTCACCCTCTCATTGGCCCGAGAGGGACTCGGTTTAGTGATTAGATCACAAACCAATTGTTCATTAGAGGATCATTGGGACTCAAGGAAAAAGATGTAATCTCGGAGGTAAAACAAATTTTGACCCAACCGTTATTACGAACAACCTGTGAAGGGTTGACTTACTGATTATGGTTATATCAAGAGTTGTACTTGTAATTATCTTGTACACCCATTCTCTTTAGTAAAAGTGGGAGATTATTAGGATCGATGTCTTAAATCTCGTAGGATCCTGTAGTTTGTAAACACATGTATGAACAAACATTTATGATGTAATAAGATGAGATATTTTCTTCACTGATGTCTATGAATATGAGATATTTTATATGCATTAATCACAAACCAATAAACTAAAATCTCTGGTTATCGTTATGACTTAAGCATGTATGTGGAGACATACAAGTGGATCATGCCTTAAGTGATAACTTAAATGGTCTGTAGTATATGAACATAGGAGGGAAACCTTATCCTGATGAAACTACGGATACGGCTCATTTTGTAGATGTTATAAGTGTTGTAAAGTGTTACAGATGGTCTGATCCTGATCATTCATGTGGAGACATGCGAGCGGGGGTACCCTATATAAAGGAGTTGGGAACTCTAGTCTATGAGGGTCGTCCTTTGATTTGCATGAGTGCGAGTGGCAAGATTGCCGACTTAAACTACCACTTTCGGGATTCGTCTAATTGGGGAGCTGGGAACTTAGCTACACAAGACGAAATTCACTCCTTCCCCGAAGTAGGGGTAAGTAGATAGATTGCTCCCTTAAAGGTTGATTCTGTGGCTTGAACAATGTGGCGCCATACTCTTTCTCATAGCCCGAGAGGTGTTCACTCATAGTAGGACTATGATGTATTGTTCATTAGAGGAATTTGTGGTACTTAAGAAGTTAAATGTAACTACAGGGACAAAACGATAAATTGGCCCAGCTATACTTACAAGCGATCTGTGAAGGGTTATCGTACTGTTGATTGGTTATATCCAATGGACACATAAATATATCTGTAGTGTGAAGAGTGCAGTGTCGATCTTTAGTAGAATGTCCAACAGTTAACGGATTGTAGATATCGTGATAAAAGAGTTTAGTCAATTATTCATGTATCGTTGGAGCTTCAAGCTATAGGTCCATAAGGTCCCCTTGGTAGCTTAATGGATTCAAGTTGAGAATTAGTTTTTGGGTTAGTTTGAAATGTTCAAATTAACAAGAGGGAATTTGATTATATATGAAATAATTAAATTGGTTCAATTATATGTGATATAATTGATTTGATATATTAGATACATTAATTGGAGGAATTGATATAAATATGATTTATATTAAATAAAGGAGAAAATAACTATGGTTTAAATATTACATATGATGTGATATTAAAATTATAGGTTATAAATATAGTATGATAAATTAGTTATTATATTTATTCATAATAAAAATAATTATGAGATAATTGTTTTAGTTGGTTATTTTCTGTTCTCCATCAACCGTGCAAGTGGGAGGTTAATTTCAGTTTTAATAACTGAAGAATAAAATGAAAAGAGTTTTCATTTTTTTTAAAATCGCATTATTGCATACCAAACGATTGAGTGAAAAAGAGAGAGCTATACGATAACACTTTTGAGAGAGTGAACGATGAACAAGTTAGCTACACGACTGCCTCGTTTACTAAACGATCAAGTACTCTTTATCAATACAATAGACTGTCTATTTCTTCCACTTACACGATCATGTAACTCGAGCGTATACATCCTCTTTCCCTCTACCAAATTCACACAGAGCCCACACCTCCTGGATTCTCACTTCGAGAATACCAAGATAACTGAGTGGTAGTGTCGAGTATTGTTGTTCAAGGGTCAAGGATCGAGTCTCACTCGATTGCGTTCGAGGATTAGACAGTTCGTGATTACATTCGGTGTTCGTTGCGTTTGTGATCGTTTAGACTTTGTTGGGACGTCTGACCAATGTAGATCGAGGGAAAATGTGAAGAAGAGTTCTTCAAAGATATGTCTCTCGATTCCCTTTGTATTTAAGTTAAGAAAGCATGTTATGATTTTCTCTAAGATGCATAACTATGGTTGTTTATTTGTAAATATTTTATTCTTTCACAATGGGCTTGGAAAGATCTTGCTTCCACTCACTAATCTCTTTGATAAGAGTTCCTTCAGATCAAGTGGTGGTCTACAACACTTTTAGAATAGAGATTCGAGCTGAATTCAAAGTTGAAGAGAAAGTCTTCATTGGTATATCTTCAAACTCTAATTTCTATTTTATGAACATGCTTTCTTAGTTGTTAAAATGGATAAATTAGAGTACTTAATGATTTTTTTTGCTTCTGTTAATTGTATGCTAACTCCATCAGCTTTTACCTTAGAACATCCTTAGGGACATGACTAGCACCACAAGTAAAGATTGAACCAGAGGGTACTTCTAAGAGCTTCCATTTCCAACTCCACTTTGACTTATCATTGGAGCTTCATCGGAGCAAGAGTTTGGGAGGGCCTTCACCACTCCACATTATCATTTTGTCACAAGTAGCTTTGACATTACACCTATTGGAAGGAAGAAATTGCTGACAACTGCCCTTTCCCTTACTCCCTTCTAATCTTTTACTGTTGTATTGCATTTGAGACTAAGAAATTATTCACTTTTATAAACAGCGAGTCTATTCTTATTTTTATATCATCATGTCTACTCCCATGATCTCCTATCTCTTTACTTTCGCTTTTCTTTCATTCATCATAAGTAACTAATCTCATCGGGGTAAAGGGGAAGCTTAATGCTATGAGCTAAGTTTAGTCTCTAAGGGTTAGTCTTATTTGCTCAATGTGTGAATATTTAAATACTTGCCTATTATCACTCGTTGAGTCAAGTAGCTATAACCAACTACCTGAGAGGGTAAGTAATTGTCGATCTCTCTAAGCAAAATAAGAAATGTTTCTAGAGATAGAAATAATCTTATGTTCAACGCAACATCATTCATGTGTAATACAAATATGAAAAATGTGACTGGTCGTCGAGAGGTGTGTGATGAATGGATGATGCGAGCTGGGATTAAACTTGAAACTAAACTTAGAGATGTAGTATTTACTTTTCCCTAAACCCTGCTTCTCCATACATTTCTTTACAAACGTTAAAACTATTGTTTATATAAGTTTCTCAGAATTAAACTCGAAAATTTATTTGCCTATTTAGATAATTTAAGCACAAAGTTTCTTTAATCGCATGATCTTTGATTCTTATAATTATTTTAGTTCTTGCTGCATGCACGTACTTTCCAAACATTCCCAGTACAAATCCTTAAGTCAGCCTCGGCTCACATCGAGAAACTTGTAGGTTGTTTATACTTTGCAATCTGTAAGAGAACTTGTGATTAGTGCATGATTAACTACAATTGGGTGCATAATTAGTTCAATGCATAGGTTGTCTAGAAGAGTTCAAGTTAATTATATAGACCACATGCCATTGACGAGAATTTGGCAACTGATTGAGTGTTTGAGCTTGTGTTTTTTCAGGCACCTCTTGATTTTTAGGAGTATTGTTGCTTGTGCGACCAGGTAGCAAACAATATATGAGTACAAGCATTGAACCTGAATTCAATATTGACCCTGAGATCGAGAGAACTTTTTGTCACCGACAAAGAGGAAATAGAAGAACAAGGAATATGGAAAACAACAACAACAACAACTAGAATAACCAGGCCAGAGGAAACGGAGTATTTGAGTAAGGTCAGCAAGACCCTATTTTTTTTGGCCGCAGACCGCAACATTCCCTTGAGGAAGTACAAGGCCCCAAATCTATACGATTTTTCACCTGGTATTATGCGGCTAACCATTGAAGAGAATACAAGGTTCAAGATTAAGCTAGTTATGCTTCAGATAATTCAAACTGCAGGGAAGTTCGGAGGGATGCAGGGTGAAGATCCTCACGCCCATCTAACAAACTTTGTAGAAATGTGTAATACATTCTCTATTCCTGGTGTAATGCCAAAGGGAATCACGCTTTCTCTTTTCGTTTACACACTCCGAGATGAGGCACAGAAATGGGCTTATTCCTTGGAACCAAATAAGATTATGTCTTGGGACTAGCTAGTTGAACACTTTATGAATAAGTTCTTCCCTTTTGCTGTTAACGCAAAGATACGATGGAACATCGTGAATTTTGAACAATGAGACTAAGAAAATTTGAGTTTCGTATGGGCCCGATTTAGGCGTCTTGTTGTAATTGCCCTCACATTGGCATCCTTAACTACATACTAATGGAGGCTTTTTATAACGGGTTGGATAAAGCTTCGCAATCGGTGGTGGATGCCTCTACTGCAGAAGGCCATATGGACAAGACATACACCGAGGCTAAGAAGATCTTGGACAAGATTTCTATAAATATTGATGATTAGGCGGATGATGGATATAAAAGCCAGAATGCTGATAGACGCAAGATGGAAGGAGTGATCCTGTAGTCAAATGGGTTGAGCTCGTTAGTCACCCAGATTGCTAGTGTCACTTTTCTTCTACAAACTATGACCATAAATCAAGGTGCTTTGTGTTCGTGTTAGCATGCAATTAGCGGAAGCAAACAAAATCATTAAGCACTCTAATTCATCAATTTTAGCATTTAAGTAAGCATGTTCATAACAAAAAATAGGGTTTTGAGAAGTTGCCTTTGAAGACCTTCTTCAATCCACGAACTCAGCTTGATGCTTCACTCCAAAAGCTTGTAGATCACCACTTGATCTTCCTTACTATTCTCTAGAACCTTAGATTGGGTGGTGGAACCTAAAATGAACTGAGATTAGAGGAAATTTTATGGAAGAAGACACTGGTTTTTCAGTTGAAGTTGAAAGACACTTTCCTCAACAAAACCTTAGCCAACCCCACTTTGCATGGTCTCAATTTCTGCTCATTTGATTGAACTTTTATTCACTAGTTTCATGTAGTCTGAATTCATATGAAGATGACAGGTCCTTCTTGGAGATTTTAGTGGATTTGGGTGGAATGGTGAGCTTGGTCAAAAGATGTTTTACCCCCAAGATTACATCTTGTTCCTTAAGTCCCATTGATCCTCTAATGAACAATTGGTTTGTGATCCAATCACTAAACCGAGTCCTTCTCAGGTCAATGAGAGGTTGGGGCCCCTTGTTCAAGACCGAGAGTCAGCACTTAAGGGAAAAACCTCTCTACTATCCCTAAAAACAGGTAGAAGTCAATTTCCTCTTGCACCTTATGTCCCAAGCTATCTACCCCATTTTACCCCTGAAATGGGAGACTTATTGAGCTGGCACTGTTGAAACAATCCTCACCCATGAAAATCTAATGATAATCTCGAATAAATAGGAGCTCATAGCTAGCTCTGGATTAGGATCAAGTTACCTAAGTCATCGCTTTGAAATAGTCAGTCTTAAAAATAAACAACGTTATAAAGTAAGAGTGACTTAGTTCTTAGTCCAATCTTATACAAACTCTTTGCATAGGATGCCCCTACTCGCATGTCTCCACATGAACGAATCAAGATCACTTTGTTTGTAGCATTTTATAATAACTGTAACATCTACAAAATGGTCTGCATCCGATAGTGTCCCCAAGATAAAATACTCGGCCTTATCCGTATACTATAGAGCATTTTGGCTATTTACTCGAATTTGATCGCTCTTATGTCTCCACATAAAGTTCAAGTACTCATGTAATAGCCATGGATCTTAGTTTATTGGATTTAGGTTATTTCTAAAATGAAATAAGCAATTCAAATATTCAATAACAACTTCATTGATTCAAACTTCAATAACATCTATATTGATTAATAAAATAAGTTTATTGTTTACAGACCACGAATTTTAGGATATAAAACCCAACACTTTGAACAAGAACGCTACTTAACTTAACACTATGAATCAGGTTGCAGCGGTAAGTTGTGTACAATTCTCACTCTTTTTGCCCACATGAACCTCAGGTTGTTTTCTCCATTCATAACAGCTTGAACAAAAGAGCTTCACTTTGTTAATATTTGCTCGCATGCCCCTCAGGCTGTTTTCTCCATTCATAACAATCCGTTTAGCAATACGTATAATCTGGGTTGGAAGAATGACCCCAACTTCTCTTGGGGAGGAAATCATGAACAATATTGACAGAAAAATGTACATCAACAGCAAATACACAGAGGGCATCCACCTAGATTCAATCAGCACAACTAGGGCCACAAGCATAATCAGAACCGTTCTCATTATAATCACAACTAAGCATCAAGTTCTAATGCATCGTCATCATTGGAAATGCTTCTAAAGGAATATATTCAGAAGAACAATGCGTTGATCTAATCTCAAACTTTCTCAATTCGAAACCTAAAAGTTCAAGTAGGGCAGATTACTAATGATCTAAAGAACTAGCAACTAGGCACCTTGCCTAGTAAAACTCCTCTCAAACAAAAAGTCTAGAACCTTTGTCGCAGACACCTAATGCGGCCAAAGAGAAAAACCAAGCAAGCAACGTCTTGTAAGTGTCGCCTCATTTTCCAAGCAGATTGAAAAAGAAGGATGATACCCTGCAGTTCAAGAGATTCTTGGATGTATTAAAAGAGCTTCACATCAACATTCCTTTGGTAGAAGCTCTCGAACAAATGTCGAGCTATGTGAAGTTCCTGAAGGACATTCTGTTGAATAAACGCAGACTGGGTGAATTTGAAACTATTACGCTAACTTATGAGTGATGCATATTGTTCAAGAATAACATCCCTGCAAAAATGAAGGATTCAGAAAGCTTCACTCTACACTGTTCTACTAAAGGCAAGAAAGTTGGCCATGCATTATGTGATTTGGGCACAAACATCAACTTGATGCGATATCAATTTTCAAAAGGTTGGGAATTGGTGAGGCCAGGCCCACCACATTGACCCTACATCTCACCAATAGATCTATAACGTACCCTGAAGGGAAAATCGAGGACGTACTTATTCAAAATGATAAATTCATTTTCCCCGTTGATTTCATTATTCTGAATTTGAGGCTGATATTGAAATTCCCATCATCCTTGAGTGCCCATTCCTGTCCACAGGGTGAACATTGATCGACGTGCAAAAAGGCGAACTAGCAATCTGTGTAGATGATCAGCAAGTTAAATTCAATGTGTTTAATGTAATGTAGTATCCAGACGAGCTGGAAACATGTCAGTGTATCGATGATATGGGAGATGATCATTGGGAAGTGTTGAAAGAGGAATTGAAAGAAGAAGAAGGAAGTGATTTGGCTATGGAGGAAGTCATGTCGTGATGATATCTGACTCTAGTTTTGAATCCTTGAATCTGAACGAAAAAGAAGCAGCAAGACTTAAACTGTCCTTAGAAGAGCCCCCTATCTTAGAGCTAAAGGGTTTACCAGCGCATTTCAAGTATGCATACTTAGGCGATAATGACACCATGTCCATCATTATCTCTACCACATTAAAAACAGAGGATGAGGTGGACCTGTTGCAATTGTTGAAGAAGTATACGAAGGCCATTGGCTTGAATCTATCCAACATCCAATGGATCAGACTTTCGTATTGCATGCATAAAATCAGGCCAGAGGAGAGAAAAAAAGGCTCCATTGAAAGACAGTGCGGGCTCAACCTAGCTATACATGAAGTAGTGCAGAAAGAGATAATTAAATTGTTCGATGTTGGAGTCATTTATCCGATCTCTAATAGCAGCTGGGTGAGCCTAGTACAAAAAAGGCAGTATGACGGTTGTAGCCAACAACAAAAATGAATTGATCCCTACTAGAAGTGTCACTGGTGGTGGACCTATATGGATTCTTCCAAATTGAATTAGGCGACTAAGAAGGATCATTTCCTTCTGCTCTTCATTGATCAGATGTTAGATAGACTTGCGTGGAATGAATTTTTCTATTTTTTAGATGAATAATCTAGGTATAACCAGATTTCCATCGCGCATGAAGATCAGGAAAGGACGAAAATCACGTGCCCCTTTGGCACATTTTCCTTCTAGCGCATGCCCTTTGGGCTCTGCAATGCGCCTGGGACCTTCCAGCGATGTATGATGGCTATATTTTTGGATTTTCTAAAACAGTCCGTGGAAGTTCTTATGGAAGACTTTTCTGTCTTCGAGAATTCATACAATGTCTACCTCTCCAACTTGGAAAACATACTGAAGAGATGTGAGGAAACCAACACTGTCCTCAAATATGTTATTTTATGGTCACTGAGGGCATTGTGTTAGGACACAAAATTTGCAAGGCAGGATTAGAAGTGGATCGACGAAGATTGATGCAATCGCTGAAATTCTAGCACTTGTGAACATCAAAATATTAAGAAGTTTTTCGGAACACGTTGGGTTATGTCGGAGATTCATTAAAAGTTTCTCCCAAATTGCCAGACTTTTGAGTGCGCTCTTGGAAGCTAATGATGATGCTTGCACCCAGGCATTCAACACATTTAGGAATGCACTCATCTTTGTGCCCATCCTGGTGACACCATATTGGTCGTAGCTTTTTGTGTTGATGTGTGATGCAAGCAATTATGTGGCATGAGCTGTGATAGGTCAAAGTAAGCAAAGAATCCTGCATCCAATCTTTTATGCCAGCAAAACCTTGAATGATTCCCAAGAGAATTATAAAAATATAGAGAAAGAGATGCTTGCCATTATATTTGTGTTCGATAAATTTAGACAATATCTGGTGGGATCAAAGGTAGTGATTTATATCAATCATTTTGCAATCAGATTCCTTATAGAAAAGAAGGATGCAAGACACAAACTGATCAGATGAGTGTTGTTGCTGCAAGAATTTGATTTTGAGATTAAGAACAAAAAAGCGACGAAGAATAAGGTGGCTGATCACCTGTCACAGCTAGAGAATGAAGTGATTCAGAGAAAAAAGAAGAAGATTGAATACTACTTCTCGGATAAGAAGCCAATGGGTTTGAGTGACAAAGAACCGTGGTACGTGGACATTGTCAATTATTTGGTTTTTACTCAAACACTAGAAGATTATACATGCCAATAGAAGAAGAAGCTTATGCATGAGGCAAAATTCTATTATTGGGATGCCTCGTTCTTATACAGACTTGGACCCGATCAAATTTGGAAAAGATGCGTTCCTAAGACGGAAGTTCAGCGCATCATGGAGCAATTTCATGAGTCCTCTTGTGGTGGACATTTTGGGGGGTAGAGAATTGCTGCTAAGGTTCTTTAGTGCAACTATTTTTTGCCCACTTTATTCAAAGATGCCCACGTCCATACTGTCAGCTGCGAACAATGTCAAAGAAAAAGCATCATATCAAACAAAAATGAGACGCCACTGACTTTCATCATGGAAGTAGAATTGTTTGATGTGTGGGGCATCGACTTCATGGGCCTCTTCCCAGCTTCTTCTGGTAATCAGTATATCTTGGTGGCAGTCGATTATGTCTCCAAATGGGTGGAGGCAATCTTTTGTTCGAAGAATGATGAGGTCACGATGGTCAAGTTTTTAAAGAAGAATATCTTTTCCTGTTTTGGGATACCCCGTGTGATAATTAGTTATGAAGGTATGCATTTTATTAATCACAACATCTCTAACCTACTGCTTCAATTTAATGTCAAACATAGGGTAGCAACCGTATATCATCCACAGACCAACGGTTAGGCAGAAGTTTCAAACCGGGAGATCAAGTCCATCATGAAGAAGGTGGTTAACACCTCTCGAAAGGATTGGACGCAAAGGCTAGATGAAGCCCTCTAGGCCTACTGAACTACATATAAGATGCCTTTAGGCATGTTCCCCTATGCATTGGTATTTGGGAAGGTATGTCATCTCCTGTTGGAACTTGAGCACAAGGCGCACTGGGCCCTGAAGAACCTCAACTTGGAAAGTGCAGAGGAGGCAAGAAAACTTCAACTGAATGATTTGACAGAGTGGCGGATCACCGAATATGAGAATGCCAAGATTTACAAAGAAAGAACCAAGTGATGACATGACAATTGGATCTGTAAGAAAGATCTTATTGTTGGCCAGTGAGTGTTACTCTTGAACTCTTGTTTTCGTCTCTCCAAGAAAGCTCAAGTCCCAATGGTCCGACCCATTCATCGCGCGAGAAGTTTTCCCTCATGGAACCGTGGAACTGGTAAATGAAGATGGCAGTAATGCCTTTAAGGTCAATAGTCAATGTGTGAAGCCTTACTATGGAAGCTCAAGTGATTGAGATAAGGAAACCATTAACCTACGCGGGCAAGCTTGATCGCCTATGTTGAAGGCTCCTTTGGTCATCTCATTCCAATCCTTTCAGGGACATCTTATCTATCTCTACTAGTCTTTTATAGTCAGCTTCTGTTTTTATTTATTTGAATTTTTTTTTTTTTTTTTTTTTGGAATTCTTCTTCTTGACTTCTTGGTTAGGATGAATTTGAAAATAAATTTTTGTCTAATGCGTTGATTATTCTGATGCGATAAAAAAACAAAATGAATGATGTGTCCATATTATTATGCGATAAGTTAAAATCAATCAACTCGACGCATGGAATACGAAAGGACTCGATGCATGGAATATGAGGCACATCGAAAACACAAATATCAAAAAATATAATACTCAAATAATATATAAATGAATAAATAAGATAACTAAATAACTAAATTTGGAACAAATAAAGAAAATTATAGAAGATAGGAAATTAAAAAATCTCCACTTTCTCCAAAATTCATGGAATTCCCACCAATCTATGTGTGTCTTACAAAACCCACTGATAACTTGTAGAAATACAAGTTATTTGTACCACATTCTTAGACTATGCGATAATAGGTAGATAGAAAATGCGTTGGTCATGACTAAATTGGTATAAAAAAGCAAAGTTTTATAAAGATATCGAAAACACACCCGTCGACTGCATTTCATGGGCAAAAGAATGTCAAAGTCTATGTTTTGAAGGAAAACAGGAATCATCGTATGTGGTAATCCTTCAAGGAAAGATGCAAACAATGCATGCATCGGATTTCTAAAAATGTACAGCAAATACTCTAACGTACGTCCTGATCGTTAACCATGATACAAAACTGACATTCTCACCTACCTCAATAAATGATAGCAACCAATCAGAGTGGGATTATCAAAGCAGACAAGCGCATGGCTCTATAAATAGAGCCTCAGCACATCAGACTAACAGATAGCGAGCAAGATCAGAAAGCCTAACTTTTGCAGGGAACCTTCTACTCCAAAACTTCAGATCCCCATATAAAAGGCCAACGAAGAATTTACCTGAGAAGGAAGTTCACCAATCCACTCCACTAGTCACATCATGCCGGCAAGATTTCACCATCAATCCGTTTTGTCAAGAGATTGACATTAATCTTATAACTATTCCATTCTCTCTGTATTATCGTTTTGTAGAACTTCGTTAACTAAGATATTAGTTAAATTTGTATCTGAACGATTTACTAATTCAATATTATCATCATGTTCATCTCCATCTTTATCCATGTTCATCCATCATTCATTTCCTTGCTCGTGAGTTACTAAACCCCCAGAGTATGGGGGAAGGTTAATTGAATGACTTGATCCATGCCGTGAGATGTTATCGAGTTTGCTTAACACAGGCTTAAAAGCATACTCACCTATGAAAGTACAGTTGAGCATGATAATCAACTTCTCAAAAGAGAAAGATGATAGAACTTGTTAAGCAAAGCAAGAAGTACTTCTAGAGATAGAAATAACCTTGTGTTCTACAACACTTCCCTTTTTTCACATCACAGAGATATAACTAGTGTGGTAACCACCGAAAGGTGTGAGCCAATGGGAAGTAAGAACCAGTATCGCATCTTCTATATGGATTAATGATTTCCAAATAGCCTTCCCTCTGACCCATTCATCTTCATAGATTCTGTTAAAAAAATTGCCGCATTGCTCATTCATTCAAATCCTGAATTTATTAAGCTTTTACAGGCATCGCCTTGTATTAACGCATTTTCATTATCGCATTATCAAAATCAACGCATCGTTATTATTATCGCATGATTCATCACTTTACAACACTATCGCATCAAATCCCCATGTTCGACCTATCCTAAGACACTCGTTGCTAGGTTATACTTGGCTTATCAAAAAGAAAACTTGAGATTATCCCATGACTCTTGAAACTAGTTGCACACAACCATTATAGCATACTCTCATTAACTTCAAGAATAACGCATCCATTTATGAAGCAGTAAGTTTTTGGCGCCATTGCCGGAGATTTGCAAAAGTAAGTAAGTGTTGATATTGTTTGAGAATTTGTGCAGGACATTCTCTCTGGAGTACTGCAAGCTTGGGCGAAAAGCTACTGACAGTATATGAGTATTGGGACGGATGGGTTTTGTGTGAGCCACTTAAAGGTGATAATGGAATAAACCGAAATTCCATTTATGTGTCTTTTTTCATCTTTTTAATTTTCCAAATTGATTTCAAAAATCAATTTGATTTATAAAATTGAAAATATTATTAATTTTACAAAATTAATTTTTCTAATAAAATTAATAAATAATTATTTAAACAATTTAAATCATTTTAATTGATTTAATATCAAATATTAAATTAATTTTACACAAATCCACCTTCATATATTTAAATCATAATTAAAATTAATTCTCCAATTCCGTTTAATTTTTAAAATTAAACGTGTAATTATATCTCATATAATTACTATTTCCTTTAATTCTAATTTGAACGTTTCAAATTAACTTATCACATTACTCTAAAACTAATCCATTTACAAGTTAGTAGGGGGACCTCGTGGTCCTACAGATCATGGACTCCAACGATCCGAGATTAATTGGCTAAACTCATTACACCGAATTAACCCTCATTCGTTAACTAATGGGTCACTCCACTAAAGCCCATAGTTGAACTCCCCTCACTGTAGATACATTATGTCTACTCGATATAACGATGATTAGTAAGTTAACCTTTCACAAGTTGTTCGTAAGAACGGTTGGGTCAAACCCCGAGATTACCTCTTGTTCTTGAAGTCCCAATGATCCTCTAATGAACAATTGATTTGTGATCCAATCAACAAACCGAGTCCCTCTCAGGCCATCGAGAGGGTAGGGCCCTTGTTCAAGATCTAGAATCAGCACTTAAGAGAACAACCTCTCTATTATCCTTAATAGAGGGTAGAAGTGAATTCCTTCTTGTACCCTATATCCCCAGCTATCTATCTGGTCTTACCCCTGAAATGAAAGGTACTGACACAAAACGCCATGGCTATCAACCAGGGTGTACTGACACAAAACGTCGCGCAGGCCAATACATTAACGCAAGTTACTGCAATCAGCTGCATTCAAGTGGTGAAGCTTATTCGATTGATGTCTGCTCAGCTACCCAGCAATCCGTATTCTTCATTTACAATAACCTTTTCAGTAGCACATATAATCCTGGCTGGAGAAACCACCCCAATTTTGGATGAGAAGGTAACATTGATCAAGGAGGACAAAGGAATCTGCAATAGAATCATCAAGGGCATAGAGGGAACCCTTCGGGATTCCATCAAACACCACAAGGCCACCAACAGTATCAAAACAAACAACCCTACAACCATCACCAACCATCTAGCTCAAACAATTCATCTTCCCTAGAATCTTTGCTGAAAGAGTACATTAAAAAAAAATGACGTGTTGATTCAATCGCAAGCTTTCTCAATAAGAAATTTAGAAGTTCAAGTCGGACAGCTTGCGAGTTAACTGAAAAACAGACAGTTAGGAACCTTAGTGAGCAACTCAGAGATTCCTCGAGAAATGGGAAAGAGCAATGCCAAGCCGTGACATTGTGAAGTGGAAAAACGGTTGTTCTCGCGTTATCAGCTCATAAAGGAACCAGAAGAACAAATGAAGAAACCACCATTGACAAACCATCAACTACTTGTAGTAAGCTCATTAACACCACAACAGAAGAAACCATTGCGATCAACATATCAAACAACACTACTTCACCAACATCTAAACCAAGTATTGAGAAAATAATAACAAAACATGCTTCCCAAAACATCAATCCAATCTCGATTGCACAAGAATCCAAGAACCTTGAAGAACAAACAACTACTCAGAAAATGAGGTAGGATCCCCTACCATTTCCTAACAGGCTAAGGAAGAAAGATGACAGCAAGTAGTTTAGGTGATTCTTGGACGTCCTCAAACAACTTCACATCAATATACCTCTTGTAAAGGCACTGGAACAAATGTCGAGTTATGTGAAGTTCCTTAAGGATATCCTTGCAAACAAAAGAAAACTCGGGGAACATGAAACAGTAACATTAACGCATGAGTGTAGTGCATTATTTCAGAATAATATCCCCAAGAAATTGAAGGACCCTGGAAGCTTCACGTTGCTCTGCTTTATTGGGGGAAAAGAAGTTGGCAACGCGTTATTGAAGGAACTCTTATACAAGAGTACCTTTGAGCGGAAGCAGATCGTTCCAAATACATTGTGATAGAATTTCCACATTTACAATCTAATAGGCAAGTTATGCAATAAATAACAAATTACCATCATGCTTTTAGAACTAAACAACAAAGCAAAGAGATATGTACCAGTTGAAGAACGGTTCTTCACTAAAAACTCGATCTCTCCAGACGAACTGCTACTCTCGCTCTAACTAGAACGTCCAAGCAATCGTTCACCAAAACTCTGGTCGTCTACTCACAAACACCACAACAATGGGGATGACACCACCACTTAGAATCCTCGGTATTCTCGGTGTGAGAATCCAAAGATTGGGCTCTATTGGAATGTGGTAGAGGGAAGGAGGAATGAATATCGTATACAACGACCAAGCAAGTGGAAGAAGAGCAATGTCTATTGTATAGACAATGCTTGATCGTTTAGAAGAAGTACACGATCGTGTAGTAAATAGGCTGCGATCCTATAGACAATCATTTAGTAAACGCTCGGCACTAGAGATCGTTTAGAAAAACTTAGGCGATCATTTAGAAAGAGGCGCACGTGTATACGATTGTGTAGCAACGATGAACTATCGCATAGTCTCTCAATTTGCTATGCGATGGGCAATATACACTTCATGAGCGAATTATGTGATCTCTTGCAAAATGAAAATGATTTTAATTTTATTCTTCAGTTACAAAAACTGAATGGAACCTCCCACTAACACACGGTTACGGAGAAAACATCGGCCCAATTATCCCATAATTATCCAAAATTAAACAATAATAAATATAATCATATTATATTCATTAACCTATAGTTTAATATCACATATAAACCAAGTGTTTTCTCCTCCACTAGATATAAATCATATTTATATCCATTTTTCTCCAAATAATGTATCTCATACATAAAGTCAATCATATCATATATAATTAACCAGTTCAATCATATCATATATAATCGAACTCCCTCTTGTCAATTTGAACATTTCAAACTGACCTAAAAACTGATTCTCAACTTGAATCCATTAAACTACCAAGTCGTACAATGGTATGTGAATAGCTGAACTCTTTAGCCATAAGATCCACCATCGTTAACTGCCAGGCATTCCACTAAAGACCGACAGCTGAACTCTTTTTATTACAGATATATTTCTGTGTCCATCAGATATAACCAATCAACAGTATGATAACCCTTCACAGATGCTCGTAACTACAGCTGAGCCAATTTACCATTTTCCCCCTATAACATCTAACTTCTTAAGTACCATTGATCCCTCTAATGAACAATACAACATAGTCCTACTATGTGTGGACATCTCTCTGGCCATGAGAATGTGTGTGGCACCACATCGTTCAAGCCCCGGGATTAGCCTTTAAGGAAGCAATCTATCTACTTACCCCTGCTTCGGGAAATAAGTGAATTTCATCTTGTATAGCTGAGTTCCTAGCTCCCAAATCAGACGAATCCCCAAAGTGGTAGGTTTGAGTTGGCGAACAAGCTACTTGCACCCATGCAAATCAAAGGATCGCCCTCAAAAGTAGGAGTTTCCAACTCACTCAGGATTGAGGTCATGTTACCTATGGCCATCCTAGTGAAGTGAAGTCTCTGTCATGAACGATGTTATATAACGAGACGTTAACACTTTGTGGTCAGGTCTTATACAAACTCTTTATATGTAACGCCCCTACTCGCATGTCCCCACATGAATGATCAAGATCAGACCATCTGTAGCAAGTCACAACACATGTAACTATTCTATAAAGCGAGTTGCATCCATAGCATTACTAGGATAAGGTTTCCCTTCTATATCCATATACTACAGACCATTTTGGTTATCACTTAAGACATGATCTACTTGTATGACTCCACAAAAATGTTTAAGTTACATAATGACAACCAGGGATTTTAGTTTATTGGTTTGTGGTAAAGAAAATAAAACATTCAATGTTCAAAGACAGGAAGTGAATAAAATATCATATATTATACATTACAAGCGTTTGTTCAAAACTCTATTTACAAACTACAAGACACGAGAGTTTAGGGCATCATCCCCAATTATGTGATCTGGGAGCTAGCATTAACCTAATGTCACTCTCAATCTTTAGAAAGCTGGGAATTGGTGAGGCAAGACCCACCACCGTAACCCTACAGCTAACAAATAGATCGATGATGCACCTTGAGGAGAAGATTGAAGATGTACTTGTACAAGTGGATAAGTTTATAATCCCGGCTGACTTCATCATTTTGGATTACGAATCAGACACTGACATCCCTATCATCCTAGGGTGTCCATTTCTGGCTCCAGGGCAAGCGTTGATCGATGTTCAAAAAGGGAAATTGACAATTAATGTTGATGGTCAGAAAGTCAAATTCAACATCTTCAATGTGTTGAAATACCCCAATGATACAGAGTCCTGTCAGTACGTAGATGAATTACGAATAGAGCATTAGGATGAAATCCAAAAGAATCTTGAGGAGGAAGAGGTTAAAAACAACGCAATAATGGAAAAAGTTTTTGCGTTGATACAAAATGATCTTGGCTTTGAGTCTCTGAATTTATCCGAACGAACATCGTAGAAAATTAACCCATCTTTACAAGAACCACCCGCATTGGAGCTAAAGGCATTACCAATGCATCTCAAATACACTTATCTAGGAGAAAATGACACTCTCCCCGTCATTATCTCTGTTTCTCTAAACGAAGAAGATGAGAAGGCGCTACTAAATGTGCTAAAGAGATATACTAGACCAATCAACTGGACCTTGGCAGATATCAGAGGAATTAGCCCCTCTCATTGCATGCACAAGATTCAGTTAGAAGAAGGCAAAGCAGGCTCAATAGAAAGGCAGCACTGATTGAATCCAGCCATACGGGAAGTGGTAAAAAAAGGAGATCATTAAATGGCTTGATGTGGGAGTCATCTACCCCATTTCTGATAGTAGCTGGGTCAGCCTAGTTCAATGCGTTCCAAAGAAGGGTGGGATGATTGTCTTGACCAACAGTAAAAACGAACTGATCCCTACAATAACCGTGATCGGGTGGCGTATCTGTATGGATTACCGCAAGCTGAATCAAGCTACCAAAAAGGAACATTTTTCACTACCATTCATCGATCAAATGCTTGACAGGCTTGCGGGTAATAAATTCTTCTTCTTTTTAGACGGATACTTAGGCTACAATCAAATTGCCATTGCGTCGGAGGATCAGGAAAAGACCATGTTCACATACATGTTTAGCAAAAGGTAATATGCACCATAACCATTATTTATTTGCAACGATACTTTAGTGAGTCAGAATATGTGCTACCGTGGGGCAGTCAGATACTCCTTCACTGAAGCAAACAATTTTGACCAAACAATATCCCCAAATAACTTTTATTCCTATTGTCTTCGGAATAACTCTTATTCCTATAGTCGTTTTGTTATCGTTTTTGGTCAAGATCTTTACTAACAACTTAGTAATTCTTATAAGTGTGACCCACCATTTTCAGATACTATAGAACGGTATGAATTTGCCTCTAAAATAGAAGATAACATCCAAGACGGGACTATAGGATCCTATTCATTTTACTAAAGCCTAGGTTGTTCTGAATCCTATGTTACAACCCTCCGTAGGGATAGCCGTTGCTAAACGAGTAGCAAAGGGCCGCTTAAAGTAACCAGCAAGCGCAACATAGGAATCTCACGGTTCAGACTAATGGAGGAGACCGTAGGATATATTGACACATATCCTTCACCCACTTACTATGAACTACTTCCTCCGTTTACCTTGATATTAACTCATACAAAACACTTTTCTTAGGGAGCTCACTCCCAGGGTGACACGAAGCGTCATATGAATCTCACGATGTAAACTATATGGAGACGTGATAATTGAAATCTATTTATCGTATAATAGACTTATATTTGAAAAAGTTCCTTTTATTCACTGAAATCTAGATCTAAGCTAAAAAAAAATACTTTCCGAAGGGAGGTCACTCCCAGGGTGACACGAAGTACCGCTTAAATTTAGATTGTGAGCTCTTAGAGACGTGAGAGCTAAAAATAACGTATCGTAATTAATCTCCCGCTGAAGTTTTCTAATAACTCTATCATATAGAATTTATTAAACTGCCACTGAAGTGTTCTATTGGGTATATTTATACTTAGGTTCTTTTCGGCTAATAAAACAACCCTAAGTCTATGTGGTTTATCAAAGTATAACTCTTATAATTGGATTTTAACCTATGATATCTAGGTGATAACCTATTTTATTACCTCACATCACTCACGTATGCTCATAAAACTGGTTACCAATGCTCAATAATTCGGCCATAATCTCCAGGTAGGAGGTGTTCCATAACCGTTAACTTAAGTACCCTCAGTCTTAGACAGGATTATATATGGTTGAGTTTGTAACGAGGTTTTATAAGTTTTAACAATTAAAACAGGTGGTCAACCTATGTAAGCATGCAGCTGTTGTTTATGGATTTTAAATGTACCCAATTTTATAACAACTTATAAAACTTTAGACATGCTAAACATCCATAACATACATAAGGCATTCAATATTTAATATAACACTTATATTAAATACAAGAAACCCTAACATGCATACTATATATTATAACAAGTATAACATACTTTCAATGCATGTAACATGCTTCCTATGGTGGGATTTTAAATCTAAATGGCATACTATATACAAATACAAGATTTATTTAATTATGGCATACATCAAATGCATAAATAATTAAACACAAACTGATATGGTTTTAATTTTGACAAAAAAAGCAAACAAAAGCCTAACTATTACAATCAGCTTCAAAACTGTTTTTGAACCACTTGAACTGCTCCAAATCGAACCCAAGTACCTTGAACAGGACTGGATGAGTCTGAATCGGATCATCAAAGTCTGAACCGGACAGCCATAAACACTTTTAGGCTGAACCAGATTGGATCTTGAGAAAACCGGTCCAACCGGCTGCTCTTGGTTCAACCTCAAAGTCTTTCAAAGATCGATCGTGTAGCTTTGAAGGCAATCATCTAGCTCCATCACCTTGTGTTATGAAAGGGTACACGATCGCTTAGTGTTTGCCTCAATTCAACGATCGTTTAGCTTTATCGCATAAAACTACACGATCACTTAGGGACAGCCAAAGCTAATGATCGCTTAGTTCTATCGTATAGAACTACACGATCGCTCAACTCCATCGCTTAGCTATCGCATAACTATCTCTTAGTTCTATCGCATAGAACAAAACGATCGCTTAACACCATCGTCTAGCACTTCACGTCATCGTTTACTATCCATCGTAGCTAAACGATCGTTTAGCTTCATCGTATAGAAGCTGTCTCTTATACACATCTAGATGTGTATAAGAGACAGCTTCTATAGTGAATTCAACGTATCGTTTAGTTCCCACGCCAAAGCTAAACGATCGCTTAGTGCTATCGTATAACAAATTGAACGCATTGTTTAGATCTCGCAGGTACACGATCGTTTAGCATTCAACATCACAACGACCAGTGCCCATTGCTATACGACCTGTCTCTTATACACATCTAGATGTGTATAAGAGACAGCTATAGTATCCATCGTAGCTAAACGATCGTTTAGCTTCATCGTATAGAAGATCATCGCGTCGCTTAGCATTTCGTAGGTAGATGATCGTTTAGTTCCATCGCATAGATACTTCAACGCATCGCTTAGCACTTTGTCTACACGATCGCTTAGCTCTGCATCTAATCGATCTCTCAACGCTATCGCGTAACACTTCATTGCATCGCTTAATGCGCATCGTAGCTAAATGATTGTGTAGTACCATCGTATAGTAAATTCAACGTATCGTTTAGTTCCCACGCCAAAGCTAAACGATCGCTTAGTGCTATCGTATAACAAATTGAACGCATTGTTTAGATCTCGCAGGTACACGATCGTTTAGCATTCAACATCACAACGACCAGTGCCCATTGCTATACGATCATCTAGCTTTTCTTCACATCGTGTAGCGCCTGGAGCTAGACGATCGCTTAGCAACTGAACCTCAACAACGATTTTGACTAGAAGCTGAAAAACTGAAAAGCAGCTCGGCCTCCTTCACTTGTTTCTTCAATTATATCTTAATTTTGACTCTAATGACTCCAAATAAATTACAGACTCTTGCTTACACATAAAAGCTCATCAAACAAGAGCCAATTAAAAATTTAAATGAGACATTAAAGAGCATTAAACAGCCAAAACTCAGAAAACCATATCAGTGCACTAATTTCATATTTCTCATATAAAACACCCACCAAACCAAAATTAAACTGGATTGAATGCTTATTTGATGCTCTGATACCAATTGTAGAATTGTATCAGCGATAGTGGAAGCACGAGGATCATCTAAGCATTCAAATTCACTAATTTTGGCAAAATATAAAGCATGCTCTTGCAGAAAACAAGTGAGTTTCAAGACATACATCTTGTAGAACTTCTTCAAAACTCCTTCTCCAGCTGCTATCTTCTCCTAATCTTATTGTAGAGCACCTCAAGATCTTCTCCACTATTCTCTTGGTGCTCTAGATTGAGTTGTGGGACTCAAAACAAGCTTGAATCAAGGGATGAAGTAGAAATGGTCACTGCAATAATCTTGTTGAAGAACTCTTTCTTCAATCCGAATTTTCTCTAAAATTCTCTATAGACTGCATCATCGATTTTCGTTCCCATCTTTGTAGATCAACATACAAAAGAGAGACTTGCATGAGTTGCAGCTCATGCTTGGAGAAGACAAGGCAAAAAGATTGCTTATTGTGTGAGCTACTTGAAGATATGGATAATGGAAAATCAAATTTTTCCATTTAAGTGTTTTGTTTTCTAATTTTCAATTTTTATCTCAAAAATCAAATTTTGATTTTATAAAATCTATTTTGATTTTAAAAATGAAAATTTTAATTAATTTCACAAATTAATTATTAAATAAAACTTAATTAATTTAATATCAAATATTAAATTAATTTTAACACATATCCATCTTTATATATTTAAATCATATTTAAATATATAAATTCTTCTTTTCCGTTTAATTCTCAAATTAAACATGTCATTATATCTCGTATAATTACTAATTCCATTCATTCATATAAAGTAAGAGTGACTTATTTCTTGATCTTGATCTTATGCAAACTAATTGCATAGGATGCCCACACTCTTCAAGTCATAAGATGCACGAATTATGATCACATCGTATGTAGCACTTTACAACTCTTTGTAACAACTACGAGTAGGCTGCATCCAATTCATCCTCCCTTGCCTTAAATGCTTTAGAAGTGAAAGTTGTCCCCATAAACCAACACGAGTCCTTTCAGCATGCTTTGTCCTCACTCACATGCATCCTAGGAAAATTCCCAGGAGGTCACCCAACATAGGATTGCTCCAAGCTAAGCACGCTTAACTTTGAAGTTCTTATGATTAAGCCATGAAAAGGAAGGTTCACTTTGTTGGTATAAGTAGTAACTTTTTAATTCTTTTAAGCATTTCTTAACCATACTTTCATGTCCTCAGGATCCCTCTCGTTCGGATGTGATACCGGTTCATTCATGTACCCCTCCTAAACTCGGGTCATTACATGCCCACCAGCTTCCGCTTGGTTTGTCCCCGGACCACATCTTACTGGGAGAGGTTCTACTCTAATACCAACTGTAACGACCCGACCCCCTAAGACTTAGGTAAGGTCGTTACTAAAATAAATGCATGCACAGAATTTAAAACGACGCTCAGTTATTTGAAATAAATACTAATTAAATAAGAGAAGTTCAAAAGACGTTTATTAAATGCAATTGTTAAAGTAGTTAATAGGGTACCCAAAATTCTTAAAGACTAACAAAGGCATATAAGAGAAATAATCCTTAGTAATAAATTTTAAACAGTAAAACTAAATATCAAATTTCAAGATGCGAAAGCGAAAAGGTCTAGTCCCAGTGACACGATCATGAATTCCGCTGCGCCATCGCGGGTACATCTTTACCTTTTCCTGAAACATCAACATAAGAAAGGATGAGTATGAAACACTCAGTAAGTAGCCCCACCACTGGAGTCAGGCTAGGCATCTATGTCCTCTAGATACCCGCATATGGTACATAAACACATGAAATAGACAAGAGACTGAGTCCTATCCTATTGTAGTTAAGTATGCCCATAAAACTGGTGAATCCCAAAGGAAACACAAAACTGGTGAATCCCAAAGGAAACACAAAACTGGTGAATCCCAAAAGAAACACAAACTGGTGAATTCCGAAGGAAACACAAACTGGTGAATCTCGAAGGAAACACAAACTGGTGAATCCCGAAGGAAACACAAACTGGTGAATCTCGAAGGAAACACAAACTGGTGAATCCCGAAGGAAACACAAAACTGGTGAATCCCAAAGGAAACACAAAACTGGTGAATCCCGAAGGAAACACAAAACTGGTGAATCCCAAAGGAAACACAAACTAGTGAATCCCAAAGGAAACACAAAACTAGTGAGCATCTAACTAATCAATGAGGATATTCACACAGTCTCAACGTTCAAAGAATCAACACCATACAATTCTAAAACATACATGAAATCCTTGGTACCATGGTTCCATCACATACACATAATCCTCAACAACATATTATACAACATTCATGTAAACCTTACATCATAATTCTACAACATACAAGTATCCCTCAACACCAGCAGATCAAACGTCGACATATGAAAATACATACCATCACATACTAACGATCAAGTGCTTAGGTGTGTATTTAAACAATTCAAAACTTGTAACAGAACATACTTTGATTCAAGTCATACTATCAATCAACATGCTAACAATTTACCATAACATACACTCACCATGCTAGCATACAACTAAAGCCTGGCCTGTGGGCAGTTCTAGTGGTAAGATTACTTACCTCAAATAAAGTCCAAAAGTTAAATCAAGCGAACAAACTCCTTTCTAGCTTTCCAACACTTTTGAATGAGATCCTAGAACATAGACAAAAATCGATCTTAACCTTTAAGCCCAATTTAAAACATTAAATCATTCCCAAATTACCAGCACAACTTACCTAAAAGTGGTTTGACCAAGATCACCTCAAAGTTCTAACACCAAAATTTTGTTGGAATCAAACTCAAGTCGTTCGCGTCTAAATTCAAAACTTCTCCAAAACTTGAATCTAAAGCTCAAAGTGTAGTTTGTTCTAAATTGTCTTCATTCTCTTAAATAAATGCCTTAATCTAAGCAATTCAATAATAATGATTAGAACTTCAAACAAATTCCAGCAACAACATTTTAATTCAATCCTTCCAAGGCTTAATATACTTACCAAAATGTTGCTTGGTCCAAAATTAGTTTCAAACTCAAATCCGTTTGCGAACCCAACTTAATCCTGCGCAATGCCTGACAACACACTTCGACCTTAAAATTCCTTCAATGCTTGAATCCATGGCCCAAACATAATGTGTGTTAACAATTTTAGCCAAAACCAACTGAGTAACCAAAATCTTCAAGAAAATTCTAAAAGACTCATATCTTACCTAAAACTTCACCACAAGCCAAAATCCGACAAACGGCGGTGAAGGGAGGCACTGACCGACGGAGATCGACGGCTGGGCTGGCGGCGTGCGAACGGTCAGTAGCGAAACTAGACGGATCGAGCGGCGTAAGGGCGAAGAAGGCCGTGGAAACTCAGATGGCTCCTCCGGCTGGCGAGACTGGTGCGGCATGCGGCGGTCAAAAGCTGGAGCGGCAGCGGCACGGGTGACTGGCTTGGCTCGTGCGGTCTACGACTTTCGACGGCTGGTGGAGGCAGTTTGAACCGACAGTCTTTGATGGCTCGGACTAGCAGCGGCGAAACTCTCGTGGCTAGAGGCGGCGAGCTGAAGGGCGCGTGAACAATAGGAAAAATTTGGGGGAAAGGGTTTCGGTGTGTGTGAGGTGTGCGTGAGGAAGAAGACAAGTTCCCTTTTTATTTTATAAAATAATAATAATAACTAAAAAGAAAATAGTATAATTATATTTAAATCATTTCCTTATTCCACTTTATACTATTTAATTCCTTTCCTTTTCAAAAGAAAATTAATTCCTGCCATTAATTTTCAAATTGAATTTCAAAATTGAATAATTTTTACGCCAACACTTAAATTCCTGCACTTATACTTGAAGTCCAAAATTCCAAAAAAAAACCCTCCAACTAATGAAAATTATTGAAATTCCAAATAATAAAGTTGCTGAAATTACATTATTACTAAAAAATGTGTGGGGTGTTACACTTTGGAGGGCAAAGGACTGCTGCTAAAGTCCTTCAGATTTGCTACTTCTGGCCAACTCTATTCAAGGATGCCCGCGCCCATGCAGTACAATGCGATAAGTGCCAGAGGATAAGGAATATGACCAGAAAAGACGAAATGTCGTTGACTTCTATCTTGGAAGTAGAATTGTTTGACGTTTGGGGCATAGACTTCATGGGCCCCTTTCCAGCATCTGAAGGCCACCAGTATATCTTAGTTGGTGTGGATTACATCTCCAAATGGGTAGAGGCCATCTCTTGCGCCAAAAATGATGCGATCACGGTGGCTAAGTCTCTTAAAAATAACATTTTCACGAGATTTGGCATGCCTCGTGCATTAATAAGCGACGAAGGTACACACTTCATTGATCGCATCATTATGAATTTACTAATCAAGTTCAATGTCAATCACAGGGTTGCAACCGCCTATCACCCATAAACAAATGGCCAGGCAAAGATCTCTAACAGGGAGATCAAGTCTATTCTGGAGAAAGTGGTAAGCATCTCAAGGAAGGATTGGGTGCGACGGCTAGATGAAGCTTGTGGGCATACCAGACAGCCTATAAAACACCTATTGGGATGTCCTCATATGCCCTTGTCTTCGGAAAAGCCTGCCATCTGCCTCTGGAACTGAACCATAAAGCGCAATGGTCACCTAAGAAGTTAAACTTTGATCTAAACAATGCAGGGAGGCCCGAAAGCTGCAATTGAACGAACTCACTGAATGGCGCATAACTGCTTACGAGAATGCCAAGATTTATAAAGAGCAAACAAAGAGATGGCATGATGAAAGAATTAGTAAGAAGAACTTTGTAGTTAGATAACAAGTTTTGTTATTTAATGCTCGCCTTCTGTTGTTTCCAAGGAAACTAAAGTCACGATGGTCTGGTCCATTTATAATCAAGAGCATCTTTCCATACAGAGCGGTGGAGTTAGCTAGCGAGGACGGGAGCAACATCTTCATGGTCAATGATCAACGCCATAAAGCCCTACTATGGGGGCTTATGGATCGCAACAAAGAAACCATTGACCTAGCCGGGCAAGCGTGATCGCGCGTATGGATGCGCCTTATGGTAACATGTTATACTTTTTTAAAGGCATCCATTCTCCTATCATTTACTGCTTTCGTTACTTAGTTTTGATTCAATCTTTTTTTTAGCTTGTTGTTTTGAGAATTTGATTTTTCAATTGCGATAATTTATCTTTGAATGGTTTTGCGATAATTATTGCGATGTGTGGGGCGCTCATTACACCCATATTCTTCCTAACTCACATGAGAGTTATTTGAACGTCTACACGGGAATTCAGACGGTCTAAACGTTTAGGGTTTCTAGGCATCATTAATACGCCGACAGACGAGGCGTCTTTCATCTGTCAGGCATTTAATGAAAAGAGGTTTTTTTTTTTTTTTTGGAATTCCAAAAGCCTGCCATTTCTAATCATAGCGATTGTAGGGTTTCCCAAAATCTCGTCCTATACAACCCCCCGTCCAACCTCATTCCCCTTCGTCTGCATTTTAAGCCTTCAAGCACCCTAAACTCTCAAGCCTTCTGCATTCTACTCATCAATCAATCAAATCTAGCCTTTCTTCTTCCCCCAACCTTTGCAGGAATCCATGCCATTGTTTATAGGCAATTTGGCAAGTAGGAGGTGGATTACATGGACACTAATAGTGTGTAATCTTGAGACATATGGACAACACATGGGATAATGGATAAGTAACACATGGTTAATGTACACTAAGCATGAGTAGCTAATGGGCATCTATTATCATAATATTTATAATAGTTTAAAATTTCAGTTACCCTTTATGTGGAATATAAAAAAGAATAAGGGAGAAAATATTCTTAATAATAGAGGCCCCAATGGTAACCATTTAGGGCCCATTTGATAACGTTTTCGTTTTCGGTTTCCGGTTCTCATTTTTTAAGAAACTGACCTGTTTGATAACCATTCTTGTTTCTTGTTCCTAAAATTTGAGAAATGTTCCTAAAAATGGGGTCAAAATTGAGAAATTACAAAAAGTAATTTCTCTTATTCTGTTTCTATTTTATTTAAAGATGTTTCCAAAACGTATCAATGTAGATTTGTCTAGTTGGTTAGGAAGCATGCTCAAAACATTTCTTAACTATGATATTTTGTTATTATTTGTAAATATTTTCGGCAGTTTTGTCATTTAAAATAATTTTCTTTTTTAATATGTATACATAAATATTTTTTGAATTTGAATTTTAAATTTTATAATATGCATTTTTATATATTTTTTTTAATATTTTTATTTTTCTTACATACCAAACCAATTATAATTTTACAATATATAAATTTTGTTTACTAAAATATTCATTTAGGTTCATTTTAATATTTTTTATAACCACGACATTTACATAATAATATAATTGAGTTAGATTTGAGTCTACATGATTTAAAATTTAAAAGAAATGACTAGTGAGAAATAATATTGTAAATCAAATTTTAGCAACATGTGAATGATAGAAACAATTGTATGATTGTTATTAATTTTACATCGGGAGCTATGTGTATTTGATAATTATTTTTTATACTTTAATGTATATATTTTTTTTATTTCATATAATTAGATTTTATAAAATATGGAAAAAATGTAAGGAAAAAAATACAAGAAATGAGAAACAATAAATAGTTATCAAACAAGTTTTTGTTCTTGTTTCTTTTCTTTTCTTTTCTTTTCTTTTTTGAAGAATCAAGAAACAAAAATAGTTATTAAACAAATTTCTATTTCTTATTCTAAAAGAAAGAGGTAACACGAAACAAGAAACAAGGAACAAGGAACGGGAGACAGAAAACGGGAAACAAGAACGTTATCAAACAAGCCATTAGTTTTTGTTTTTGTTTTTTAAAATTAAGCCTATAGACTCTACTTCTACATCGATTTGTCTTTCTTTATTATCTATTTTTTATCAATGGTATTAAAAAACCAAGTCAAAATTTGAAAACTAAAAAGAAAAAGTAGTTTTTATATTTTTGTTTTTATTTTTAGAATTTAGCTAAAAATTCAATTATTGTACTTGATAAAAATACAAATTATTGTAAAATATTAAAAAAAAATAAATTTATTTTTTAAAAACCAAAAATAAAAAACGAAATAGTTCCAAACTAGGGTGTAAGGAATTGACATTTTCCCTCTTTTCACACTTTAAAAAAAGCACTATAATTTGTCACCCTCTCTAATTGTACACATACAACAAAGACTAGCCCCTACCCTCCAACCCTCACCTTTTTTTTCTTTCGAGCAGGGCTTTGCATGGTTCAGATTTGGCGCTGTATTGTCAATTGTCCTTTTGAAAGGATCAAAAACACAATAATATAATTTTTTTTATTTATATCAGAAGGGGTCATGTCATTTCCTATATGTAAAAATTAATTAAAAAAGGTAATGTGCAACCAGAAAGGGATCGATTTTGTTTTAAGCAGTAGACTGAGGTAGGACGTGATGTGTAAGTTTGTGAAACGAAAATAATTAAGTTGTAACTAATTTTATATTCGTTTTTTTTCTTAATACATAAAGAAAAAAAACTTTAAAAAATAATTTTTTTAAAAAAAATAATAACTACTCTGTGGCGGTTTTTTCCTGGACAACTCTCCTGAATAGGTGCAGTCTATGGAACACTCGGGTATTTTTCTTTGAGAGAAAAATGAGAAACAGAAAGAAAACGATAGTTTACCCAAAGTTTTGCATTCCTTCCCTCTTGGATATTTAAAAATATATATATATAGTGAAAAATGAAAGAAAAAAAACAGTTGAGTTTTGGAGATTCCAAATCTTAATATTTATGAATGCTGTCATCTCATTTTAACTGGCTAAATTAGGTAGGGTTTTCTCTTAAATCATGGGAGTTCTCAAATAGTTTAGTATGCTTTTGGAGTGGTATTTATGCTAAATTAGGTAGGGTTTATCAGTTGAAATACTTTTAAAAAGATAAGATTTCTAAAAGTTCATTAATCACTTGAAATATTTGAATACATGGTAGGACTGATGAAGACAACAACAATATAGTTGAGATAAAGATGAGTTCCATAGTGGATTCATCTTATTCATCCTATCTTTAAAATGACATACCTAATAATCAATCACATTTCACATGCAATATAAGCCTAACAAAACAAAATAAAAGAAGCCTGTTACATTCAATTTTCTTAAAGCTTCGTTTCGATTGACTTTAAAATATTAACCTAAAGATGTTAATTGAAATTTATTAAGTTCAATTAATAATAATAAGTAATTGATATTAATTTATTAACTACATTTTTAGAAGATTTAAAGAAAAATCCTGTTAATATATGAAACAAATAAAGCCTTAGCCTTTGTCTATAAAATTAGTTATGTAATATATAACTTTATTAACTTTTTGTGGCTTTTGTGTGGCTCAAGAAATTAATAGAGTAATTTTCGCCTATTACTTATTTTTCACATCTCATCAAAATTCACAATTGAAAGGACATGTTGAAGGGATAATGATGATTCCAACCTCTCAAGTGAAAGACAAACTTTATATCCCAAAAATGCATACAGTTTAGGAACTCACAAATTAGCAAGTCTCTATTGCAATTATTAGAATTTTGAACTTCGGCCAACTTTTTGCATTTATGTGCCCAAAAGCATTGTATTATTTGGACAATTTTCTTTTTATTAAAAAAAAAAAAGTTGGAAATATCTCAACTGCCAAAAAGACAGGAGGTCATCTCAATCTTGTATCAATGATATGTTAATATAGTTTCACACTTCCACAGCAATATGGACCAAATCGGAGATCGAAAATATATATATAAGTAAGGAATAACGTCGTCTTATTACTCTAAATAAGTATAAAACGTCAGGTAAATTGTGTAAACAAGCTACTTTATAGGGCTATTATAACAAGGAAGAAAAGATTTTTCCGAACGTTCTAAATAAACTTAAGGTAGGGATAAATGACACTAAAACGGGCAAGAAAAAACGTATTCCATAATTTCTAGATATATAACGGAAGACACGTCCTTTTATTTTATATTCTAACATATAGTTTTGGATAGCTTTGTTTTAATATATAGAGTCTAAAAGTTAAATATATAGATTTGACTTAAAGTTGAACAGTTCGATTTTGGTGCCTCTTTGGGTTCATCATTCTTGGATCAAATTTCAAATTTTTTTTACCGATACCCGTTTTTGGACTTCGTGAGCTTTGATACCATATTAGATAAACATAAGGTTTCATCTCAAACCAATTAGCAATAAGAAGAGTAACTCATGTATCTTATAAAGATCGTGAAGTTTCTCTACTTTCCAATGTGGGATCTAATAGTTAATTATTGATCTAATTCGTGAGTCTTACTATATACACATATTTCTCAACCATATATAAACTTTTTTTTTCTTTTTTTAAACTAAGTTCAGCAACATGTAGGGTTTGGAAGGATTCGAATCCACACGGATCTCTTGGTCAATGGTAAATAATGTTAAAACTGTTGAAGTGACATTGAGAATGGCCAGTCTTATGAACTCAGCTGAACTCCGACACACGTCATTGACTACACAACTATATATATGAATACAACCGTCAACCTAACAGAATATCCTTAACACAAACATTTAACATGAGGCAATTGAAGAGCTTAAAGGGTTTGTACAAAACATGTAGAGCTGAAAAAAGCTGTTTATGAAGTGATTGTTGAACGAGAGAGACCACAAAAAAAATGTCGAAGCGCTTTGTGTTTTATACTTGAAAGAGTAATAAAATAAAAAGAAAGAAAAAGGTCATTTCAAAGGGCATATTTGTGTGTAAGAGAATTGATAGTAAGGCCCCCACTTATCAATTAAGGTGTTGCATGGCTCAACTACATGTGGATTTGTGGAATTGACAACTTATTCTTCTATTATTGTATCGTCGGTGAAACCCTAATTTTACCCTAAATATATATATGTGCACAAAATTTGTCTATCGATGTCGGCCAAAACCTTACAAAAATAACTTTAAATCATGACTGGCCATTATTACAATTTAGTCTTAAAATAGATATTAATTATGTTTTATTTACCTTTACGTTAGAATGTTTTAAATATGTTATTCAATGCTTCAAATGACCAAGAATGGAGTCTCATTGCCAGATCGACGAGTAAGGATCCAGGGGTGACACGCTTTGGTGCCCCCGAAACCTAATAATTTGTATTTGTATTTACATTATTTACGAGTTTGACTCTAAAGTTTAGAAGAGTGCACTTGTATCTCTAAATCTACAATATGATATTTTTCGCTAATAATAAAATTCTCTCTCCCTCTATCGTAGGTGTAGCTAATACACTGTTAGCGAACCATATAAATCTCTGTGTTAATTTTTACATTCATTACGTTTTATGCATTTCTTTGATTGTCGATTTCTTAACAAAGTGTTTATAAAGTTGTTAGTATGTGTTAAATTACATCGATTTAGTTCAAATATATTTGATATCTTACACAATATAATAATAGTAATATTCTATAAACAATATCTTTTTTTAAAAAATACAAAAAAGTGAGATATAAAGATTTGAACCATAGATTTTAGAGAAGGCCTATAAACAGTGTTAAAAGTACTAAATGCCAAATAAAAATCAGTTAAAAGTTAATAAAACGCTGATTCATTGAAAATATATACTATATCTATATCAATATTCTTCATTTTCAAGAAGAAAATACAATAAATACAATATCAATGTTGTTTTATAAACATAGTCTAGAGTTTAAAGTAACCATGGATACCTTTTAACTGACTAACTATCAAAAGATACATAGTTTGAATCTCATTTATTGTATTTAAAATAAAGAGTTCAAGACTATCATGGATGCTTTTCAAAATAAATAATTTTTTTTTAAAGTTTAAAATAATAAAATATACCCATTATATATCTATCATGGATATTTTGACACCTAGGTAAATAGTGTTTTTTTAATTAAATGAATTTACATTTTTTTTATTTGAAGTAAAATTAAAATTAAATAAATAAATAAAAAGATGATTTGATGGAAAACCAGATTTGGCCACCTAACTGACATGTCGGCTGGATGTTTTTAAGCTAATCCAACTTTGATCATAGTGCCCAACGTTTAATCACACTCACACGTCTGTCTTATATTTTTAACAATTGTTGTTTTAAATTTTTCTTTTCAGGTGTAAAGCTAAAAATATATATATAATAATTAATATTGTGAATGTGATCAAGAGATTCTAACTTTTGATCTATGTATAAAAGGGAAATTTTTTATCTATAAAAAATGCGGAAAATATACTTATTTTTTCCCTAAATTTTAGATTAAGTTATCATTTATTCTCTAAATTACTAAATATTATACTTTTAATTCTTAATTTGTGAGTTTCATTTCATTTAATCTATTGATTTTAAATTGTTACGATCTCGTTTGATAATCATTTTGTTTTTTGTTTTTGTTTTTTAAAATTAAGTTTATGAACATTACATCTACTTCCAAATTTCTTCCTTTATTATCTATTTTTCATCGATGGTTTAAAAAACAAAGTCAAATTTTGAGAATTAAAAAAAGTAGCTTTCAAAAAATTATTTTTGTTTTTGAAATTTGGCTAAGATTTTAACCATTGTACTTAAGAAAGATGTAAATCATTGTAAGAATTGTTGATGAAATAGACTTAATTTTTAAAAACAAAAACAACAAAAATTACCAAATAGGGCTTACAAGTTCTAACCTTGAGATTTAAATTTTCTTTCAATTTTGTCCCTAGGTTCAAGATTTATACTTTTGATTTCGACTTTTCATTATATACTAGTTTTTTGTCTGTTAATGTCTATTAATTAATTTAAAAGAGTTATAATTCATTAAGTTTCACTATTTTTCATCACAGATAAAATTAGATTTAAAATTTCACTTCATAATTATTTTAAATTAGTTAATATACATTGACTCCAATGATTGAAAGTAAGTGTCTAGTGAAAAATTGAAATGAAAAATATAAATTTTGAAACTTATGAATTAACTGAACTCAAATCTCAAGGGTAAAATTGTAAAATTCTGAAATCTAAGAACTAAAATGAAATCAAACTCAAAATTTAAGGTCTAAAAATATAACATTTTAAAATATAAAAAAAATAAATCCAAAACTAAAATACTAAAAATGTTTTTTTTTCTAAAATTATTTATTTTTTTAATCCATTAAACTATGATTGATTAGTGATTTGGTTTACATCTAGAAAAAGCAAAATGAGCTAACCATTAATTATTAGAGTTTGAATTAAATTTTGTTCGACATTTTATTCCTCTACCATAAAAATGACTAGAATATATATATTAAAAAAACAAGACTTGATATATATATTAGGAAGTAAGGTTCTTTAAATTTTACTTTTAAATATATCCTACTTTTGTTGGATAAAAAAAATGAGTTAATTATAGGGTTATTTTTAGATATGGAAAAATGAACCAAAATATTTATAAATATAATGATAAATTACTCTTTGTATTTATTTGTGTCATGATAGACACATATAGTAGTTTATCACGGTCAAATCATAGATAGATTGTGATATTTTATTATTATTTGTAAATATTTTCACTATTTTTTATATTTAAAATAATTTTATTAATTTATATTAATTAAAATATAATAGATTATTGAAAGAGAAGGAGAGAACCAAAAATCAAAATGGGCTAAACCTATAAATTATTTCAATAGTTAATGTGATTTGTTGGTCTAGATAAGCTAGCACAAGGAGCAAAAAGTATAGGAGGAACCTTTATCAATTTGAGGGTTCTTTTTTCTTTTTTTGTAGATATTTTGTCACAAATAATGGTAGAACTAGAAGATCTCCATTGGATATTGCAGGGATCCATATATAAAATGGTAATTCTACTTGAAATATAGAAGTTTCTATGGATGTCTTTTCTATGTTCCTCTCCCTCCCTTTTCTCAATTTCTCAAAACTCATTAATTTTCCCCTTTGTGGATCACTTTTGAATTATCTACTTTCCTAGTCTACCGTTGGTGGTATAATCTATAAGAATATGAGTAACAAAATATCATTCATGAAATTCGACCTAAAATTAAGATGTAGAAAACCTTAACATTTGTATAGTATACTATATATGTAACTTAAATTTGGACCAAGATTTGACATCTGATGGCTTGACATTCTCCTGCATCCCTTGCAACTTGTTCATACTATTTACTCGTCTTAAATGACTTTCAAACGTGAAGATTCATGTCCTTTCAACAAGGTCACCGAATCAACATAAAATTGCTCCCAGCAAAGCACGTTGAACTTTGAAGTTCCTATGGCTTGATTAAGCCATTGAAAAAACACTTGGTTGGTATAAGTAGTAACTTTAAATTCTTTTAAGCATTTTAGGATCTCACTCATCCAACTGTGACCTCGATTCATTCATTTATCCCTCTTAAACTCAAACGTTACATCATAGAGTATGTCAAATAAAATATTCAAACGTCTAGGACACAACATATATCACCATATGTGAGTCTAAAATCGTTTGGAGTAGGATATCTTTACCTTCCATTTTCCTAGTACAAAGAAAATTGATAGTGTTATTTCCCTTACTCTTTGTTATAAAGATTCAATTTTTTATTACTTTTGTAACTGACCAAAAATATTCTTCTTCCACAATGGATTGGGACACAACACACATCACTCTCAACCTTGCATCATTAAGATATTATAGGATTTCATACTTACTTCAATCTTAATTAATAATTTCTTCTTCTTTTCTTAGCTTTGTTTAGTTTTATTTTCTTGGCTTTGGTCATTTGTTTTTTTCCAAATTTGAAGGGAAAAACAACAATATTTTGATGGGTAAGAATTGAATTTGGGGTGTGGACATCACTCTCAATTAGATGGAAATTAAATCTTAGGATGAAATCTTAGATTTGATTTGATCATAATCTTAGGCTCACCGTCTATGGAAATTAAAGCTACAACTAAATGGATTATCATTTAGAGAGAGAAAATATCAAATGTCTACGCACCTAGCCATTAAAAAAAGTTAAGAGAAAGTGTCTATATAGTTATGAGTACTATGAAAAGAAATGAAAATGATGAGAATGAAGAAAAATTGAGAGATTGATATATCATCAATTACAATTTTCATGAAGTTAAATTTATTTCTATTTTTTAATAGAAACTTCATTAATCACAAAACAATGACCAAATCAAAATTGAGATCCTCATTATAGAGTTTAACTAATCATAAATAAAACGTATAATCTCAAGAAACATACTTTGTTTTGCAACATGAAATGTGATTATCTCTAACCAAATGACATACAATACAGTTATTTGATCTTACGCACTTATTGAACTTCGCCAAATTCAAATGTCTCTCTAACTATAAATGACATGTAACATAGTACATTATTTATATTTTATAGGTTGGATTGATATATGGTTTTTAAGATGCAAAACCAAAATGGCAAGATAATTTGTTAGCTAATTTTTTTTTATCAAGCTAACACTATTGTGTTAAGCTTAAATATTAATTGAGGAGGAAATTGAAAAAAAATCAAGAAGGAAATGGAAAAGGAGAGAACTATGTTTTATAATATTAAATTGAAGTTTAATTTTTTTCCCTAAAAAGTTTTGATTAATTTGTAATAAGATAATCACAGATATAGCAATCAAGTTCAACGTCGTATTAGCAGATATGATATAATATTAAAAAAATTATAAATATAGCAAAATTTAGATAATATACTAGTGATAGACCATATCGTTGATAAGAGTCTATTAATGATAGACCATATTATTGGTAAGAGTCTCGATAGAAGTATATAGTTGATAGACTTTGCTATATTTGTAATTGTTTTAAAATGTTGTTATGCACTTGATTATTATCTTTAAAAATATTATTCATCGCAATTACCCTTTCTAATAATAATATTTTTATATATATAATTTGATTAGGTCCCTAACTACTTTCTAAAGGAAGCAATAATAACACCTTTGATCTCTTTAAATTTGTCTAATTTTATGGGTTTTTTTTTTGTTAAAAAATATATTTTTTTCCTATATTAACTAAGACATATAATCTTTTATCTTTTTGTTTTTGAACAAAAAAAAACTTTTTATCTTTTTGTTTAAAGAAAATAAAATTTTATCTTTTTGGTATATTAAGGGTGGGATGGTTATCTTAAAAAAAAAAAAAAAAAAAAAAAAAAAAAAAAAAAAAAAGGTGGGATAGTTGAACTTTGAAATATCATGTTTAGCATTTCTCTCCTTTATATAATCCTAAAATTTCAAACCTGCTCCTACTAATATTGATAGTCATTGCTTCCATTAAAATATTAGAATAATAATATATCATAATCAAGATTTAAAATATCGATTTTCACGGAAATGTCGTCGAAGTCTTAATTTTATAGAAATTTTGATGAAAATATCGATAAAATATTAATTTCGATGGATATTTCTGAAAAATTATAAAAGCAAAAAATTTAAAAAATAAATTTAAATTAATTTATGATTTTTAAATAAGTTAACATATCTATTATTTATACTATATTCACATGGTTACTTTCCTGTTCTTTTTTTATATATATAATTTTTTAAAATTTTTTTACGATACAATGAAAATATCAATTCACTTCTTATGTCGATTTCAATCCATGAAAACGTGAAAAAATAGATAAAAATATGGACATGTTGATAGAAATTTAATTCTATGATTAGAACTAAAATGAATCGCATTAAATTCTTCAATAAATAAATAAATCACATGAAATTAAAACTTTTCTTAAAATAAATCACTCGTAACAAATCTTTTTTAGTTCACTAAAAAAATTGTTTTTAAAAATCTACCTTTTTATGCGACAATTTTTTTTTCTCGAACCAAACAATATAACATAAAATCACAGTTAAATAAGATTTGAGATTTGAAAAAGAAAAATATAATTTTCATATTAGGAGAATAACTAATGACATAGTCTTACAACTATTTTGAAAAGAAATAGACAAATTATAGGATAAACAAACAAATACGTATTATTAATGATTATTATAATAATAAAATGTCATTTTGGTTCTTACATTTTAAAATTTGTTCAATTTTAGTCGTTATATTTTCAACTGTCTAATTTTAAATCTTAAATTTAGTCTCTACTAGTTTATTGTTGGCCTTTTTGAAAAACTATTAATTATTTATGGACAATGATTAGGTGCAGTCTTGACTACATCTATCTCTTTACAACCTCATTAATTATCACGTGGTAAGAAAATAATAATTTATTTTTTTTAAAAAAAAGTCAAAATAATTTCTTGTCACATGAGTGTTTTTAATTGGACAACTGGTGGGCTACACAAAAGTAAATGTAGCCTAACTAACACTCAAATATTATTCATTATTTATTAACATTTTCACTATAAATTTTGAAAACAAATTCTCATATTGTATTTTTCTATATGAAAATTATTATTATTATTAACTAATTTTGATGCAAATTAATTTTGAAAGACTAAATTAAAACTTATTTAAAGTAAGTAAACTAAGATTCAACATTTGATGATATAAGAAACTAAAATTGAACATAACTAAATTGTTATGAAATCGACAATTAAAAATACAAAAGAACGTAAAAAGAATCGACACATATGTAGTTCAGTGTATTAGCTTCGTTCATGGGACAAAAGAAGAATAATATTATTATAGATAATTTTTTCTGAAAAATACAAAATGATGTCACTAAGATTAAAGAGTTTATATATAGCGTACTCCTCTAAATCCTAGGGATCATAATCATAAATAATTAAATATATTAAATACGAATTTTGAATAGGTTTTGGGAGCATTGCCCTCGAACCCTCACCAAGATGTAGCACTCCTGGACCTTGACTTATTGATTGAATAATAATATCTTTATACTTAATTGTTCGAAGCGTCAACTAACAATGGAAGACGATCTAACACAAATGTATTTTAACTTTATTATTATCATCAAAGTTAAGGCAAAGCTTTCTTTTCTTTTTTCCTTTTTACAGAATTGCAGCTTAATTCATTAGGGTAACATGTGAATTGGCATATCGGGAATTTGGGAGGGTGTGCGGAGCATTCAAATCGTGCCACATGGCAAAAGATAGGAGACTGGGACCCACATCCTTTTTTTTTATTTTGTCAATATTTAAATGGAAAGGAAAATGGGTGTCTCATTTCCTTTGTAATTTATCTCCAAATATTCATATGCTTTGTCTTCTCCTTTATGTCTGGTTATGGTGCTGGCCGGCCTTCTTTATATTTTTTTTAAAATATAATTAACTAATGCTAATTTCAATAATTGTTGTGATTATATTTAATTAAGTGACACTTTTTACAATTAATGATGTAATTCTGTTTAATTATTTTATTAATCCGAACATGCAACCTCCTCTTTGAGTAATTTGATTTAAGTAGTTATAATTCTTTTTTAGATTATTTCAAATAAATTTAGTTGTTAGAATTAATAGAACTTTATTATATATATAATTGGTTGAAAAGTTGAAATTGTGAAGATAAATGGACACCTGTGATTCAATGGTTCAATCTCTTGCAAAATAAAACTCCAAGGGAAAACGTAATAATTAATCGATGATAGTATGAAAAGTGATTCTCATTTGATTATGTTTGGTGTTGTTTACATGTTTTTTATCTGTATTAACATCTGGGTCTACTACCAAATTAGTAATAAAAAAATACAAATTGATTAAAAAGTAGAGGGTATTCAATTTAATTACATTTGAAAATTACACAATTTAATCGTTACCAAAGATTTATTGTTACTATTACTGTTACCATTTGACTCTAAACAGTAATGATAATAATAAAGATGATAGATTCTTAATTCTCAGTAAACGTGATAAAAAAATGATTCAATTACATTTGTGATTGTGACCCATTACGTTTGCATCGATTTGCATTACAATTTCGTTAACATAACTTAATTACAATGCATCAACTGTTGAGTCAATGTAATTTATTTTAATAGAAAATATATGTTTTTGGAATAATTTTAAACTCCAATTTTTTTTTCTTTTCTTTCTTTTTTTAGTTAGGCACATAATTGAAAGTTGAAACATCTCCCATTTGTATAATTTACAACTTTTAGGAGACGTTTTGAGCGTTGAGTTGGTTATCATAGTCAGTGTGGTTATTATAGTTGGTGGGTAATAATGGTTAGTGTTGGGAATGCAAACTATTTTAGTTTGAGTGATAATAGTTTGTGTTTGGAATGTAAATTATTTTTATTTAGGAAGAAAATAGTAAATATCATAGCAAAGAATAACAAATAAAAAATACTGTACCAAAAAGGATTTTGAAATAGTATTAAATATACTTAATTGTAATTTATAAATAATTATACACACCACTATTATGTTTGGTATCTCAAACATAGAGTAGAACTATAATAACCCGTTCCACTCAATTTTTTAGTTGGTATCCTAAAGGGCCTCTTAAATGTGACATTTTGTATTATATTTTTCTTTTTTATAAAAAAAAAGTAATTTAAAAAAGGATTGGAGACAGCAATTGAACAACAAAACAAGTACCTTTATTAATGTTTTTGGGAAATCCGAGGGAGAGGATTGGGAAATGAAAAAGGTAAACGAAAAGTCAAATAAATTAAATTAGAAAAATGTAATGTTGATTAAAATTATATAATTTAATTAAAGAGGAAAAGGCTGTTCATACCACGTTGGACTCCATATTCACTTTGACTTCTTACTGTTCATTGTCCCTAAAGTGGGTGACCAAACCCATTTAAATAACACATTAATTCACTTTCACATCCTTTATTCCTCCTCTTCAAAATAATTTCCTCCATCCATCTAAACATAATCACTTAATTGATCGAATTAATATTTTTAATATATTTCTTAATGAGTCCTGGAAATTGAATAAATGATTATTGATATCTTATTTATTGAATTATATTTTAATAAAAAGAAATAAGAATATGTTAAGACCATGTATATTGGCTAACAATTTTTGAAGGCTGAGTAGGTTAAAAATAATTTTCAAAGTCTAAATCAATTTTTTATTACTAAAAAAAAAGGTAGTTTTGTTTAAAAAAAAAACTTGATTAAGATCAATTCAAATGGTTTTTAAAGGATGTAAAAATTAAAGAAACATCGATAGAATTCTAACAAAAATTTTAAAAAAACAGAAAACTAAACCCCAGTTGATAATCATTTGGCTTTTTTTTGTTTTTGTTTTTGAAAATTAAATCTATTTCATCTATATTTCTTACAATGATTTGCATATTTCTTAAGTACAATTGTTGAGTTCTTAGTCAAATTCCAAAAAATAAAAACAACTTTTTGAAAGTTAATTTTTTTTTTTTTTTGTTCTCAAAATTTGGCTTGATTTTTTAAACCATTAGTGAAACGTAGATAACAAAGAAATAAATTTGGAGGTGAAAATAGTGTCCATAAATTTAATTTTTAAAAACAAAAATAAAAAAACAAAATGAGATCCAAAAAAGAAATTATTGACAAACGAGGCCTAAGATAACCCATTATGTTTTAAATGTAGAAACTAAAATCGATACTTCAGAAAATTGATAACAATGAAAATTAGCTAAGTTACACAAAAATATTCCTAATCATCAAAATAGTTAATTTCAATTTTACTCCAACCTTTTAATTCTTCATCGCAAAGTGTAAATTCTTTTATTAACGAATTTTCAAAGTATTTTTTGGTAAATACTTCGAAAATCTATTTTTTCTGAGTACCCGTTTGTTAACAATGAAAAGGGTGTTCAATTTTCTTTATAATTTACATCAAATCTTCGATCCAACGATATTATTCTTTTTGGGTGATTAACAGAGCTTAGTCTAACATTATTACAACTTCCAAAAAAAAATTCTGTTATAATTGTAATTTTTAGTACATTAAAATCAAATTTAAAATGATTAAAATTCTGTTGTAATTGTAATTTTTATCCCTGTTGTAGCTATTAAAGAAAAAGATGGAATTTGAAACATAGTTAGGATTATTGTATAATTTAGGCAAGTTATTATTATCATTATCATTATCATTATCATCATTATTATTATTTATTATTATTTTAGTTGTATATATGGATAAGAGAAATGGGGAAAGACCTAAGAAGGTAGGGGGGAAGGGGTGGTGGTGCACGTGCAAGGGAGTCAAAAGGAGAGAAAAAGTCAAACATTACACGCAACGTGGAGGAGACTTTGGTTTTCTGAAAATATTAATTAATAATACTAATATTATTATTTAATTAAATAAAAAAAAATAATAATAATAAAGACACGGGGTTTTTCTGACAGAATCCAAGCATAGGGAGACAAAACAGCCGCGACCAGGTTGTCTCTTTCTCTCTCTCATACACAAGTTCCTAAATTACTTTGGTAAAATCTTACCAAATCACTATTAATTTTAACAACCAATTTCAACTTCTTTTTTTTTTTTTATTATTTTATTTATAAAATCACTTTCGATTCTCAATTTGTAATGAGGCAGGACAGGATTGGGATGCATTCCCCATCCCCGTCCCCATAGAAATTTATAATCCTCGTCTCTGCTCCATTTTCCATTTTAAATAATCGAGATCGGGGTCGGGGAATCCCCGTTCGGAGATCGAGTCCCCGCGGAGAAACATTTCCCATTTATGTTTTTATTTTTAATTAATTATTTATTTAAAATCAATTAAATTTTGATATTTATATTCAAAGTTTAAATATTCAATATAACAAAGTAGTATTATTATTATTTTTATTTAAATTAATTAAAATTAATAACATTTTAGATTTAATAAAAAGTTTAATATAATTATATTATGAAGTAAATTAAAAAATAGTTTAAAAAAAAAAGTAGCTTACTATCTATCTATCTATCTCACGGGAATTTTTGCCGACCCTACTCAAATATCATAGAAGCAATAATTTAGGCCTCAAATCGTAATAAAAATTGGTGTAATCAAAATGAGATTTCATTGATAGATGAATCGTAAACACAATTGGATTGCTTTTTATCACGTTTACTTATAATTATGAATTTTTCACATTCTACTGTTACTGTTTGAACCTAACGATAACGGTAATGGAACAATAACAGTAAGGGTAACAGTAAAGATAACTATAAATGAGGCAAATTCATAATTTTTATACTGTTATAGTAACAATATCTATAACACGTAATTTTCGACCGTAATTAGATCGAACCCCTTTTATTCCTTAATCAGATTACACGATTTGATTACAAATTTTAAAGCGGACCCCACATCTTATTACAATTATGGAAAACAAGTAAACAATAACAAAAACAATCAATTGGGGCCCACTTTTTACATTACCGTTGATAGATCACTTTTCAACTAGTGTAAATGTTGCCTTAGTGTTGAATTTTAATTTGTAATAATTTATACCTGGTTTGGTAGTTTTTTTTTTTTTTTTTTTTTTTTTTTTTAAATAAACCTATTTTCTCACAATTTCTTACGATAATTTACATCTTTTACATTGGTTTAATTATTAAACAAATTCCAAAAACAAAAGCAAGTTTTTAAAAGCTACTTTTTTTTAGTTTTCAAATTTTTGTTTAGTTTTTTAAACCATTAAGAAAAAGTATATAACAAAATAAGAAATTTAGAGATGGAAGTAGTGTCTATAAGCTTAATTTTCTAAAATAAAAAACTAAAAACCAAATGATTACCAAACAGGCCTTAGTCTATTTTTCAAATCTATAATAATTAGTCTTAAACTTTGACATGTAATAATTTAATCTTTATATTTTCAAATTATAACAGTTTAGTCTCTATCTAAAAGTCTTAACAAGTTTAATTTGTCATTTTATAATTTACAAATAAAAGGGAAAAAAAAAAACTCAATCCATTAGTTATAACATCATCATATGTTAGAAAATTCTTAAATCACCAATTGACAAAAAAATTTAAGTTGATAAAGCTGATGGGTTTGAAATATGAAGAAGAACCAAACATTGGGGAGAAAACAACATTGTTGGACTTGAACACTCTAGAACATCTTGAACCTACCTACTCTAATACCATTTTAAATCACCAATTGATCTAAAAACTTAAACTGATGGATGAAAATAGATTTAATTGTATATCATCTACTAAAAAAACTATCGTATTCCCATTTCGACATCCATCATATAAAATGAGAATTTATTGACATATAAAGAAAAGATAGCAAATTTGGTCAAATAGGAGATTCAACCAAGTTTTCTATTTTCCTTATTCAGTTTTGGCATATCGATTTGTTGATTGAAATATAAAATTATGAATTTGATAGGGTAATATAAAATCCAAAACTTCTAAATTTAGTTACGTCTTTTTTTTTTTTTGGGGAAAAATTTAATTACGTCTTAGTCTATGCTTATACAAACCAAATTATAATACTATAAAATCAAGATTTTCAATATTCTTTTATTTATATGATTTAAATTAAACACAATTCAATTGGATTAAGTCAATACTTACAATGTTTATATTATTCTTAAATAAAAATAAAAATAAATTATAAACTTTAAGTTATTCTTGTACCCATTAAGATTGGATTTTACGAGAAAGATGGTATCTACTTAATTTCTAATAATATAAATTTTAATGATTTTGTTTATTTAGTCCATTATAATTACTATGAAAAGTTCCTAATAATCCTCTTACTTTTAATAAGTCTATACACAGTGACGGATTGTGAACTTTATATAATTTAGTAAATATAAAAGTAATGAATAGCTTCAACCTAGGTCTAAAGAAGACTAGAAAGTAAATTTACGATTGAACTAACTAATATTTTGATACTATATCAGTTTTTTATATACATTATATAAAGAGCATAAATCCATACTAAATCTACTCCTCGTATACATTTAATTTTATGAAGTTAATCATACTTTAGATGTCAAGTTAGTTGCATTGTATTTCCTTAAACAATTCACTATAAACATGCATATGCAAGTGTTAAATGAATTAGCAACATAATTTTAAACTCGTATCTAGGAGTTATGCCTCACGTTTAGTCGTTTTTATTAATATTTTTTTAAAACTTTTGCAATAATTTCTTTGCAATTTCTTTGTCATGTACTTTATCTTTTAAAGAAAACATTTGAATTATTAACATTAACAAAGTTCCTAAAAACAAAAATGGTTTAGAAAGCTTACGGATCTGTTTGGAAGAGAATTTAAAAATTGAAATGTATAAACAAAAGATTCAATAAAATTATATTTCATGTCTCCATATATGTGTTCAGTTGTAAATTCATAATTTAAATTATAATTTAAATAATTATTTAAATGTATTTGATAATATATTTATAAATTATAAAACTAGTTGTAATTTTCCATTTTTTTTTTAAATGAGCTAATTTTAAAACATGTCATACAATATTTCTAAACGTTTGTGACTTTATTTAATATAATTATACATTTTAAAATTTAATATTCAAAATTGGTTATAATGGAAACATAAAATGTTGTTCTTAGAATTTACATTATTTGAATCACAAAATCCGAACAAAATAATTTTCAGAAAATAATTTCGAGTTGTTTGTTAAATATATATTGACTAAATTTAATAAATCCGAAAACATAAAATAGAATTTGGATTACCAACTGAACACATCTTATTATTATTATTATTATTTTTTAAAGTCTATTTAAAAAGACTTCTTACAATATACTGACAAAATACGCATAATTCTAATCTCTCCAAAAACAACCGAATTTGACTACACACCAATTGGTAGGAATTAGGATATCTTTGACCGACTCTTGTTATATGTAGTGTATTTTTATCGGTTTAAATCTCTGACATTTTAAAATATTTAATTTAGAAAATTATAGATTTTTTTTTTTTAAGTGTATTTTTATCGGTTTAAATCTCTGACATTTTAAAATATTTAATTTAGAAAATTATAGATTTTTTTTTTTTTAAAAAAAAATCATACTCGATTTGATAATCATTTAGTTTTTATTTTTTACTTTTGAAAATTAAGTCTATGGATACTATTTTCACCTCCAAATTTCTTACGTTGTTATTTTCTTCTTTTACTAATGGTCTAAAAATCCAAGCCAAAATTTGAAAACTATAAAAGTAGCTTTTAAAAATTTGTTTTTGTTTTTGGATTTTGGCTAAAAATTCAATTATTATACTTAAGAAAGATGTAAATCATGGTAAGAAATATGAGAAAATATACTCAACTTTCGAAAGCTAAAAACCAAATATGAAATGGTTACCAAATAGGGTATTTAACATTTTTAAATAATATTTAAAATCTAAGATGAACATATCATTTTTCACATCATGAGAAATCAGTTAAAGAGGTTGTTGGGATGTGACTATCAATTTTAAATTGTTAGACGTAAGAGAGAAAATTGTATAAGTATTTAATTTGAAATTTGCATTTAGTGATTATTAGAAGTTTTGTTCTACAATACCAAAACTAATAAGATTGTTAGAATGTCTTGAATCTATTATTTACGATATTGGTCTCTTGGTCTTAAGGTTGGAGGAGTGTATTGTATAAACTATTAAACTCTACTAGCGCTTCTTAACATATAATCGATATTTTTTCTCTAATAATAAATTGCCCTCTCCCTTTACCTTTGGATATAGCTAACACATTATTAGTAAATAACGTAAATTTTTGTGTTGATTTCTCCATTCTTTATGCTTTATTGCTTTTTCCGATTGTCAATTTCATACCAAGATAAATAAAGTCACACTGAATTGAATATAACTCGACTTATATACAGATATATTTACGTTCAAGAATTACGTGGTTTAAATCCCATACTTTTATTATACTTAAAAAAAAAAAAAAAAAACTCACTAACTCATTTAAATAAATAAATAAACTTACAATTCAACATCTTCCTAATAGTCTAAAAAAAAACTATTCTTATCCCAAGTTGTGCTTTAATTTAATTAAACTCACAATGACCATTACTATAATAAAATAAAAAAATAATCAAAATAAAAGAAACAATCACAACTCTCTTCTCTCTCTTTTTTGTCTCTCAAAAGTCTTGTATAAATACAAGGTAGCTCCTCCTTCTAACATGGAATACAAACCAAAGCTTTCATCAAATCTCTTCATCATAAAACCTTAATTCTTCCAAAAAAAAAAAAGAAAAAAGCATGCCTTGTCCCACAGCCATGAGGACCAAGAAAACCAAAGCTGTTGGAATTCCCACCATAGATCTCTCCCAAAGCAGAGCAATAACTTCCAAATCCATTGTTGAGGCTTGCCAAGACTTTGGCTTCTTTAAGCTCATCAACCATGGAGTCTCTGATGATGCCATTGCTCAGCTTGAAAGCCAAGGATTTGATTTCTTTGAAAAAACCGCCCTCGAGAAGCACTGCGCCGGTCCCGCCAACCCGTTCGGCTATGGCTGCAAATCCATCGGCCCCAATGGCGACATGGGCGACCTCGAGTACCTTCTTCTTCGCTCCGACCCTTCTTCCATTCTCCAATGCTCCCCTTCTATCTCTAACCACCCTCTTACTTTCAGGTTACCTTTTATATTTTTAAAATGCTTTTAATAAGTCCTTTTTTTTTTTTTTTTTAGTTTTTTTCTTAATTTCACAAACTATTTATTTTTTTATGTAAATAAATGGAGAAAGATATTTCTAAGAGTTCATCAGTAAATCTTCTAAAAAAACCCCATTAATATTCATTTCTTGTTTAAAAATCGATTTTTGAATTTTTTGAACTTTTTTCTTTTGTGGGTTAAATAATTCCCATTGGAGAATGCATCTTCATTTACGAGTCAAACCACTTTGCTTTAAAAGCTGCAAAAATTCATAATTTATAATGTCAAAACGACATTTTTCTTCATGGAAAAAAGGACAATATTTTATCTAATGACACCAATATTTTTTTTTTTTTTTGAGAAATATAATATACATTTGGTCGTTATCAATGGAAAAACATATAATATTATTAGAATATGTATATAATTATATTATATAGAAAAAATAGGGGAAGGGACAACTATTTTACTCTAGATATGAATCATATGATATAATTTAATCGTCAATATTTTATATATTGTAAAAAGTTTTGCATAGGTTGGATAATGATTTTACATTTAATAATTGTGCCTCAAAAGTGAATTTTGTTTATATATAAGTTCTTTTTTATATCTTAAAAGTCAAGTGGTAGCTACAAACCACTCGAATCATTTTTTTTAATCAACATTAAAAATCTTTGCGAGCTTGATAGTATAATAGATCGATTTTCTAGTCATTTTTTTCAAAACTCTTCTATATTTGAAATATGTCTTACTAGAAGGATAAAAAAAGAGTGTTATGGTTGAAATAATTCATTTGCAGAGTGATTTTCAAAATATTTATGTTTTCTTCAATTTGTTTATTAAATTAGTTTTAAAGAATAAAAATCAAATAGTTTTTTATAAACATCTAAATGATTCTTACTTGCAATTACTAATTTCAAGTTTATGCTATTTACCTACAATTAGTTTTATTCATTTTTTATTATATATTTTTTAACTAAAACATGCGATAAGAAAAGGTTTAAATACTAAATAAAATGACTTTTGATATTTAAACATCAAGATGATTGTAAATAAATATTTCACAATATTTGAAAATGAGTTACTAACATTAATAGTTCTATTGATATGTATTTGAATGTTTGTTTTGTCGATATATAACCATTCGAAAAATTGATTTATTTGTCAATTATATCAAAATGTGAAGTTTTTTAATTTATAAAAATATTGACATATCAATTGATACTTTAATTTGTTGCAGCCATGTCGTGAATGAGTATGTTAAAAGCGTGAGAGATTTAGGATGCGAAATTCTTGATTTGGTGACTGAAGGTCTATGGTTACCAAACAAGTCTGTATTCAGTAATCTCATCAGAGACGTCCATAATGATTCAGTTTTGAGGATTAATTACTATCCTGGTGTCAAGCACACTGAAAATTGGGATCTTTCACCAAAATCCTGCCTTTCAAATAATAGAATTGGATTTGGGGAGCATTCTGATCCTCAGATCTTGACCATCTTGAGATCCAACGATGTCAATGGCCTCCAAATCTCCTTGCAGGATGGGATTTGGGCGCCTGTTTGCCCTGACCCATCTGCATTCTATGTCTTGATTGGTGATGCTTTTCAGGTAAACATATGTCAATTCGTTTATTTATTTTGTATTTTGAGAATACCTAATGTTATGATTTAGTTAAGTAGTGACAAAAAGTTGACATAATACTACTTTTAAGTTTTTTTTTTTTTTTTTTCTATCATATAATTAAAAAAACACAAGTATTATTTGAAGCTACGACCATAACATGTCAACATCATCTTTTTCATTATTAGTTAATGGAAGACAAGCATTTGAAGGCGCATGTATTTAGGATTAGAAATGCCAAGCTACAAAATAGCTTCAAAAGACGAATGGACAATTTAAGATTTGTTGTCTTTATTTTTTATCATAGGCAATGACAAATGGGAGATTTGTAAGTGTGAGACATAGAGCAATGGCAAACAACTCAAAGAATGCAAGAATGTCAATCATGTACTTTGGGGCACCACCATTGAATGCTTGGATTGCACCTCTATCAGAGATGATGCTACCAAATGAACAATCTTTATATAAGCCTTTCACTTGGGCTCAATACAAGAAAGCTGCTTATTCTCTTAGATTAGCTGATTCTCGTCTCGATCTCTTCAAAACTTCGTAATAATTATAATTACTTATAATTCGATTAGGTTAAAGCATAATCTTAGGTAGAGTTTAAAATAGCACATTCTTGTACATAATTTATGTATTTGGATTGTTGTAATTTACTTTTTGTATAGTGAAAATTTCATACTGTTGAAAAAAGAGTTCGATTAGATCTCACTTCTGATCTCTGATGTTCAATGTTATTCCGTAAAGTTCGAAACATAAAATGTCAATATATTTGTTTGTGAATGCCCATAATTGAACAAAAATTAGATACAACTACACAAGAATGACTTGCTGCCAATCAATGCCAAAACTTAGTTACAATCCCATCTTAATGTACCAATTTGTTCCATTAAAAGAGCAGTAAAGTTTGCAATCTGCTCATCTCCTACTCATCTGATAAAGAAAGAGAGAATAATTAGTGAATCAAATTTGATATTAAATTTTTAATTGCATCAAACTAAACTTTGAATTCAAATAAGTGGTAAAATAAACACTCAAATATTATACTTCAAACTTGTTTGTCTTAACTTGATTTAGTCATTTTAGTGAAGGTTTAAACATTATTGTTTGCTTGGTTTTGTTGTAGAGCATTGAGAAATTATATGGCTAGATTTGACCTGCAATGTAATTATGTAATAGATATTTTTGTCTACCATTTTTTATAACTTCAATTTAGAAAAGGTATGAAGTTTAAAGGTTTATTTCATATACTTAAGGTTTAGATGCTATTTTAGCCCTCGTACTCTCAACTTTGATTAATCTTGATCTCTAAAAATATCCTTTTTAGTAAGAAGACATTTTTAAACTACATGAACCAAAACTACTCAAGTAGTATTTAAACCTAAACCTATAATCAAAGTTAATTAACCAACGCTACTAAGTACTAAAGTGAATATCGATTTTCTTTTTTTTTTTTTTGCTTGGTCATACGTGACTATCATGCCTAGGCCAAATGATAATAACGTATAATACTAAGTTATGAATGAATAAATACCAATTTGTCACAAAAACAAAATGGGTAGTATCTTAGGAATTTTCCTCATCCTCATCCTCAGCCTCGACCTCATCCTCGACATCTCCACCACCTTCCCACCATGAAATAGGACCCAATCCATCATGGTCGATTGTTGCCTACAAAAAAAAAAAAAAAAACAAAAAAAACAAAAACAAACAAAACAAAAAGACGTTATTAACAAAATAGTTGCTATGTAATGGGATGCATAATATTGCTATTGTGTTGAGACCCTACACTACAAATCAGCCTTCCTTTGAGAAATGCTACAAACACAAAAACACATTTATCAAAAAGATAAGTAGAGGGAATAGAAGTTGAGAGTGAGTGACATACAGTAATAAGCATGGGAGCAAATGCTTTTACATTAATATTCTCTCTTGGTTGCTCCTCCATTAGAAATTTTGAATCTCTCTCTTTTGGTTGCTCCACTGGGATTGCAGGGTAATCTATGCTGTGTATTTTAAATCTTATCTGCCATTTCCAAAAACCAAAACTAAGCATATGGACGATCTCCAAAAATCCAATTCTAACATACCTAAGAAACACAAACACAGACATAGGATACAACATGATGATTTGCCAATTTTTTTTTAAAAAAATAGCATACGGACTATACACTCTTTTTTATTCCAGCCTTTTATCTTTGTTTAAAAAAATGGACTTTCTTTTTGTCTTAATAACATATAATTGATTTGAGCTTTAAATTTGAGTCTAACATAAAAGACTGGACAGTTTTCTCTCAAAAAAATTTTCCCAACCATGTCCAAGAAGTATTCCAGCCATGTCCCCACAAAAAATTGTGTCAGACACGTGTCTAGAGCGTGACCGATAGACACTTTTCCTAAAATGAAGTGTTGTGCTTCATAGAACGCAACATTATCACTATACAACAATATACATCATATACTTTTTCCTTCGTGTTTGTGCTTATTATATTTAGATTCTTAAAAAACTACTACGTTTTCAAAAAGAAAGAAATTGAGTAGGTCTTTTGCAAAGCTTCAAAACAAAACATTTCAAAGTTTAAGGACTTTAAGGGCCCAAATTAAATAAGTATAAAAGTAAAGGACTAACACTGGATTTAAACCTATAATAATTGACAAACCTCGTCAGTTTCATATATGTCGCACGGTACGTCTTGATATTCCCACACCCATCTGAGTTTTCCACTGCAATCCTCGCAAAAACAATAGTCACAGATAATACTTTAGATAAATCAACAATAAAAATTATCATTCAACATCCATTTATATTTTTAGTTGGTGGTTGTGAGTTGCACAGGGGGCATTACCCATTATTTAGATCTGGTTCGAATTTAGATCCAGAGGGAAGAAGTTCGACAGGAACATTAATGTCCTCGAAAAATCCAAGTGATACTGCAAAATTAGCATAACATCCATCAACACCATGCTAAATTTATCATGTTGTTGTATTCATAAAGCAAGAATGAGAAAAGTTTAAGGTTACTCCTAAAGACTTAGAAAGAAGTGACGCAAATCTAAATATCCAAGTTAACATAAACCCAAACAAAAATTTCAAGCATGTTATTGATCATCAACACAAAAACCTAACAAAATAGCATGACCATTGCCAAGAATTGAGAATATAGATCTAGACCGTTGAATCAATCAGCAAAACAACAACTCATTAGGAAATCAAAGACAGAGCTCTTATGCTAATCACAAATGGACCAAATGCCTCGAAAGCCTTATACAAAGGAACTAATCCTGAACATACACTTAATAGGAAGAAAAATGTGATGAGATTCAAAGTGTTAGACTAAGACACTCGAGTCAAAGAAGAAAAAAATCGTGATAGAGAAATATACATTCTGAAAGAAAGTTTGAAAAAAAAAAAAAAGACATTTGCATACTTCGCAAACCCTTTGCATTTGATTCTTTAACTTTCCCAATAATTACCTCCCCCACGAATGGACGAAACACAATCAACGTGAACACAACCTGCCAAAATATCCACACATAACACTCAGGACCTCATATTTCCAATGAGTAAGTAAACCCTGATGTAGTGTTGACAAAAAACTATGATTTCAAATGACAAGAATACTGAAAAGACAAATAGTTCATAAGATAGGTAGATAAAGAAGAGGCCAAAGTCTATTGATTATGTGATTTTGAATTTACATGTTGAAGAACCAAATGATGCTCCTTTTGTACTTGATAATTGAAGTATACCTTACATGTTAGATACCAAAAATAGATTTTTTTTTTTTGGATATCCGTGAGTGATTAAGCCGGCCTACGCACACCTCGATAATTTCATGAGATTACCCGCCTGACACCACAACATTTAAGTGCTAAGGAAACTTGTAGGATATTAAATCATAGGTAAGTGGTCACTATGGATTGATCAAACTTATTCACTCTACGTTCTTTATTAAACTCTACGTTCTTTATTAAACGCTGGACCCTTTTTGACCTACCAGAATTATAATTATATCATATATGCACTGACACTAGGTAACAAAGAAACTTCAATGTAATGGTTCAATCTTTAAAGATATATGCAGCAATGCAAGAATATATATATATTTTTTCTATAAAAACAATGAAGAAAAAAAAAAGAAAGAATACAAAGACATAAAAAAATTTTAAAAAAAAAACCCATAACACCTTTGAGGAAGGGTTTCCAACTAAGTAAAATGTTACCTAAAAATTTCGAGACCGACGCCCAAAGAGAGACGTGAAACCTCACTAAGGACCACACAGCAATGCAAGAATACCTTGTATGTTGCAGCACCATCGCTGGGAAAGATAAAGCCCCCATCGACCGATCTTATATCATAAACGGAAATACAGAGTCCCAAGTTTGCAACCACCTTCATGACAAAGCTCATCTCAGTAAAAATGTTGATCCCAAAGCACATAGTAAATTAAAGAGGGTTAATCAACAAGTTTACATACAAAATTCACTAACCTTATCTAGGAATAGTTTCTCCAGCTCACCCTTAATAGCATCAAGGATAGGTAGATGAAGCAAGTTCGGAGGCACACGTAGTGTGTGCTCAATTCGGCTAAGATAGAACATCTGGATGTTCTCTAAGGCTAATAATTCCAATCAAAACACAATTCTTGAGTCTCTGAATAAAGGAAACCAATGCAAAACATCAAATTTGGAGCAAGGCATAAATAGCAATGGGAAAGGGAAATTTTAATCCATACTACCTAATGTATAAAACAGAAACAAAATTATCCCACAAGAACTAAACCCAAATAATTAAAATTGCAGAAACTCAAAGAGCCAAATGTATCAAACGTGAGAAGGGAAAAACTAGAGAGACGAGAAAACGAGAAATCACTAAAAACTTCAAACAAAATGTCACATAAATAATCAAATGAGAACCAAGTAATGTACAGAGAAAGCAGCAGGCAGATCCATTCAACAAAAACAGAGAGTTCATACCAAAGTATAAAAACAGAGGAGAACCTTACAGTTAAACAAGACAGCAATCAAATTCAAATATTGAAGAAACCCAGAAATTTAAAAAGATTCTCAGAATTCAGCCGCTAGTTCTTCTCTTTAGGGTTTTTTTTTTCTTCCTGTCCTTTTTTACGGTTTTTTTTGGTTCAAAGTGGCCTGAGATTTTGGGCTAGATGAATGGATTGGGCCGAGTTCTTATTATTAGATTTACATTTTATTTTAGTGCATGAAATTTGAATATTGTTCAATTTTGGTCTTTAAAATTTAAAAAACATTCATTTTAGTTCCTAAACTTTTAAAAATGCTTTATTTTTAGTCTCTGCTATTAAAATTATATCAACAGAAATATTAGGAGGCTTATATTTTTGTATGACTATGCTCTATAAGTATTGGACAAGATGAAAGTGAAGTAAAATATCAACAATTAATACGCTAAAATACTGAAGGATCAAAATTTTGAACTAAAAATATCTTTTAGATTCTTCTGTTTTGCTACCTTATTCAAAATTAAAACTCTAGATTTCTTTAGCTTAGCTAACTTATTTGGTAGCCTAACCATCCAAAAATCCAAATCACCTCATCATTTTGTTAAAGAGTTAACAAAATCTTAATATAGTAAGGACCATAATAAGCACTTTTTAGAAGTTTGGAGACTAAAACTAACAATTTTAAAAATTGAAGGACCAAAATAAAACAATATTCAAAGTTCAGGGACTAAAATGAACATTTTTAAAAGTTTAGGACTAAAATAGAAGATTGTTCAAAATTCATATACCAAAATAAGATTTAAACTTTATTATTATTATACGGGAAAAAAAGTTTCTATTTAGTTCCTAAATTTTAAAATGTTATGTTTTTATCCAATTTATGAGGTTACTTTTCATTTGATCTACTAGTCAAGAAACAGGTGCATAACAATGTGAAATCTTGTAGTCTTTATTAAGAAACTTTTAAAATATTGATGATTTTTAAAAATAGAAAAATAAGGGAAATTATTTACATAAAATACTAAAATTTATTCTTCTTTGATAGAGACAAGTCTACCAACGACTATCAGTGATAAAAACTGATAGAAGTCTATCATTGATACTATGTGATTGAAGTTGATAGAAGTCTATCTGTGTTTATCAGTAATTTTTTTTCCTATTTCTATAAATAGTTTGACATGTTTTCTATCTGTGAAAACTTTACTTAAAATATAGTGGATTTTTAGCATGTATCAAATAAATTATTATATTTTTGTTTTAATTACTATAAACTTTTAAGAGTTAGTAAATGTAGCCATTTTTATTATCGTATTTTTTATAAACAAATTATTTTATATTGTACAGCACAAAACAAATTTTTTTTTTTGTTAGTAACTACTTGAAGAGAATGACAAAAGAAAATTTTATGAAAATATTAAGAATTAAATAGTAAGACAGATGTTATCCTTTATAGCCCCTTAAAATCTTGTAGTTGTATTTTTTTTTTTTTTTTTCTGAAAAGAATCTTGTAGTTTTAATTTAAAATAGCAAAACATATTTAGTTTTTGTCTAAAGATCATTTTGAAAAATTTTCATATATACCATTTAAAATATTGAGATTATATTTTAATTTTAAAAAACCAATACAATACATGTAAAATTTTGATTTGAAAACTAATCATTTTTTTTTTTTTTGGAGTTATGTAGTCTCAATTTTCTTAATTGAAATCTTTATTCTAAATTTTAAGTAATTCAAGATTCTAAACTAATTTATGCACATGCTTATAATTTAAGCTTCTGAACTTTCTTATATACAAATTTACTTTATTTACTTCCATACTTGTCTCTTTAAAAGATTATGTATTTTCCCTTCTAAATTTTAGCTATGTGAGATATTTTTTTTACTTAAGAACATAATCAAACACTTTATTTTTTTTTTCCTTTTATATATGTATTTCACACCTACATGAAAAGAAGCATTTGTTCGATATGTAATCACCACCTCTGAGTAATCACATTCCGCTGGCATCATATGCATCTCATTAAACACATATACTCGAAGAGTTGTATCGTGTCAATACCAATTTCACATATTCTACATAGAACTTTAATTTGAAATATATAAATATATTTTTGTGAGTTGAAAATTCGAAAGGTCACATTTATTGTCTTTTGAATTGAAAATTAGAAAGACTCGTTTTATAGACAGAAGGTAACATATAAATTTATTAAAAATAAAAAGGGCAAAATAAGTATATAAAACCACCCCCTTATAGACCCTTTTATATCTAGAATATATTTAAAAAAACAGAGTAAATATGAATCTTAACAAATCAATGCAGATACCTTGTTGCCATAATGCCTGAGAAATGCCAGAAAGTCCTATCCAAATACATTGATTATTCGCCTTTTCTACTAAGAATCAAATAAAAATTAAAATTATTCCTAAAAAATAATGAAAATTGCTAAACAAAAATACAAAAATATGCCTTTAGAAAAACATCTAAACGACAACAACCAATTCGTTACTCCAACACTTTCTAAAACATTTACAATACACTTTCGAAAATATTCACAATGTCGTAGGTCGTTGCCTCTCAACACCTACTCAATGTAAGTTACAAAAATTCATCTTATTAACTAAAGTAAAAATTCTACTACCATTAATATTTTCTCCAAAAAGAAATTCAAACAAAAATAAAAGAGAGAAAAGAGAACCTGGAATTATTGTTTTGAAATTCAACCTTAAATTTTCATTTTGGAACTCGGTTGCATTAATGGTGAAACAAATTTTAGAGCCATGTGCACTCTATAGAAATGGGTGCTTACGAAGAGAGAAAAAAGGTTATTGTAGAAGGGATGGAAGCACACTAGCTAGTTCCATTTCGATCTTTGGTAATTTAGAAATGGTTTCTTATGAACAATTGAAAAAACTAAAATCCTACAAATACTTAAATAAAAAAAAAAAAAAAAAAGGTTAGAATGGTTATTGTAGAAGGGATGGAGCCTCTTTGTAGAAGTGTGCTCTGATGAAAGAGTTTGATTGATGAGATATCTACCAGCAGAGTTGTAATTGAAAAGATATTTAGGGACAAAATGGAAATTGTAAAAATTTGTAAGGACAAAAAGAGAAGAGAAAATTTCTCCCCTTATTGCCTATTTTAACATAGTATAGATAAGTTTTAAAATATTGTATTTTTTCAGTTTCGAGTTTAATTTCCATTTGGTTCCTTCATTTTCAAAGTCGTAAATAAAACTTTTAGTCTTCATTTTTTTTAATGGCTTTTAGTCTTTCATGTTAACTTTTTATTAATTAATTTTAATAATTATGCTGTGGATTTTTAGTTAATTTTAATAATCACAGTAATTAATGAGAACTAACTTAATTAATTAAATTAAATTTAATAAATTTAAATTAATTAATAAAAAGTTAATAGAGAATGACAAAGTGGGAAATAGCGAAATTCAAGGATATAAAATTATAAAATTTTGAACCTTATGAACTAAATGAAACATAAACTCAAATTTTAAGATAATAAAATAACATTTTGTTTTGGATTCCAGTAGAAACTAAACACTTCTTGTAAATAAATAAATAAATAAACTAAAACATTTAAAAATTTAGAAAGCAAATGAAAACTATAGAAAAACTTATGGGTTCTTTCGGTTTTCATTTATGTAAATAGTACCTTTTTTAAAAAAGGAAAAAACTTATTTTTGGATTCTTTACTAATGAGATGATGTCAACAAGGGGTGAAAGTACTCTTTTACCCTTAATCATCTGTAGCTTAAACATATAAATAGAGATATACAGGTGGATCATGTTTAATCGATAATCTAAATGGTCTGTAATAGATGGAAAGACTGGATACCTTATCATTGTCACAATACGAATACGACCCACTTTGTAGATGTTACTAGGGGTGTTCGTGGGTTGAGTTGGGTTGAAGGACTTTTTAGACCCAACTCAATTCTTCGATTTGTTAATTTCTTCTACCCAAATGACCATTATTAAAAAATGAACCCAACCCAACCCAACAATGAAACATTCAGGTTGGGTTGTTCGGGTTAATTGAGTTATTTATTTAAATTTATGTTCTAAAAACAAGATGTACGAGAAAATTCGATTTAGTTATTGTCATATATTAAATCAAGATTTAAATATAATTTCAATTTATATAATGAATTTTTTTCCCAAAGTGCTAAAAAAACTACTTTTAGGCCTTATTAGAAAA
>NC_052357.1:17381260-17569833 GCF_009727055.1 Benincasa hispida | reverse complement strand
CATATACATTTTAAAGTTAACAATAAGTTGGGGTTGGTTTGGGTTATTTTAGGTGAACCCATGAACCAACCCAACCCACAAAATTTTCATTTATTTGAATCCAACCTAACTCAAATGAGTTGATAACCTAACCCAAACCACATGGGTTGGGTTGAATTGATAAGTTTTTTGGGTCATCAGGTTTTTTAAACACCCTTAGTTGTTATAATTGTTGTAAAGTACTACAAATGATATGATTCTGATCATTCATGTGGAGACATGTGAGCGAGAGTTTTCTATATAAAAATTTTTGTATAAGATTGGACCACGAAATGATTAGTTTTATTATATAACACCGTGACTTACATTTCACCAGGATGACCATAGGTGACATGATCTAAATCCTGAGTGAGTTGTGAACTTCTGCCTATGAAGGTGATCCTTTGATTTGTATGGGTGAGAGTGGTCAGATCGTTGACTCAATAAGTGATGGTTAATAAACAACATGCACTGCAGAAGCAATGAATCAATAACGCTCTAATTACATTAAATAAACTAGGATTAAGCATGCAAAGAGAGTTAGAAATACAACATTTGTAGTTTTCACAAGAATCTTCGTCTCCGTGAGTAATCGGCACCACCAACGATAAATCCTCGCTATTCTCCAATTGAAGAACACGGTTGTGGGACCGAAGTTTTAGTGAAAGCTAGGGAATTTCACTAAATTATTTGGAGAGTAAAAGATAATTTGTGGAATAGTATTTGTTAAAAAAAAAAACTCAAGGTAGCATTAGTTTTTAACAATTGAAAATTAAAACCTATTTATAAATCAAAAACATGCAAAAACCCTTCTTGCATGACCTCCACCTCAAATTCTATTAGCATGAATAATATAGGTATCAAGCTTAACATAAACCACTTCAAAACTCACTTAGTTAATGGAAAAATCCAACAATTGGATTTTTCCACTAACTATTTTTTATTAAAAAAATTATAATAAATAATTTTTTGACAAAAAATATGAAATACATTTTTCATATTTTAGAAATTATTTAATTAAAATAAAATAAATAATTTAATATCACATATTAAAAAGCTTTTGACACCTAATTTTTATTAATCACATTAATCAATTTTTAAAACACTTTCATGCTAATATTTTATTTAATATAAAATACTCTTTAAAAATATAATTTTCCCTAAAAACCAAATTTGAACATTTCAAATTCTCACTACACCTAGTTCTTTAATTTTGTTCATAGTGAGCTAGCAAGGAGACCCGATGGACCTACAGATCATGGGCCCAAACAATCCAAGACTAACCGATCAAACTCTTTAACCTAGTTAATTAACATTCGTTAACTAATAAGACTGACCACTATAGCCTATAGTTGCACTCCCCTCTGTAGATATATTTTGTGTCCATTTGATATAATTGTCATTGATAAGTTGATCCTTCACAAATTGCGTAACCTTTGCTATGTTAATTATCGTTTTACCCCTGAGTTACATCTTTTCTCCTTAAGTACCATTGTCCTTCTAATGAAAAATTGATTTAGAATCTTAATCACTAAATTCATTCCCTCTCAGGCCAACAAGAGGATGGGGCTCCTTGTTCAAGACCCGGGATCAACCCTTAAGGGAACAACCTTTCTACTAACCCTAAAATGGGTAGAAGTGAATTCCATCTTACAAATTCTATGTCCTCAGCTATCTATCCGGTCTTATCCCTGAAATGGGAGGCATATTGAGCGGCGTTGTTGAGCTTACCCTCACCTATGCAGATCAAGGGACAATCCTGAATAAACAAGAGTTCATAGACAGCTCAGAATTCAGATCAAGTTATCTAGGTCATCAAAAAGTGAAATTAACCAGTGTTAATAGTAAACGGTGTTAATATGTAACAATGATTATTTGGTCAGTCTTATACGATCTCATCATGTAGAACATCCTCGCTCACATGTCTCTACATAAACGAACTAATCACATCGTTTATGACACTTTACAACATTTGTAACAATCATAAAGTGGGTCGTATTCAATTGTATCTCTAGAAATAGGTACCCAACCTAATCCAAGTATTATAGACTGTTTAGGCTATTTTACTCGAACTTGATCAAATTTATGTCTTCACATAAAGTCCAAGTATTCATTACAATAGCCAAGGCTTTGTAGTTTATTGGATTTAAAGTTATTAAACAATCAATTCATTTTCATTTAACAACATTTGTTTGAATAAACTTCATATATGTTTACTGTTTACAAACTACGAGTTTTAGGACATATAACCCAACAATAATCCTACCATTTTGGAGATTCGTCTAATTGGGGAGCTGGGAACACAACTATAGAAGACAAAATTCACTTCTTCCCCAATGTTAGGGAAAGAAGATATATTGCTCCCTTAAGGGTTGATTTCAGGGCTTGAACAATGTGGCGTCATACTTTCTCTTGGCCTGAGAGGGGTTTGGTGGTCATAGTTGGACTATGATTTATCGTTCATGAGCGGAATTAATGATACTTAAGGAGTTAGATGTAACTACAGGGGAAAAATGGTAATTTTGACCCAGTTGTACTTACGAGCAATTTATGAAGGGTCATCGCATTATTGACTGGTTATATCTAATGGACACAGAAATATATTTGTAGTGAAAAGAGTGTAGCTGTCGGTCTTTAATAGAGTGTCCGATAGTTAATGGATGTTGAATAATTTAATTAAAAGAGTTTACTTAATTATTCAAGTACCATTGGAGCTTCAATCTACAGGTCCATGAGGTCCCCTTGGTAGCTCAACAAGGATTTAATGAGAATCAATTTTGGATTAATTTGAATTGTTCAAATTAATTGATGGAATTAATTTTTTTACTTAATTATGTATGTTATAATTACTATAATGTATTTGATACATTATTTAAGACGAAATAAATATTTAAATTTGATTCAAATATTAATTATGTGAATTGGATTCATATAATTAACTTTAGTATAAATAGGATTTATATTAAATATCATGCATTATTGAGAGAATGAAAACTATAGGTTATATTGTATTTGATACAATATTAAACTATAGGTTATGTGTTATATTTGATATAACATATAGTTTAATATATATTATATGATAAGGTAGTTATCATGTAAATATATATTAAATTGTATTTGAAATAATTTTTAATTTATTTTGAAAATATTTTTGGGAGGAAGTTGTAACTCCCTTCTCTATTTCTCTCTATTAATGCGTGTGTGTGGTGGTGTGGAAGGTGTGCTCTTCCAATTTCAAAAAGACAAAAGTTTTTCTCTAGAAAAACACAATTTTCCTCTCAATCTCTTCTTCTCTTCCAAAAATCTAAGAACCCACAACTCCTTAGTGATTCTCATTCCAAAAGAGAATGCAGGAGGTTCTTATTGTGATGGTGTTCATTTGGATCACTTTTCCATTCGTGATTGTCCGTGAAAAATCGAAGAAAGGAATTGGTTTTTGAGAAAAAAAAGTTCTTCAAGGGTAAGTCTTTTCTCACCCTAATTCTCTCTTTTCTATTTATGATTGCATGCTATAAATTTGTGACTATGCATAATGTTCGCATTCTGTAATTTTATTCTGTGAAAATAAAACTTGGACCGATTCCATGCTTCCGCTCAAGGACCTTCACAGGTTTCCTTAAAAATTTTCATATAAAATAAGAAGTTAAAGATATTTTTGAATACTTGGAAATTGTTTAAACCTATTTTTAAATGAAGAAATTGTTTGATCTCTAATATTGTAAAAGTAATTAATTTTAAAAGAAGTAATCATGTTTCTTCAATGTTAACATTCTCATCATTATTTTTTTTAATCATTATTTTTTTTTACGAAGTATTGGCTGTATTTCCATATCATTTGCAATTTCTTTATTTGAAATCATAGCATCTGTGAATCCATTTTCTCTTTATTTTTCTAAAATGAAACCAAACCTTTCAAGTGATCTAAAGCAACATGAATATGCATATCTTTATGTTGTAAGACTTTACTCACATAATTTATGGAAAATAAGATCACATACCATACAATCATGCCTAACAAGAATTCAAAATTTTCAAATTTATAAGTAGCTAAACAATTAACTTCACTTTTCACTTTAGGATCTTCACTAGTTTCTCCTAATTTTGATAAAGTATCCTTTATTTGAGGCACTTGAAATCTTATTGTTTTAACGCTTTCAATTCGACTTTCCCATCGTGTTTGTGACAATGTCCCATCGTGTTTTAACCGAATTAACCAACATTTGTTAACTACTGGGACACTCCACTAGCCCAATAGCTGCAATCTCTTTACTTTAGATATATTTCTGTCCACTTGATTTAACCATGATCAGTAAGTTAATCATTCACATATTGTACATATTTACAGTTGGGTCAAAATTATCATTCTATCCCTGTATTACATCTTGCTCGTTAAGTCTTCACTGATCCACTAATGAATAATTGGTTTATAGTCCTAACAATAAACCGAGTCTCTCTCAGTCATAGAGAGGGCATGGCCCCTTGTTCAAGACTAGGAGTCAATACTTAAGGAAACAACCTATCTGTTAACCCTGAAATCGGGTAGGAGTGAATTTCATCTTGCAGAACTATGTCCCCAGCTATCTACCCAGTCTTACCCCTAAAAAGGGAGGCTTATTGAGCGACAATATTGAGCCACTCTATGCAGATTAAAAGATAATCCCAAATAATAGGAGTTCATAGTTAGCTCAGGATTAAAATCGAGTTATCTTAGGTCATTGAAATAAAACAATCAGTTTTAAAGTAAACGACGTTATTAAAAAAAGTGACATTTCATGGTTCGGTCTTATGCAAGCATCTTTTGCATAAGATGTCCCAAATCACATGTCTCTACATAAACGATTCAGGATCACATTATTTGTCTTAAATACAAAGTGAGCTGCATCCATAGTTTTTCCAAGATAAGATATATAGCCTTACCCCTATACTTATAGATCGTTTTGACTATATATTCAAACTTGATCAACTTTTATATCTCCACACAAAGTTCAAGTATTCATGCTATAGCCGGGGTCCATTAATTTACTGGATTTAAGCTTTAACGAGTGCAATTTACATATTCATAACAACTTTACTAAATATGATGGGATTCGAATCCCGAGCAGAAGTGTGTGAACGTTCTTGCATCTCACAAATCGATTTTTACATAAACAAAATCAGTGAACTAAAACAAAATATGTGTAGAATAAACATATAAAATAACATGCTTTAGAGAAAGGAAAGAACCACAATCCAAGCTCCTAGAACGATCCTCTCGATATTCCAATGAACGACTTCTCCAACAATCTTGAGCATGAACGTCTCCTTAAATAATCTTGAACACGACCACGAGAATAACCTTGTTGTTCTCAAGGATTCTAATAGAAGGATAGGTGGTATCCAACTATTGGAAGAGGGTGAGGAGGAAAAACCTTTGGGAGAGTAGAGAGGATTTCTTTTTGTGGCTTAGGGAAAAATTTGCACAATGAGTACTTGCCCCTAAAGGGTCATAAGGAAGATTTTATATAGAAAAGAGTCAACCCCATTCTTCAAGTCTTTTTCCAATTTTCTCTTGTGCAGAATTAATTAAATAACACTTATTTAATTAATTAGCACATTAATTAAATAACCATTTGTATATTAAATCCAATTTATCGTATATATATTTAATTATCATAAACATCGTATGTTTATGTCAATACCTCTCTATTTTTTAATTAATTCTTTGTGAGTCTAATTCACTTGAATTAATTATTTGAGTCTCATTCAAATGTTTCTTTCCAACTTAATTTGAATTATAGATCACATCCACAATCAATTACATATCAATCATATTAATGTACAATTTCCTTAAATTGATTTGAAAAATTTAAATAATTCCTCTTTAATATCCTTTAGTGAGCTAACATGGGGACCTGGCAGACCTGTAGATTAGAAGCTCCAATAATATGAGATTAATTGGCTAAACTCATTAACCAAGTTAATCAATATTTGTTAACTGTAGGTACACTTCACTAAAGACCCAAAATTGCACTCTTTTCACTACAGATATATTTCTGTCCTAGATATACACCAATAACAGCAAGTTAGTCCTTCACGAGTGTTCGTAACTCTAACTAGGTCAAATTATCGTTCTACCCTTGGGTTACCTCTAACTTCTCTAGTACTAGTGCTCCTCTAATAAACAACTTATTTATGGTCCAACTAATAAACATAAACCCTTTCGGGCCAATGAGAGGGTAGGGCTCTTTCTTCAAGTCTTGAAGACACCATTTAAGGGAACACTCATCTACTTATCCTGAAGACATGGAGGAGTGAATTCCATCTTATATTATTATGTTCTCAGCTCCTCACTCGGTCTTGTCTCTAAAATGGTAGGCTTATTGAGTTGATGAACTGGCCACTCTCATCCATACAAATCAAAGGACAATCCCTCATGAACAGAACTTCATAATATACTCAGGATTAAGACTAAGTTGCCTAGGTTATCCTAGTGAAATAGAAACCTAACTAGTCAATAGTGTTACATCTAGTGGTTACTATTTCGTGGTCCAGTCTTATGCAAACTCATTGCAAACGATACCTCAACTCACATGTCACCTGCACGGACGCGTTGGATCATTGTGTTTGTATCAAATACAAAATGGGCTGTATCCATAGTGTTACCAGGATAAAGTACCCAACCTAATCCCTATATTATAGACCCTTTAAGTTATATCTTGAACATTGATCCCTATATGTCTCCACATACAGTTCAAGACTCATAAAACAGTCTTGGATGTATGTTTATTGGATTTAAGGTCACTACTACAAACTCTACATTACTTAACACTTGTAGTTTTTAATTACTTGACGTTTCTGTGGAAAAAAAAGGGTCAAGTAATATGATTTTGGATAAAAAAAATGTCAATTAAAAGGGTTAAAAAGCGGAGATTGACGGAATATTTCGGATATTTTCACGCGAACCTTTACTTGACACGATTTTCATATCAAATAATATAAGGTCTTACTTGACACGTTTCACGTGTCAAGTATAAGAAGCTCTTACTTGATATTTTTTCGTGTCAAGTAAAAGGGTTAAAAAGCGGAGATCGACGGAATATTTCGGATATTTTCACGCGAACCTTTACTTGACACGATTTTTGTGTCAAGTAATATAAGGTCTTACTTGACACCTTTCACGTGTCAAGTATAAAAAGCTCTTACTTGACTTTTTTTTTCGTGTCAAGTAAAAGGGTTAAAAAAGTGGAGATTAATGGAATATTTTGGATATTTGATAGGCCTCCAATTATGTGCTACTCATCGTCTACTTCTACTAAGTGATCATATAGTCGAGCTCAGCGATCTTGTAGTAGAGCTCAGCGATTGTGTAGCATTTGATAGGCGATCGTATAGCATTTGGTAGGCGATCGTATAGAAACTGGTAAGCGATCGTAAACAATAGTGTAATGTTTTGTAAACAATAGTGTAGTTCCAGGTAAGCGATCGTAGGGGTGTTTGTGGGCAATCGTCTAATATTACTCAGCGATCGTGTAGCTGAGCTAAGCGATTGTGTAGCATTTGGTAGACGATCGTATAGCATTTGGTAGGCGATTGTATAGAAACTGGTAAGCGATCGTGTAATGTTTTGTAGGCGATCGTATAGTTCCGGGTAAGCGATCGTGGGGTGTTTGTGGGTGAATAGTGTTACTTAGCGATCGTGTAGCAGAGCTCAGTGATCGTGTAACTTTTGGTAAGCGATCGTATAGAAACTGATAAGCGATCGTGTAATGTTTTGTAAGCGATCATGTAGTTCCAGGTAAGCGATCATGGGGTGTTATTGGGCGATCGTCTAGTGTTACTCAACGATCGTGTAGCTGAGCTAAGCGATCGTGTAGCTTTTGGTAAGCGATCGTATAGAAACTGGTAAGCGATCGTGTAATGTTTTGTAAGCGATCGTGTAGTTCCGGGTAAGTGATCACGGGGTGTTTGTGGGCGATCGTCTAGTGTTACTCAACGATCGTGTAGCAGAACTAAGCGATCGTGTAGAGACTTTATTTTCATTTTCCTCTCAAATTAAAAACTCTTTCTCTCCTCCTTTACTTTACTCAGCAATCGTGTAGATACTTTATTTTTTGTTTCCCTCCTTCTCCCATTTTCATTTCCCTCTCAAATTTGGTTTCCCTCCTACCAAAATTATCAAATAAAATAATATTTCTCTCTCCCATTTTCATTTCCCCCTCTCAAATTAAAAACTCTTTCTCTCCTCCTTCACCATCTCACTTACGACCTTCCCCTTCCCTCCAATTTTTTTTCTTCTTCCGTGCGCCTGAGAGCCCTAGCTGTTGTCACCCTTCATTCTCCCCTTGCCTCCATTTATGCCACTGTCATTGAGTTTTTCATTCCGTCATCTGCTCAGCCGTACCAGCCTTCTCCTTTGTCGTCTGCTCAGCTCCCTCACTGTCTGCTCAGTCGTATCAGCTGGCCAGTTGTGCACGTCGTTCGCGAGTTTTTAGCCCCACCCAAATTTGTAGCCGAACGCCCCCAACCGCTTCTGTCACTTCAGCCGCACCCAGATCTGTAGCTGAATGCTTCCGTCGCTTCAGCCCTGCCCAGATCTGTAGTTGAACACCCCCAACCGCTTCCGTCGCTTTAGCCCCACCCAGATCTGTAGCCGAGCACCCCCAACCGCTTCCTCGCTTCAGCCTCCCCCAGATCTGTAGTCGAACGCTCCCAATCCTTGTTTTGGGTAAGGTTTGGTAATTTTGTGGGTTTATATGTATAATTTTGATTATTGTTTGATTTTTGGTTAGTTCTGATAAAAACCCATTATGTTTGGGTCATAGATTTAGGTTGTAGTGGAGTCAGAAGATTGGAAGTATGTTATGCGGGGTTGGAGCCACTGTCATAGATTCGGGTAAGTGTTTTGGATGTATTTGAATGAATTTGTGATTTAGGTTTTAATGTCGCATATTTTGTAATGATTTGCTTGTTTGAATGTTTGATGATGAGATTGATTTTGAAGTGTTTGAAGGAGTTGAGTTGTTGTCCAATAGGTTTGAGACCGATCTTGGCAAGGTTTTGGTAAGTTTGGAGGTTAGTATTAATAGTTCTTTGTTACCCATTGAAGTCTTGGTCTAATAATTGAGTTATTTTTAATTTTTGATGTTCAATTCAAAGATTTCAAGGGATTGGAGCCACTGCCCAACAAAGTTAACGATGTTTGGAGTTTTGATAGGCATTAAGGCTTTGAAACTCTTTTGGAATTGTTATATAGTTGCTGGAATTTGCATTTTGTAATCATTATTATTGATTTTTTTGTAGGTTGGATTACATTGTTGTATTTTAACACTTATTTATATATTTTGAAATTTGATGTTATCGCCCTTTATTCTATTTTGCAGGTTGATTTGCTTAAACATGACTTGCCTGACCCTTAGTTCTCGATCTTTAGACTTCCAAGCTCAATGTATAGATTAAATAATGTACTTTGTTGAGAGGTTATTTATTAAACAATTTGTCACTTTTATGTTTGTACATGTGAAAGAGAAATATTATTGTAATTTGTGAGGAGTGTTCATAATTGAACATATGGATTTTTAGTGAATATATTGAGTTGATAGATCTTAAATGTATAATGTTTATTTATTTGATGTAATTGTATTGTTGAAATACAAGGTAGAAACTGAGAATATCGATTGGGGCTTTTAATTTGAAAATAAAAAGACATATACTTGACACATAAAAAACGTCAAAGAGTATCACACTATATTTGACACTCGAATAAACTTGACATACCACCAATGTCAAGTGTATTATCTTACTTGACACGAAAATTGTATCAAGAAATATATTACTTGACGTTTTTTCGGAATCAAGTTATCACACTATACTTGACACTCGAATAGTTAACGCTTTTATAAGTGTCAAGTATACCCTTTACTTGACATTGGAAAAATGTCAAGTAATCCAATTTCTGTAGTAGTGGGTTATTAAGACAAAATAGAAAACAAGACAATAACATTTATTGAAACATCTATAACTCTTTATTGATGATGCTCAATTAATAACATTTACTATCTACGAGTTTTAAGGCATAAAACTCAACAAAATATACCTCAAGAACTTCTTTATTGCAAAATAGAATATGTTTAATGTTTACAAACTGCGAGTTTTAGGACATACAACCCAACAGAAGAGAGAGGAGACCTCCTTGAGACTTAATATAGAGAACCTTGTAAGGCCTGGTACTGAAGTTGAAACTTATTACATGAACGAGTCTCAAAATCCTTAGGTAATGATCCTTTTTGTGTTACTCTTAAAATTGAAAATGTTGTCGTTAGTGATGATAACATTCATGCTAAGACTAGAAATGAACCTTTAATTAACGAAAATAGAATAGAACAGTCTAAGGTTCCACTAAATCCTTATTATTCTAAGGATAAGATTGTTGAATCTAGTCCAAATGAGTTTGATGTTGTCTTTGAAGGAACTTTAAGCATAGAGAACCAATGAGCGAAAGCAAATTGTTCCAAATCCCATTGTGAAAGAACAAGACATTTACAATTAAACAACAACAACTATGCATAACGAGTAAATTACAGCATGCTACAAAGGTAAAAACAAACAAGGGATCGAGTAAACATACTTTTGAAAAACTTTTTCTTATAGTGTTTTCTCTATCCAACAACAAAATGTCAATCAACACGAACGTAACGCGAGCAAACCAGTAAACAACACGAACTGTAAGATCCTCGATCACAATCGAGTAAAATTCGATCCTCGACTCTCGAACGAAAAGTTGACACTACCATGAGGCTACCTTGGTATTCTCAGTGTGAGAATCTAGAAGGTGTGGGCTCTGTATGGATTTGGAAGAGGGAAGGAGGAACTAGACGATCGGGTAAACGATCGAGTAAGTAGGAGATGGAAGAAATCTGTTGTTTAGACTTGGGTACTTGATCGTTTAGCAGCGAGTAGCTATCGTATAGGATACTTGTTCGATCGTTTACTTTTCTCTCTCAACAAGTTTTCTGATTAACTTGCTTTTTGTACCGAAAATCAATTATCTTATAATTAATTTTACTATAAATAAATATAATAACTAGTTTATCATATTATATTTGTAACCTATAGTTTTAATATCACATCATATGTAATATATAAACCATAGTTATTTTTTTCCTTTATGGCATTATTATAAATCATATTTATATTAATTCCTCCAATCGAATAATAATGTATCAAATACATTAAATCAATTATATCATATATAATTTAATTAATTTAATTATATCATATATAATCAAATTCCCTCTTGTTAGTTTGAATACTTCAAACTAACCCAAAAATTGATTTTCAACATGAATCCATTGAGCTACCAAGGGGACCTTATGGACCTGTAGCTTGAAGCTCTAACCATCCGTGAATAACTGACTAAACTCTTTAATCACGATATCCACCATCCGTTAACTGTCAAGCACTCTACTAAAGACTGACAACTACACTCTTCGCACTACATATATATTTCTGTGTCCATCGGATATAATCAATCAATAGTACGATGACCCTTCACAAATTGCTCGTAAGTACAGCTGAGCCAATTTACTGTTTTTCCCCTGTAGTTACATCTAACTCCTTAGGTACCACAGATTCCTCTAATGAACAATACATTATAGTCCCACTATGAGTAAACCTTTCTCGAGCTAAGAGAAGGTGTGGCGCCACATTGTTCAAGCCCTGGAATCAGCCCTTAAGGGAGCAATTTATCTATTTACCCCTACTTCAGGGAATAAGTGAATACTGTCTTGTGTAGTTGAGTTCCCAGCTCTCCAATCAGACGAATCCCCAAAGTGGTAGGTTTGAGTCGATGATTTGGCCACTTGTACCCATGTAAATCAAAGGACCGCTCTCATAGGCAGGAGTTCCCAACTCACACAGGATTAGGGTCATGTTACCTATGGTCATCCTAGTGAAATGAAAGTCTCTATCATGAACGTCGTTATATAACAAGACTAAACATTTCGTAGTCCGACCTTATACAAACTCCTTTGTATAGAGCATCCCGCTCGTATGTCTAATACTTGAATGGACAAGATCAGAACATTTGTAGTACTTTTGTAACATCTACAAAGTGGGCCACACTCGTAGTATGGATAAGGTTGCGCTCCTTTATCCATATACTACAGACCATTATTTAGATTATCACTTAAAGCACAATCAACTTGTATGTCTCCACATACATGCTTAAGTTTCAACGATAACTAGGGATCTTAGTTTATTGGTTTGAGGTTAATGCAACTAAAATATCTCATATTTCATAGACTGAAGTGAATAAAATATCTTATATTATAAATCATCAAACTGTTTATTCATACGTATGTTTACAAACTACAGGACCCTACGAGATTTAGGGCATCAATCCCAACAGATTGAAATGTTGATAAATTGTTCAAGATGTTGTTAGTACTAAGGAATATGCTCTGAATGTTTTGTCGAATGTTATTACATCTGGGGTGTTCAATAAGGTTGATAATGTTGCGGAAGGTCATGATCATAGAAGTTCAGGAAGTCCTAGTGACAAGAATAATACCAGTAAAAGTAGTGTTGAATCTGAATCTTAAGATATTATGTCGAAAAGGACTGAGAAGAGTGATGGTTCTTATGATAAAAATGAAACAGACAAAAGTGTTTCAAGCTCTTCTTTCTATTTATCCAAAGATGATATTCCTATCAGTCAGTTGAAACAAAAGGATAAACAAAAATGCTTGAGTAGAGATGCTCGTACCTCAAATTCAAGCCCTCGAGATGTTGGGGTTCATGATTCAGAATGGGTGGAATAGGATGAAAATGAAGATGTCTCTCAGAATGTGTTCAGTGAAGAAGATAAAAAAAATGAGGCTAAAATAAGAGTGAAGAAGAAAGATGTTGCTATTGTGCCTCTAGATGACATTTCTTTCCACTTTGTGAACAGTGCCACAATGTGGAAATTTATTATGAATAGAACGATAGCAATTGAGCATGATCTCTCTGAATAAGCTCAAGACTACCTTAAAATCATGGAACTTCTTATGAAAGTAGATATTGTGCATTCGATGTTGAATATGAGGCCAAACTATCATTAGTTAGTTCCTGAATTCTATGTAAATTTCTCTCGGCAGTTTGATATTGAAGGCAACCCTGATTTCAGACATTCATGCGATAGGACACTGCTTTGTCTTTTCGACCTCCCTCATTAACAAGTTTCTTGATACAAGTTCTAGAAAATGTCACAGAACAATGATCTTCCACGTTAGATCTTGTTTTTGAACTCACCGAAGGAGTCAAACAAGCCTAACCCAAGAAGGGGTAACTGCCTTGTTCTGAACTCAGTGTGAAATATATGCTACTTCACAAGATTGAAATTGAGAACTAGTGTCTATCCTCCCACAAATCCAGTCTCTCCACCATTTTAGCAAGTTTTTTGTTTCAAATTAGCATAGGGGCTTAGTTCAATTATGAGGTTTTATTTTCAACCAAATCAAGCGACACCTTGGTTCTCTAGCCACCAAAGTTCCCTTGTGTTTTCCAAGGCTAATTTGTGGTATTCTTCTAGCTCAGAAACCTAATCTTTTACTTGACTCAGATGTTCTTGATTCTCTTCCTCTTGACTTTTCTTTTAGCTATCGCTTATATCAAAGGGAATATGTCCCTAATTTGGTCCACACTATTGTACCTTCTTCTTAGAATGGTCCCACTAGAGAGTTTCTCCAGTCTTCTTGTGGGAAAAAGTAATGCATGTACTGGCTAAGCAGTCAAAGGATCTTGGTATGGTGATTCAGAATCTTTATGCTCGAAAATCAAAGGTGGATGACTTGTTGAATCTTCTCCATAGTTCTCTGAATGGTTTTGATCAGGTTGGAAGCTTTGGTACATAGGATGATGATGTGGTTGAATGATTTGTTTGCTTCTTGATTCTTTTTTGCATCATTTTTAAGCATTTCCAAAGGGGGAAGTGGTTGTTTTGTTGATTCTTTTGGACTGTGTTAGTTTGTTTTTATTTTTATTTTTTAGTTTGGTCTTTGTGGTGTTGTTTTTTAAAATTATCTCTCAGTATGTTATGTTATGCTTCAATGACATTGTGCCTCATTCCTTTATGATCTCTATGGTTGTCCCTGCTTAAAAAAAATATTACCAAATGAGGAGTTTGTTAGAAATTATGAGATTGGCAAATTTGTTTTTTCCTTCTTCAGATGTCATAAAAAATATCATCGCTTTGGTGGTTTCTAAAAATGGAATGTTCTATGGAAATGCTGGTCCTGCAAAATACTTTCCTTATCAGTGATTTCCTTTGTTGTCTTATTTTGTCGATATCTTTTCCTTATGCAGTGTGCAACTACCATGGAAGTTAGGATTGCTTATTGTGTTTCCACTATGCATTTTTAAAGGACTCTTAGTCCTCTAGTTAGGGTTGGTCATTTTGTTTCTAAGAGCAACATTTTGTTATACTGTAGTAAGTGTTCGGTCGCAATTGCAAAAAGGTGAAAAAGTTGAATTACTTGGAGACGTACTTCAAGTTACTCATGTCTTGTGTATGAGATTCAGTTAAGAAGGGATATTCAAGCTTAGGGGAGCCTAAGCTAATCGATCAAAGGGGATTTTGTTCTTAGGAGGAAAGATACAATTCAAGTGAGAAGGAGTCGTACGACTCGAGGGGAAATGGAGTCTTGCAGAGAGGGAGTCTTTGTCATAGGGGGAGCCTAAGACATTCTTCACTGATACTACAACTTAGGGGGAGCTTAAGTTACCATAAAAGGGAGTCTCATACCTAAAGAGAGCTTAAGTAATCGTAGGAGTGATAAAGTTGTTCGAGAGTCACTGTAATTATATTATCATTATGGATAAGTACTACATTGTAATTGCTTATCATTGATATTAATGAAGTTATCTTTCCTGGACACACTGTCCCCCAGACGTAGGTGATTTACATCGAATTGGGTTATTAATCTTTGTTGTTCATTTATCGCTTTATAATTTCTAGTAACTATTGTGTGGAATGTTGTAATATTGTAGGTAACATAATTATCATGCAATAGACAACTCCTTTCTTATTTTCAATAACAAATAGAGATATATACTGTTGAAAGTATTTATTTTAATTATAAAATACAAATAAATAAATGAAAATTTTTTAAATGGTAAATATGTTGGAAATCATTACAAATATAGCAAAATGTCATATTCTGTCATTGATAGACAATGGCACATACTGATAGACATCTGCCACTTTCTACCATTGACACTGATAGACATTTGTCACTGTCTATCATTGACATTGATAGATATCTATTAGTGTCTATTACTGTCTATCATTAATTGATAATGACATTTTTCTATATTTATAAATAAGTTAGCCCATTTTCCTACATTTAAAAACAACCTAGTAAATAAGAGTGACATATACACACATATACATAAAAGATAAAAAGAAGGATAAAAATGTAAAAATGGGATGTCAGTTGCCTTTATCATGGGAATTCAGAAAAGTCATGTTTCAGGAGTACATTCAAAACTCTTGAGATGCCCTTCGTAAGACCATCCTATGCTAATAATATTTAGATATCACGACATCTTACATTACTGCAAAACGAACTTGATAATCAATATGCCCCCTCCATAGAAATTTTGGATTCTCACGAAACAAACAACCCCATAATTGAGTTATCATGAGAACCTTTGAGTTATTTGAATACACAAACACTACTAAAACTCACAAGTTAATTTCAACTAACTCAAAGGAAGAAATTAGATACAAATTTGATGGTTGATTGAAGATACAAGGACATGGTCAAGAAATTTTTATCTGGTCTTGCCCCTAATATAGACGATGATCTCTATGTTGAGTTCAACCTCATCCAATATAGTGCCCTTATATGATCTCAAGTCTTAATGGCTTATGACCCACAAGTAAATCTAAGGCCAAATGAATCAAGTTACCAAAACTAACATTTGGTTTTACACTCATCCATATATTATACATGACTAATGGATATGTACCTTTTTCTTTTGAATTTGGGTTGACCTACGAGCATGAGGCAACTAGCCTAACAAACAATATCCTCAACCTAATAAAATCAAACTTGAATTATTTTTCCTTTGCTGACCAAAACTTGTAACCTTTATAATCTTATAGATTAGGTTTAGGTTGATCTAAATATATCTTTTGAATGATTAAATAATGCAACTCAATAACTTGGATATATATTTGAATGAAATCTAAAACTTCACTTAATACAATCCAATGAATCCATTGGTTGGTTAAAATCAGTTAGCCAATAAACAAAGGGTTAACTTTTGTAGGCTACTCATCAATGTAGGGTTAGCCTAGAATTGTAGTGGGAGAAGCTTCTAGTTTGACTTTCAAAAGAGAAGGAAAAAAATGCTAAGTTATAATATATAGTTGTAATATATTAATATGATTTACATTATCTATTAAAATAAGAAAATAAGAGTAGTGGAGGTGTCTGCTATACCATTGTAACATGAAATTATATGTATTTTTCTAACTATATAAAATATAGAATATGATGGGGAAATTAAACTTTTGTAACTATAACTATAATAATTTAACAAAAAAAAAAAAAAAAACAGTTTTCTTTTCAAAGTTTAGTTAAAATTTCCAAAATTACCGTTAAAAATAAGTAAATAATAATAATAATAATAATTGTTAATCATGATCAAACATGATTTTAGTTTTCTCTTTTATATAATGTATAAGATTTTTGAACGATTTCAACCTTTAGCAAAATTATTAAATAAAACATATTTTAACTATATATATATATATATATATATATATATCAAACATTTTTATCATTTTTCTATGTCCTGTTGATAACTATTTAGTTTTGATTTTTGTTTTTTAAAAATTAATTCTATTTCATCTACATTTCTTACAATAATTTGTATATTTCTTAAATACAATGGCTGAATTATTAGCTAAATTCAAAAGATAAAAACAACTTTTTGAAAACAACTTTTTTTAGTTCTCAAAATTTGGCTTAGTTTTTTAAACTATTGGTGAAAAATTTTGGCTTAACTTTTTAAACTATTGGTGAAAAGTAGATAACAAAAAAAAAGTTTGAATGTGAAAGTAGTATTCATAGACTTAATTTTTAATAACTAAATCTAAAAACAAAATGGTTACAAACATGGCCCAAATATTTTGATTGTTTGTTTTCAAATTTTCAACCATATTCCTTTTTGTCTTGAACTTATAAAATGTTTATTTTTAGTTCTTAAATTTTTAGGTTGGTTCTATTTTAGTCTTTACCTTTATTTTAATTAAAAAAATTAATATCATAGCTTAATCACACTTATATAATCTAACATGTTAATATTTACATGTATTTAAACCACATAGGTTAACATCAAAGTATTAAGTAAGCAAAATTTGGGTAAAAAGTAATTTAACAAAGATACTTTTTTCAGGAACCAAAATAGATTATGAAAGTTGACAGATCAAAAAAATCAATTTTTTTTATAAAAAAATTAGAGATAAAATAATTATTTTAAAAATTTATAAACTTAAATAGGACCAATACGAAAGTTTAATTAATAAAATGAGATTTAAATCAAAACAAAATTAGCTCAATAACAAGTCCATAAAAAACAAACTCAAATAGATCATATATCATTGACATCTTAGTATAGCTAGATTTAGGTTTAGCTCTGATTTCATTATGAGCTAGCGATTTAGGTCTTGTCGGATATTGTATTGAAAGACTTCTAAATGTCATGTTAAATCATAGACAAACACAAAACTTTATAAACAAAAATATTTTTACCGTGTAAAAACGCTCTCAAACAGATCTTAAATGATCAAATCAAAAGAGGCTAATGCATCATATAATATGAAATTATTAATCATGGAAGGAAATGGAAAGAGGTCCTTTTAGAATGTGGGCCTTAGTCACTTACAAGTGCCACTGAATATGGACTCCTTCTCTTTGTTTATTTTCTCAGTTGGGAGTCCTTACAAGTAATTAAAATCCCCAACAAATTTATATATATAAATTAATGATTCAAAGAATGTTAGGCCCTTCTTCTTTATATTTTATTATTTCAACATTTGAATGTTGAATAAAATTTGAATTGACTTATGCTAATCTTTCTTTTTTCTTTTTGTTAATTAACAATGTTATTTGTTACTGCTGCTTGTATAAATTCTCATACCAACCTTCTATTTTTTGGTGTAGCAATTGTGCTTGTCTACTCCATTTCACAAAGAGAATTTGGATTTCTTTTGATAATTCAACTATATGTTCTTAATTATCCTTGGAAATCAATATATAAATTTTACTTTCAAACATCTGATTTTTTTTTTAAGTTAAGCCATGCTTATAAACATATGTTTCAAAAATTAGGCCAAGTTGTGAAAACAAAATAATTATAATTTTTCGAAGCACGTTTTTTTTTTTTTTAATTTGATTAAGAATTTAATTATTTAGATCTTGTTTGGTTATAACCATTTTCAGTTTCTGAAAGTTAAGCTTAAAGACATTCATTTCATCTTTAAATTTCTTGTTTCCTTATCTACGTTTTTTTTAATTAATGTTTTAAAAAATCAACCCAAGTTTTGAACTAAAAAAAAAGTTCTTAAGAACTTATTTTTGTTTTTAAAATTTGATTTAAAATATAACTCTTTTACTTGAAAAGTTGCATTGTGGAAAAAAGAATATATAGACTTAATTTTCAAAAACTAAAAACAAAAAATAAAAGAAAATCTTAATTAAGAAAAGATGAAAATCATATACAGTAAAAATACAAACATATTTTTCAGAATCAAAAACCAAAACCGTAGATACATGAAAACACACTTTTGAAATTTTAGCTAAATTAGAAACCAGGAATCTTTTCTTTTCTTTTCTTTTCTTTTCTTTTTTCTTTTAGTTTCCTCACTTTTCTATAAAGTAATTTTAAAATCTTAGCCATTTTTTAAATAAAAAATATTTATGAAAGCTACTCAGTTCAATTTTTAGAATTTTTTTCTTTTAGTTTCCTCACTTTTTTATAAAGTAATTTAAAAATCTTAGCCATTTTTTTCAAATAAAAAATATTCATGAAAACTACTCATTTCAATTTTTAGAATGCAACTAATATATATATATGACTTTAAAACTTACCATAACAAAAAAAAAATATTATTAAAAATTGTCAAACTGAATTAAACTCAATAGTAATTAACATGTATTTTTCTTTCTTTTTTTAGTATGAGGTTTGATCTTCTACCTCCATAATTGTTGTAGTATGATAAATAAATCTAAAATAAGAGTTAAAGTAAACATACTCGATTATTAACGTGTATTCCTTTATATGAAGCCAGAGGTTTGAGTCCATATTTCACATAATTATAAAAAAAAATAAAAACAAAAATCAAGTGAAAAAATCTCCCTTCAAATATTATAAGCTCTTGACCACCAAGATCGCTTCCATTTGCTGGGATGATAAACCATAAAAAGAAGAAGGAAAAAAAAAAAAAAAACAATAAATGGAAATGATGAACTATATCACTTTGAATGAGTTGTCACTTTCACTTTCTTTTTTCCAAAAATTGTGTTTCATAATAGAATTTTGATTTTTTTTTCCAAATTAAAACCGGAAGTCTTCACGGTTGAAATAACAAATTATTTTAAAATGGTTAAAACCACTTTTGTCATAAATAATATCACTCTCAATTTATGTCTTTAATCAACCAACTATCAAATAATGTGAGATTTTATACATTTTAAAACACGATTTTCATACCCTCAAAATTTAAGAACGTGACAAAAATGATTTTAACAATTTAAATCATTTTTTCAAATATGTGTAAACTTTTGAATATGACATGATGAACATAGTTACAGATTTACTTTAATTTGTATAAGATTTATTTTCTAATCTTTTCTAATGATAGCTGTAATGTAAGGCTCTTAGAAAGTTAATAGGAAAAAAAAAGTGTCACTTTGAAGAAGACAGCTTCAAATTAGATTAGTTTACAACAAACAAACGCAACTTTGGGCGGTTGAGCTAAAAGATTTGGTTCTTAAATCCTTGAGTATCTCTTCTCTCTTTGTCTTAACTTTTTCAAATCAACGTGGCAATTTATTATACATTTTCATATCATTTTATGTAGATGTTCTTTCCTTATCAAAATAGATTGATATATTGTATTACCCGTCTCAGCATATCATATAAAGTTTGTATTATCAATTTCGAAACCAGAGATTCGATTATCTCAGTTTACCTATAAATTTAGTGCTAATTATATAAAGTTGTCGTAGTTAATTGTATAAGATAAATTTTTCTTTAATGGTTGAATTTTAATACATAAATTATATATGAAGACTTTTGATTAACATATATAAATATTATTATGAAGGATTCAACCATACTGATACTAATGCATCGGATCCATCAAAACTCCACAATTAAACGTGTTTAGACGAGAGTAGTATTAAGTTGAGTGACCACTTGAGAAGTCTTTTTTTAAAAAAGACTGACATATAATTATTGTCAATATCGACTTTGAGGTTAAGGTTTGATTTCTTCCCCTCACATATTGTGAAAAACCTCATATATAAATATAATTGTTGTTTAGTCGTCAAAAGATTAGATTATTGAAGCTTATGTGAAGTTTTATTTCGACCATTCTTTTTCCTATTGTTTCCTTGTAGTATTTGAACTTTATAATGAGATCTAAGAAGTTTTGGAATTGAAAAGGTTTCACATTAAGGGTAAAATTTGTATCGAGTTTATTTTTGGACTCCAACGAAAGGGTTTATATACTAATTGTTGGGAATGCGACCAAAGTCCCACATTGATTAGATAAGAGGAGAATCGTGAGTATATAAGTGAGGATGATTATCTCCATTGATATGAAGTATTTTGGGGTGAAATAAAAAACAAAGTCATAAGGGTTTATGCTCAAAGTGGACAATATCATATCATTGTGGAGATAGTTTGAGTGAGACTAGATTCTATTTTAGGTAAAAAAAAAAAGTTGTAAGATTCTCTTTTAGTTTTTTTTTTTTTAAAATTAAATTGAGTTAAATATCAACTATTTATTGGTTAACCGAGGTTAACTTTTTCTTTTTTTCTTTTTCCTCTTTTGACCTCAAATCTTGGAATCACATTGTAATAAATAATAATGTATAAATAGGACAACTTTCTTTTTCATGAACCAATTTTAGACGGTTGAAGATAAGACAGTAACTTTCAAATATAAAGAGAGAGAATGATTCTTTATAACTCTAACTCTAATACAAACAACCCTAATTTAACATAGTCCAAGTTAAAAACGAGCTTATCTATATATCATTATTATCAAATGTGATAAAGATTTGAAACATAGCTAGCTACTACTAGTAGCTAGAGATACATCAATATCTAATTTACTTCTCAACTTTGCTAACTTAAAAAGGAATCTAGAAAAGCTAATCTATTTTTATGTACATACATATACATCAAATTAACCTAACCCTAGGTCTAGGTTCTACTATACTAGGCTTTTTTGTTGTGTTAATAATTATAACCTAAAGAATTAAGGCTGCTATATAAACGAATCAAAAGACAAATTTAAAAGTTCAAAAGTTCAACTTCTAAGTCCCATCATATGCTTGACAAGTAAGAAGAAAAAAAGAGGCTTTTGAGTTGGCATTAACTCCGGATGCCATGGACCTTCTACAGCACAAACCACCAATGTTTACACAAGTAGTGTGTACAAATGACAATGATAGTTCTAATTCTTTTCTATCAAGTCAAGATTTTAAATCAATATTTGTCACACCCCTTAATCTAAATTTTCTATGCATTACTCATTTATGTCATAAAATTCGTAGATAGAAAATATACACAATTGACTATCATCAATAAAGAGCAATCGATATTATTTCAATAATTGATTGCTATGAATTAAGGCCCGTTTGGTAATCATTTTGATTTTTACTTTTGTTTAGAATGGTATTTTTTACTGTAACAATTACATATATTATAATAAATTAACACGACCTTAGTCTCATTGTGGATGACACTCAAATTGAATATATACATAGGAATCATATTCTTATAAGCAAGATATGTGTGCACATGCTTTTACGCATTAAAATATTAAAAGTAATAATGTTGTTGATATGACTTACGTTACATTAGTCTAAAGACACTCATTAAATTTAATCTAAACATTAATGCTTTATTTGTTTCACATCCTTTTATAAATAAAAGACATATCTCTTTTTGTTATTCTAATCCCATGTTTATGAACAACATGAATAATTTTCATTGAGTTTTTTTATTTTTATTTTTTTTAATTCTTTATGATCTTGGCATTGAGTTTTTTTTTTTAATTAAAATTATCGACTTTCGAAAATAAGTATATCTCAACTAACATATGGATGTATTAGCTATCAAGAGATCTATGATTTTGTTCTCCTAACTCCCTATTGTATTCATATAAAAAACTATCAAATTAAACTTTAAAGTCAAAAGTGAGATAGGATATCGTAAAAAAAGAAAAAAAAAATTTCAGAACCCATTTAATAGTGTTCTTGTTTCCTGTTTTCTGTTTTTGTTTCTCATTTTTCAAGAAACGGACTTGTTTGATAACCGTTTCCATTTCTTGTTTATAAAATTTGATGAACATTCCTAAAAAATGGACAAATTTTAAGAAATTACAAAAAGTAGTTTCTTCTTGTTTCGTTTCTGTCTTATATTAAACTGTTTCTTTTATTTAACTAAATGCATCCTTAGCCTATTGGTAGTATTGTATGTCGAAAATTATCTTCCACCTCTTGGTTGTGTCTTTTAATATTAAGATGGACACTTTTGTTTTGTTTTGTTTTCTTTTATATTTATTTTCATCTTTCGTATTTTATTTATTTTCTCTATTAATTTTATATTTACAAAAAAAAATGCTATATTTATATTTTATTTTAATTTTAAATTTTAAAATTCTCAAATATTTAGATTTTATATATTATTTTAATTTTCAATATGTATGTTAATTTTTCTATATTTCAAATTTCAACTTTCAAGGCACTTTTATTTGTTCTTTGTTTTTTGTATTTATTTTCCTCCTTTATATTTTATTTATTTACAAAAAATAATTTTACTATATTTATATTTTATTTAAATTTTAGATTTTAAAATTCTCCAATATTTAGGTTTATATATTACTTTAATTTTAATATGTATACTATTTTTTTAATATTTCAACTTTTGGTTATTAAATTTTGCAATATGTGTGTTTATATATTATCTTAATTCTAATATTTTATTATATATGAAATTGAGTAAACTTTTATAATATATAAATTTTTTCAACTAAGACATTTATTTAGCTTAATTTTAATATTTTATAACCACGACATATATATAAAAATATAATTCAATTAGATTTGATTTGGCATCATTTAAAACAAATGACTCGAGTTATGGATGATAGTGGCAATCAAATTTGGACAACATTTGAAGAATATGATAAAATCTCTTATTATATTTAGTTTTTGTTAGAACTTGTATTAGATTACATGAACTTTTAATAATATCTTTTTCAATGTTTAATGTATGACATATCTTCTTCTTTTTATATTATATTGTTAAAAAAACATAAGAAAAAAACAAGAGAAAAAACAAGAAACAAGAAATAGTTATCAAACAAGTTTTTGTTTCTGTTTATTTTTTTTTAAAAAAAAAGAATTCCTGTTTCTTTTTCTCATAAAAGAAGAAATAAGAAATAGGGAACAGGGAATGCAAACAGAAAAGCGAAAATAAAAACGTTATCAAATGGAGCCTTAATTTCAAAAGATTTTATGCCCTATTTGGTAATTATTTGATTTTTTATTTTTTGTTTTTTTTTTTAGAAAATTAAGCCTATAGACACTACTTCCACCTCCAAATTTCTTTATTTATTATCTAACTCTTACCAATAGTTTAAAAATTCAAGCCAAATTTTGAAACTAAAAAAAATAGATTTTAAAAACTTGTTTTTGTTTTGCAATTTGGTTTAGAATTCAACAATTCATGCAAATCATTGTACGCAATGGAGAAGAAATAAACTTAATTTTCAAAAACCAAAAGCTGAGAACGAAATGATTACAAAACTCATGATAGAATGATAAATATTAATGAATCATGTATTTTTTTTTTTTTTGTAAAGGTATTATAATTAAAGTGTGGGGTGGAGGAATCGAACCTCAAACCACGAGGTTGGTAGTATGAATACTATTCCAATTAAGTTATTGACTAATAAAATCATGTATAGAGACAAAATGTTTTGCAACAGTAAATGGAACCCTAATTTTTGGCTGTCGTTGGAGCTCAAATCTTGCTTGGTAGGGATGAAGATTCTCGTTTGGAGCATAGTAGGGGATGGAGGATGGTGTTTGGATCTTGATCGAGTTACCAGATCTAATGGTAATTCTTCTTTCTCTTCACCAACCGATGATGAGCCACTTTATATATTTTTTTCTTTTTTTTTTTTGACAAAATGTAAGCTTATTTTGTTATATACTTGATTTCAATGTTCTGTTCTTGGTCTTTGATTATCGGTCTCTGATGATCAATGTATCTGTTATGTTCAATGATGTTTTTGTCTGATTATTGGTCTTTATGCTTGATTTCAATATATTGTTCTCGGTATATGACTATTGGTCTTTGATTATTTTGCCCCTATTTCGATGACTCTTTTTGCATTGTAATTGTTCTTGGTATTTGATTATTGGTCTTTGATTATGGTTCTTTGATTATTTTGCCTATATTTTGATGAATCTTTTTGCATTACTACTGTTCTTGTTATATGGTTATTGGTTTTTTATTATCGATATTTGATTATTTTGCTACAATTTCAATGACTCTTTTTGCATTGACTCTAATGATCGGTGTATTTGATTTTCCACGATACATCATATTATCCGAAATTCAGAACAGACTTAAGAAAGAATTTCGTTGTTCTGAGGCTGGTTCTTACCGTCTAAGCATAATATTAGGATAGTTGTTGGCTTCCTTATTTTTTTTTTCCAATCTCATTGCAACTATGTCATAACTCTTGTTTAGCTCCCAACTTGTTTGGTTCTAGTTTGATTGCAAGTACTTTGTTGATGTGATTGACAGTAGTGAATTGATGTGTTTGGTTCCCAATCCCAATGGTACACTATTCACTTTATTTCACTAGGTGTTGGTTCCCAATCTTAATGGTACACTATTCACTTTATTTCACTAGGTGGGGTTTCGAAGGTGTACTTATTACCTCTTTTCCTACTCATGGCCTATCCATGAATGATACCTAAACTTTGACCTACCCATGAATGAGACCTAAACTTTATTTCTCTTCTCTATAAATGAGACCTCTTTTCCTTACAACTATGAGGACAACCCCATCTTCACCACACCATTGTTGGTAAGTTCCCTCCCCCTCCTTCTCTTTTGTGTTGCTTATCACATCTCATGTTAAGTCACTTTCATTTATTTCTTTATATTATTATTAAAGCATTTGTTTATTGATTGTCATAATGTTCAACTTATTAGAGAACAAGCGAAGCTTCACATTTCCTCCTTCTATTGTACGTAAGGTAGTACTCTTCTAGAGCACCTTGTATATTTGAAGTGTTTGATGAGAATATACTTTAACTTTTCATTTAAATTTTTATCCTGAATATTTTTAAACTTAAAATAATTTAGTTATATATTAATTATGCTTTTACAGTTGATTTTCTTTCAGTTATATATTAATCTTTTCTTTCAATTGTTTGTTGATTTTCTTCCTAAATACTTGTTAGGCTTCATCACATTTTTCATTTTATTGATTTATTTTTCATTGAAAACTCAAGATTTGATCATGAGCCTAAAATGAAACCTACTAAAATCAAGACTATTTTATCAACGAGAATTTTAATTTTCGTGTTCATAATCAAAAATGAAATTATTCGACAACATTGCGTGAAATTGAATATGATTATTGTTGTTGATTAAAAAAATAATAATAAGTTGAACATATTTGATAAAAATGCAAACAAAATTTTATAACTTCATTTAGTATGGTTGAATATATTTGATAAAAATGTAAACAAATTTTTTTATTGATAAATTATTAGTAAAGTAACAGTTACTAATTATATCTAAATTAATTGTCTTTAAGGATTAAGGTGAACAAACTTAAAAGTCCGTAGACAACGATTTAAATTTATTTGTTAAAGAAGTAGAAAAGAGAGAATAGTAGTAATAGTAGTAATAGTTCCAAAATTGTATGTAGAGAATATACTTTTACTAATGTACTTCTTAATTTTAGTTCCAAACTAATGTACTTTAGATTTTAGTTCCAAATTTCCCCTCAATTTCATCCAATTGCACTCTAAATTTAGACAAAAGTTTCACTGTTAACGTTAAACATTAAAGAGTATTGCAAGCTACTATTGCTACTATTACTACTATTACTAAGCTATATCATACAATTTTACGTGCATTTAAAATTCCATGATAAGTATATTCTTGTTTAGATTAAAAGTACATTAGTTTGGAACTAAAATTATGATATAGCTTAGTAATAGTAGTAATAGTTCCAAAATTGTATGTAGAGAATATACTTTTACTAATGTACTTTTTAATTTTAGTTCCAGACTAATGTACTTTAGATTTTAGTTCCAAATACCCCTCAATTTCATCCAATTGCACTCTAAATTTAGATAAAATTTTCAATCTTAACGTTAAACATTAAAAAATATTGCAAGTTACTATTATTACTATTACGAAGCTATATCATACAATTTTGTATGCATTTAAAATTATATTTTGCATAAATTTGAAAACCCACACATGAATAAATGTTTCAGGAGCCAATTTTCGTAATCTACAGTATAATAGACCCCCAAGAAGTAGTAACCATACTAACGGTGTTCATAACTACCCAACGTCAATTACTGCTAATACTAGAGTTGTTACTCAACGACAATAGGAGGATAGAATATCCGCCACATCAAATTAGACATCATATTAGGCAATTAGCATACTTTCGGCTAATCCATGAGTCTGATTTAAGTTATCGTGAAAGCATGCGAATGGATAGAAGGTGTTTTGTCATTTTATGTACTTTACTAAGGACAACTGGTAGATTAATGGGAACAAAAGTTGTAGATGTTGAGGAGATGGTCGCCATGTTCCTACATATCTTAGCCCATGATGTTTAGAATAGAGTAGTTCATAGACAGTTTGTTAGGTAGGTGAACAGTTTCTAGGCATTTCAACTCCATTCTCAACGCCGTTTTATGACTACATGAAGTATTGTTGAAAAAATCTTTACCAATCACAACCTCCTGTACAGATTCGAGATGGAGATGGTTTGAGGTATAGTGAAACTAAACAAATGTTGGTGCACTGTCGATGTTTAGTTTAGATAACTTATGTATATGGATATTTCATACGTTGTGTTCGCATAGGATTGTCTAGGTGTGTTAGATGGTTCGTACATAAAGGTCAACGTGAGTGCCACTGACCGACCAAGGTACAAGACAAGGAAGGGTGAAATTGCCATGAATGTTCTTGGTGTTTACGACACGAATGGCAATTTCGTGTTTGTCTTACCTGGGTGGGAAGGTCCTGCAGCTGATTCTTATATTTTTAGAGATGCAATATCATGACCTAACGAATTGAAGGTTCCGAAGGGTAATAACTATTGTGCACAACTTCTTGTCGTACATCATAGTACTCAATGATTGTGATTTCATACAATTGGATATTGTATAGGATATTATTATCTACGTGATGTTGGGTACCTAAATGTGGAAGGCTTCTTGGCACCATATAGAGGAGAATGATATCATTTTTCGGAATGGCGTGGATGAGGGAATGCACCAACAACTACAAGAGAATTTTTTAACATGAAACACTCTTCTGCGAGGAATGTCATTGAGAGGGCATTCGGGCTATTGAAAGAAAGATGGGCAATACTCCACGGAAAATCATACTACCCCGTTCAAGTCCAAACTTAGACGATCACAACATATTGCCTTCTTCATAATCTTATTAATCGGGAGATGAATACTATTGAAATGCCCGAGAACCTAGATTAGGTGTATTCACATTCCGCTACCATTGGTGAGAACGAGATCAATTATATTGAGAGTTCAAATGAATGGATATAATAGAGAGATGAATTAACACATAATATGTTTTCTGACTGGGAGTTACATAACAATCAGTAGCTTCATGCTTAGTTTGTGGCTTTTACAATGTATTTTCTTAATTTCATATATGCAATTTTGTAAATCAATTTACAAATTTATTAATATAATTAGATTTACTAACTTTTATATTGTAAATAACACATTACCTTAATATTTCCTTCTTTACTACTTAAATTGTACTACGGTGTACATGTAGCAGGATGACAAGTTCTTCTAGAGCTACAAAGCACACTTGGATGATGGAGGAAGAGTCGAAGCTGGTGGAATATTTGGTGACTTTGGTTGAATCTAATAGATGGAGATCAAACAACGGGACCTTTTGCTCTGGGTACCTCGCATAGTTACAACGTATGGTGGCTAATAGGATACCTAGCTGTAGAATACAAGGGACCCCACCATATATTGTAGGGTAAGGAGCCTTAAAAGAATGTACCAAGCTATAGTAGAAATGCGAGGACTGGCATGCAGCGGGTTCGGTTGGAATGAAGAATTCCAATGCATCACTGCGGAGAAAGAGACGTTCGATGGTTGGGTGAAGGTAAAATTTCATAAACATTTTTTTTTTCATTCATCGTCACTCATTATATTGACCAGTCACACTCTCCATGTAGAGTCATCCTGCAACAAAAGGGCTTCTGAACAAGTCATTCTCATATTTTGATGACTTAGCCTACGTCTTCGGCAAGGACTGGGCAACTGGAGAAGGGGCAGAGATACCTGGTGACATGGCCTCAAGTGTGCCAGGGTGTATGCATGAAGGTGCTTCAACTGATGATTCACAGGAACATGACCTGTCACAAGATGAGTTTCATGGAACCCCAACTGGTTTTGGTTTCGAAGGAGACAATTCATTAAGGGGCAGTAAGAGAAAGCATCATGGATATCATTCTGAGTTGGTTAAGGTTTTTAAAAATGCAATGGACTTTGCAAATGACCAACTGAAGTCCATTGCTGAATGGTCGAAAAAGCAGCATGCAACAGAGGTTGAGCTACGTGCCAAGGTTGTGAATAAACTTAACGATATTCCAAAACTACAAACCCAACAGAAGATGAAGTTTATGAATATCATATTCCGCAATGTGCATAATACGGAGAGTTTTTTGTCTATTCCAGCGGATATGAAATTGGAGTATTGCGAGCTTCTTCTTCTAAACCATGTCTGACCAACTATTTTCATCACTTGTTTTTCCATGTTTAATTTGGACATTCTAAATTATGACTTGTACTTTATAATATTTTTTATGTTTGACTCCGTACTATTTGATGAACATGAATGTGATTTGGTTTTCTTTTTTTTGCTGTTTGTGAAATTTCTCTATCTCTACATACATTAATGTGTTGGCAATGGTTAATATCCTTTGAAGAGAATGGAATTGTATTTGTTGCATGCTCACGAAGTTTGATACGTCAAACAAGGTTAAAATTGATGGAATGGACAATGTTCAACACATTTTATACAAATTGGTGGAACAAACAATTTTATTTAGGTTCGTGAAAATATGATATTTCATTTAAATTTTTTTTCCTTTGATATACAAAAAAATAGAATCAATTGTGATATATACTAAGATAACATGCATTTAGTTTACATACTGTTATAACCGGCTATTATAATAATCTGCACCCTAAACACAAATTATTATAACCCAAATTATAATTACTTGCACAACAAACACAAACTATTATATTACAGACTATAATAACCTACACACCAAACATAGACTATAATAACCTGTGCTCTAAACATAGACTATTATAACACAGACTAAAATAATCTGTACCCCAAACACAGACTGTTATAACCCACAAACTATAATAAACACTTACTATTATAACCCACTCAGCGCCTAATATAATGTTTTTAGGGTAATTGTTTTAAGGATATTTGTAATAAATAGTAGAATAAGATAAAAAAATCTAAAAATATATTACATTTTTAAAATTTGAGTTGACTAGTCAATCTTTGATTTTTTTTAAAATTTCTAGTTTCGCCCTCCCTTGAGGGCCTCCAGAGTATTTTCTTTTTTTATTATTTTCTTTCTCCCATTTTCTGCTTTTTTCTTTTTTTTTTTTTTTCTTTTTTTATTATTTAATTTTCTTTCTCTTCTTCAGTTTTTGCTTCTTCTCTCTCTTATTTTTAAAATTTTTCTTTCATTTATTTGAATTTTTGTTTTTTTTTTTCAATTATGAGACTGAGTTTCGTACCCAAGACTTGAAAGTACTCAATTCATAAGTGACTTAACACCAACAAACCAATCATCAAGTTTGATTATTATAACAAATAATAAATCTAAATAGCAAATGAAAGTACAGTGATAGCCATTAATATTTTCTATCATTGATAGTTGAATCTTTGATTATATTTTCATAGTTAGTAGCCACTTATAGAAATCTATCATTGATAGCCAACTTAGTGAATTTAATTAATAAAGTTGAATCTCAAACTAAAATGTAAGTGGAATGTCTAGAAGTTATAACTAATAGAGCATGTTTATCAGTGATAGAAGTTATCATAGAAAAGAAAAGGGACTTATAAATGTTTGGGAAGGATAAGAAAGGGGCAAAAAGGTGTTCAGTGGTTATGATTGATAGAAGCTACTACTGATAGCATATTATCTATGATAAATGCTAATACTAATAGCATGTTATCGATGATAGAAGCTACTTGATGGCACGTTATCGGTAATAGAGAACTATCACTGATAGCATGATATTAGTGAGATCATTGATAGCATGTTATCAGTGAAAGAAGCTATCATTGATAACCACAATATAAATGATATTAGTGATGTCGGTGATTGAACTTAGGTGATATCTATATATCGAGTTTCTTTCAAAAGTGATAACCAGTTATAGAAGTCTATCATTGATACCCTTACATGTTAATATTTCAAGGTTGATTCTAATTCATGAAAGTCTATCAGTGATAGCGACTAATAGCTGCTATCAGTGATAGTCATGATAAAAGATATTATTAGTGATAGTTACTATAGTAATCAAAGTTGTTGATTTTCTTTTAAAGTTGATCACTATTTATAAATTTATCATTGATAGCCACTGATAGCCTTAAGTATTAATATTTTAAGGTTGATTCCAATTGATGAAAGTATATCAATGATAGCTACTGATAATTGATATCAAATTAAAAGCTAATATTTCAAGATTGTATTAATTTTTCTCAAATTGACAGCCACTGAAATATTAATACCACTGAAAGCTAATATCAGTGATAGTTGCTATCGCTGATAGCAACTATCATTGATAGTAATTGATAGAAGCTATCAGCGATAGCAGCTAATAGTGGCTATCACTGATAGCTTTTGATTTGAGAAGATTGGGAAGAAACGAACACAATGGTAGTTAGGCATGAGTTTTTTAGTCTTTTATCGTTTTTTGATCTATATATGCAATTATTTTATCCTTGTACTACATATTCTATTATTTTGTGCTTGAATTCTATTTATGCAACTAACTTTTGTTTTAAATAGCAAAACTGTTGGAAATATTTTCAAATATAGTAAAATATCTCTAACCCATCTTTTGTATCCCTTTTTTTCTTTTGATATATCAATGATTGGGATGGAAAATGATGATGGTGCTAAAGAGGTGACGACATAGTTGAAATATCCTGGTGCACCTACTGACCCTAAAAATGTATTTTTTTTTAAAAAAGGGCAAAATATCAGTGATAAACACTAATAAATATCTATCAGTATCTTGGTAGATAGTGACATTTTGTTATATTTGTAAATAGGTTGGCTCATTTTTCTATATTTGAAAATAACCAAAAGAGAGATCCATTAGTGCAATAAATCAAAACAAAAGTTTATGACCAAAATAATCTTAAACCAAAATTTAATATTTAGCTAAGTACAAATTATAGAGATGCTTTCTTAATAAAAGAAATATTCATATATACTCATTTTAAACTTAACCAACAAAAGTATATATTTAGATTAGGCAAATATTATAGTAATATATTAATGGTTAACAGTGGCCAAGTAATGTTAGTTCCGTACAAATGAAACCTAGAGACTAAATTCTAACTTTATTTATTTTTTGGAGATTATTCTGGATTTTTAAAAAAAAAAAAAAAAAAAAACCTTAAGATTTAGATCTTTCACTTTGCTACCCATTGTTATTTGAAGTGAGTGGTGAACTTTGGATATATTCTTTATTAGGAAAATTGAGGGAAAAAAAAGCTTTAAATTATGTATACAATGTATATATCAATGATAATATAAATATATAAAATGGTAGATAGGTCAAAAGTGCATCGAAATATCTCAATTAAATCGATACATTCATAACGCTTTCATCATATCTCGAAATCAGAAGTTAAAAGTTTCATGACACGAAAGGTTTAAATATCTTCTACTTAAATAACAATGAGTAATTAACTTTGTCAAATCCCTTACCCGTTACTTCTTCCTTTCCTCATCTTTTAACATTTCTTCCCAAAATAAGCTATCCTTAATGTTGAGTTTTCTTTTCTTTTCTTTTTCTTTTTTTTTTTTAAATTATATTTTACAAAATTATAGTTAAGTAATTTTGTTAAACTTTATGCATGAACTTGGTGATGCTGTTTGCCATATTTTGTCAATGGAAGGTATGAGAAAAATTGGCCCAATAGTCAAAATTGCACCAGCCAGTTATTGACTTGTTTATATTTTTTCCTCTATGAAACTAGACAATTTCTTGCAATTTTTTTCTAGCCCACCTAACACCAATTTTGAACTTTTTTTTTTCCCCAAAAAGTTATTCATCAAAAGTTTAATTTGAACCATATATTTATGTAGCTGAAAATTAAATCAATACCCCATTTTACTTTATTTAATTTGGTTACTTGACTAAAGTCAAGCACTTACAAATGATATATATGAATCTATACCCAAAAAAATAAAAAATAAAAAATAAAAAAGAAGAGAGACCAAATAAAGTTTTTTTTTTTTTTTAGGGTTAATTCAAACATTCTTGTTGTTAGGCTAGTAACAAACATGGTTGAAAATAGAAGAAAATTAAAAAAAAAAAATCATAATTATAATTATGAAATCAGCATGAGATAAGATAGACATAGATCATTTGAAAAACACAATAACATTCTTGTTTTATTTATAAGAATCTTGACATGCTCTACTTTGTTGAGACACATTGTAGACTCTTTTGTGTTAGAATTTTCTCTCTAATTAATCCTCTTTTTCTAGAAGAAGCATCCTCTACCCATAATATCATTTCCATTGGAATATTTGGCTGGAAAAGGATTGTATAGAATCTCCAACAATAGGGCACAAAATTTATGATATAGTTCAACGTGTTACAATTTTATTATATGTATTGAGATGAATCTCTTAATTATTCATGAGACTACTTCTATATTTTTTCTTGATTGATCTACTTTCTTTTAATTGACCTAAATTGACTTGTTTCTCTTGTATGTTTCTCATATACTTGAATAAAAATATTTTTTAAAAAATTATTGATATATAATTTCACCTTGATAGTATCCATTAACTTCACTTAATATTTGTTATTTATTTATTTTTTTTTTTTTGAAGAAATCACTCGCGTGGTATTTGTTATTAAAAAATGTTTTTTAGAAAATATTATAATAAAATTAAATATTATTGAACCGATTTAGACCAATTTGGAGTTTCACTATGGAAATCGAACGATTTTTTGTTTTTTTATTTCTCCATTATTTCATATTGAGCTTTTGAAAATCATTTAATCTTTGGAGAATTGGAGCATATGACAAATTTTAAGTTTTCATTTTAAAAATGGCAAAATTGTCTAGGAATAAGATTTTAGTTATTGTTATTGATGAAACTACAAATAATTATAGAACAAAACACGAGGTCGAGTTATGTATATAGTATAATTGCTGATTTTCCTCTCGAACAACTGCCCTCATTATTTTGTTTATGTAGTTAACATAATCTCCATATTTTATTATTAATTAAATTCTGTTTAACTACTTTTTAAATTAATCTAATCTGAATTAAATATCCATATTTTTCTACCAAATTAATATCTTAAATATCCAATATTATTAAAAATTTATTTTATCTAATCAAATTTCAAATTTATTCAAATCTTTGAATGATTTTTCATTATTTTTTACATATTCAATTTTATTCAAATCTTTAAATTGTTTTTCATAATTTTATACATATATACTTAATAAATTAGCGGTATATTTCTCATATCCTTGAGGGATTAAATTGTTTTATATAATATTTTTGCTATTATTTTAACGATTTTCATAATTTTATACATATATTCTTAATAAATTAGCTATATATTTCTCATATCCTCATTTTGTTTTACCAAGTGATATTTCCTTTTTCCAAATTGTTAAAATATTCTTCAGTTTTTTAATCAATTTTAGCACTTATCATATTATTATAGTTATGTTTATATAAAAATTCACCAATTAACTAACATATAGTTATACATACAGTGTAATAGTAATATGAGGCTATGAGATTTAATTATTTTACATTTACACATATAGCGTAATTGTAATGTAAACTTACAAAATTTTAACCATAGTATTTTTTGTGATTTGTTATTATACCAAAATTTTGTATCTTCCTGATTTTTCTCTATAATTATCTATTCAAATCTATTTTTTGTCATCAGATTTAATTTTATCTTATTCATTGTCGATTTATTTATACATTTTCTTATCAAATTTGGTTTTATCTTATTACTTTTTAATTTATTTATATATTTTGTTATCAAATTTAGTTTTTTTTGTTATCTTTCGTTTTTCAAATTGATTAAGTTTTACCTAATTCATTTTCAAAATGTAATATAATAATATATCATTGGTATATAAATTGTAATATTCCGAGATCTTGTGAATTTAAATTAATTATCTCAAATTATTGGATTTTGTTTCATTTTAGTTTTATATTTTAGTGTCAAAACTAATATAATTGAGAAGATAATCCATTCATTTATTTGATACAAGATTTGAAAATTTTTCATTTAAGTTGATAAAGGATTTGAAATTTGTAAATTTTAAATTTAAGAGGGAAAAGTATAAGAGTCAACCTAGTGAAGTTTAAAATGTCTAGATTTTATTTTAGAATTCATTTTTAATATAATTAAAATCAATAAAAAGAAAAAATGAATGAAAAAAAGGAAAAAAAATAAAAAATATAACCATATGAGCTACAATTTCTAACTGCATACCGTACTACCAACATGCTAAGGTGTGTTTTTTTTTCCTTTTCTCACTTTTTTTGTTCGTTTGTGAACCTATAATCGACAGCCATACAACTCCAATATATGATTTTTCTTTGTTTCTTATTCTCAATGACAGTGTGTATTGTGATTGTTTGTCGAAAACGAAAACCGGAGGAAGAAGCGTTGTGGTTGCGTGAGGAAATTCTCAAATCTCTAATTTCTCTTTTAGAGGAAAACTGAAGGAAGAGGAGAAGTTTTTCAAATCCCTAGTTTTTTTTTCTTTTATTGAGTTGTTGGTGGTTTTGGTTTTAATTATTTTTTATTTTCTAATGTTTAGAGAATTGTAGTAATCATATCATATAGGTGTTGATTGGACTTTTGGTAAGCTATATTGGTTACCATGGTAATTGTTTAGTTATAGTGTATTTAAAGTTTTTTGCTTCAACTTATGAACGTTAGGTATTTATTCGTAACTGATGACAATTTTGACCATTTATCATTATTATTTTTTATTATTTAATTCGATTTTGCCATTTTCATAATTTTGAAATTTTTTTTGTTATTTTTTCAAATGAAACCTCTAAATTTGCTATTTATCTGGTCAGCCCTAATCCTTTTTATATTCTGCTAAGTCTTTTTAATCAAAAGCCTTATAGTAATTACTAAACAAGCCATTTAAGTTGTAGACATTGTTTCATAGGTACAAATATTAAATATTCGATATTTGAATACTTGATTTTAAATGTCTTAAATAAGTGATTAAACAGGTCGTTTGAGTCGTAGACATTGTTTCATAGGTATAGATATTAAATATTTGACATTTGAATATCTTGGTTTTAAATGTCTAAAATAAGTGATATTTGTATTTGAATATGTAGGATAACTTATGCTTGAAAGTCGTTAAATATGTGTGTTCAATTTACCAATTACATATATAAAAAGATAAATTAAATAATTACTCAATTAAATACCAGAGACCAATTATTGTAGCCATCAAATAAATTTAGTATTATTTAATCAATAAAAATAAAAATAAATGAATACTTTTTATATCAAACATTTATTAACCATAATTAATTAATTTAAATTAATTACTAAAAATAATTAAATTATTATAAGTTAATTAGAATATTGATAATCATTAACAATAATAATTTCTATTAAATAATTAAGATAGCATAAAATATTAATGGTAAAGATATTAGTTGAAATTTATTAAGTCTGGTTAATATATTTATATTTAATAATTAATTAAAAATAATAATAACGAGTAATTGATATTAATTTATTCACTAATTAAGCTATATTTTTACTCGTCATCTTTCAGATATAAAAATTCTATACATTTGTAGGGTATTAAAAAATTAATGTTAGATGGATTTTGAAGTTCCCGGGATAGTACTATCATAGAATTTTAAAAACTAAAATTCTATAAAACAAATTAGATAATTAAATGACTGTTCGAAATCTCATGAAAAAATATGTGAAACAATCAGGTGAAAAAATTTGAGGATGCTATTACCTCAAATCAAAATATTTGATAAATCCAAATTAATCAATGAAATGAATTGCATTTTTTTTCAGGAATGAAATGTATTGTATTTAACACACCATCAATTTGCATTAATTCTAAATTTTAACAGCGATAAAGATTTAAATTTTTTTAAAAAAAAACCCTAACACATTTTTTTAACCGGATACTAAAAGAGAGAAGAATCAAGAAATACATCGATACATCTCAACTAAGCTGATACCTCCTTTAATACCGTCATTATATCTCAATACCAATAACAATGCATTCATTCAAAAGAAACCCTAACACATGAAAATCAAAACTTTTAAAGCAACACCAAATATCAAAGAGAAATTAAACCAAACATCAATATAATAATATTGGTATTGGGTTGTGAAAACATTAGACTATACTGCCATCATTATTTGACACACACACTCACATGGTCTAAAACATATAGCAAACCTGACTTCCAAACAAACCACCAAATCAAAAATATCTTTTTTTTTAAGGCAAAAATTAAAAAAAAAAAAAAAGAAAATTGATAAGTTGATCAAATGGAGAAGGAATGAAGACTTGGACTCACCTTTTTGCCCCCAATTCTAATTATTAGTCTCCTACCCAAGTTGCCAATATGGGTTTGCCAAATGGTAAAATTACAAGTCAAAAGGTCAACTCCATTAAAACACACCATACCCCCTTTTTTTCCTAATTAAATAATAAAAACTCCCCTTCCAAACTCGTATATTATCAATATTTATAATCACATTAAATTAATCACTTAATTAATTAACATGTTAATCTAAGTGATTAAACTTTTATTTTACATATATATATATATAAACAATACATAGATGGATAGATCATTGTCTCTTCATAGCCTTTCCTTTCTCTCTCTTTTCCTTTTCTCTATCTTAAACAAAATCCATTCACTCTCTTTTTTCCTTCTCAATTGGATAAAAGAAAAGGGCTTCTTTTTCTTTCTTTTTTCCTTTTTCCTTTATGGATGTTAAAATGAGAGGTTTTAGGTCTGCAGAACCTCAGAGGACAAAAGAGGAGGATATGGCCGACGTCCGGAAAGGCCCTTGGACGGCGGAGGAGGATTCAGTTCTATTCAATTACGTTAACTACCACGGCGAAGGCCGTTGGAACGCCGTTGCTCGTTGCACCGGTTCGTTATTTCTGGTCTTTTTTTTTTGTCTGGAGACGTAACTAGAAATTTTTATAGGATTTTGTTCTTTTTTGGGGGGAAATTTATGAAAAAATTGTGTTTGTAGGGTTGAAGAGAACCGGAAAGAGTTGTAGATTGAGATGGTTAAATTATTTGAGACCGAGTGTTAGGCGTGGCAATATCACTCTCCAAGAACAGCTCTTGATTCTTGAACTCCATTTTCGCTGGGGCAACAGGTGAGTCATCCAAGTTTTGATTTTTTTTTTAATCTTATTTATATGGGTATTGGTTAAAAATGGAGTCTTTTTGATACACATAAAATTGGAGGATTTTTATTTTATTTTATTTTTTTTTAAAAATTTAATTTTGATAACCCAGATAAAATGGAGTTTTTGTAGTAACCGAGATAAAAGATGATTTCCCCCCATTTTTCTCATATGGGTGTTGGTTAAAAATGGAATCTTTTGGTATCCCACATAAAAAAAAAAAAAAAGATTTTTTTAATAACCCAGATAAAAAAAGGGCTTTTTTTTTTTAATTTTATTTTATTTTTTAAATAACGACCCAGATTATAAAAAATGGGGTTTCTTTAGTAACCCAGATAAAAAAGACGGGTTTTTCTTTTCTAATAACCCAGATTTTAAAAAAAGAAAAAAAAAAACCTCAAAATGTGCATATTTTCTTAATGGGTCAATAAGGGAACTTTAATTTTTTTAATAACTAAAGTGAAGGGGGATAAATGATGGGATTGTGATTGGAACAGGTGGTCCAAAATAGCGCAATATTTACCGGGAAGAACAGATAATGAAATAAAAAACTATTGGAGAACAAGGGTTCAAAAGCAAGCTAAACAACTCAACTGTGACGTGAACAGCAAACAATTCCGTGACGCCATGCGATATGTGTGGATGCCTCGTTTGCTCGAACGTATCCAAGCCTCAACTGATTCAACCAGCACCACCGTCGACGTCATACAACCACCACACCCACCTCTGGAGTTGACCCAATTGTCACCATCTGGATCTAGTTGGATCAACCCTCATGTGGCTCCCACAACTTCATCGTCAGATTCTATATCTGATCAGGTTTAAAATTACTTTAAAACAACGGATAATCTTATTCAAAAGCTTTTATGGATGAGTTACAATATATTTAATCAGGTATTCATATATTTTTTTTTATAGGTTCAACTTCAAGTTTCGTCTGTTTCAGACGTGGTAGAGAACTTTAACTCCGTAGGTACGAGTGAGGAGGACGGGATGGTGATGCTAATGGAACACGGCTGTGACGGAGAAGCGATGAACGGGTGGATAGGTGGCGGAGAGTTATTGGAGAATGGGTTTTGGAATGAAGAAGATATGTGGTCGTTCTTGCAACAACAATTGGGTGATGATGTTTAAAAGGAAAAATTAGATTAATTAGAAAGCCCCCAAATTTGAATTTACTTACGTGACGGCAAATATTATAAACAGGGGAAGGAATGACTTGACAAATTAGAAGTGTAGGCTTAAAAATACATGATGACAAAAACAAAGCAACATTGACAACTTATGATGTCCACTAGCTTGGTGTGACATTTAGGTTTTGGTAAGTTTATACCATTAAAGTTGTATGTTAAATTTACACACTTTGGTCCCTCACTAATATTATGTTTAGAATTAATATCAATTTTATACCTATACTCTTCTAATTAATTTCGTTCATATGAATTTACTTTTTTTTTTTTTTTTTTTTTTTTTTTTTTTTTTAAACAATGGTCCCAAACTATTAATTAAAATTGATGATCTCATAAAAAAATAAAAATAAAATAAAGATCTTCGTGAAATATGGGAGAGAGCGAGAAAAGAGAAGAGAACAATATACGTTACCAAATTTGTCACGTAAGCAATATATATGATTAAAAAAATATGTTAGCAAAAATGTTGGTGTGTCAAATCACTATAGTTAAGTGATTGAGGTATTGACATATTTGTATAGTTAAACTTTGACAGTTATATCAATTTAAATTATAAATTAATAATTTTATCAATTTAAATCATGAACTTTGGGAGTTGTATCAATTTAAACCTCAAACTAATAATGGTATCAATTTGAACCTTGAACTTTCACGAGTGTATCAATTTAAACCCTGAACTTTCATAAGTATATCAATGTTTTTTAATAGAGTACTAGAGGTTGAGAAATCAGAGGATGCACCCAGACATCTCAACTAGGTTGACACCTTCTTAGCGCCCTCATCACACCCCAGTTCCAAAAGTATATCAATTTAAACCTTAAACTCTCATAAATGTATCCAAATAAAACATAATGGAGGGTTTAAATTGATATAGTTATGAAAGTTTAGGATTTAAATTGATACGAGTATTAGTTTGGGGTTTAAATTGATACAACTCCCAAAGTTCGGGGTTTATATTGATATAATTATTAGTTTAAGGTTTAAATTGATACAAATCCCAAAGTTTAGAGGTATAAATTGATATTTGTCCCCCCTTTTTTTTTTGTTGGTAAAAGGCTTGTGAATCCTAACTATGTAATTGTAACCTTATATTTTATGATATGATAAAGAAAATGTTAAATTATAAATTTGGTCCCATAATTTGATAAAAGTTAAAGTTTAATCCTTACGATTTTAAAAGTTAAAATTTAGTTCTGATAAAGTTTTTATGAAATTTTTAATGGTTCGATAAAGCCTATGAAGATTCTATCAAATTATTTAGACTAAATTCTATTTATATACCATAGAGACTAAATTCAAACTTTCTTTAAACTATAAGGATCAAATTTAAAATTTAATCGGAATAAAAATAAAAATAAAAATAATTCATTATAATAGCTAGTGGGCAAAATTATGAAAGAAGAGTCCCTTTAAAACTATTTCAAAGGTCTCAAAAGATTGATGATAAAGGTTTAAAACTTAGGGGTTGATGAAACTAAAAGGACACTATTTATAATTATTACTTAACAAAAGTGTCTAGTTTTGTAACTTTCAACTTTATTATTGAACAAGCTTATAAATTTTAAAAAGTATTTAATAAATCCTTACACTTTTATTTTAATGTGGCATTTGATTTTTCTATTTCCTATTTGAATGGTCTTTACCATTTTCAATAAGCTTTAAAATTGTACTAATGGACCAAAAAAAAAAAAATAAAAATTGAGCACTATATTCATTTAAATTTATATCTAACACATCAATTTTTTTACCCTAAATTTCAAATATACAAAATTGAAATAAAAACTTATTAGACATTTTTAGAACCTAAATACAGGATTGTAAGTTTATGAATAAGTAGAAACTTCCACAAGTTCATAAATCAAATATATACATGGACTAAACTTATAATTTAATCATTCTATTAATAACATAAGTCTTTTTAAAAGTAAAAGTGCTTCATTTTTTCATATATTTCTTTTTTTAATGAACAATGAAAATGATTTATTTTTATTTTACTGATGAAACATGACCTCTTTCCTCGTACTTTACTATCTATTTTCTATTCATAAACACAAAGTAAGATTGTATTATACATATCATACATCCTATAAATGTGCATAATATATAATTGGAGTCAACCATAAAATATACACTAAATATATATGTCATACATGACACAAGGTGTGCACCACTTTATTCTTGCATTTGAGAAGCTACTTAGGTAATTATTAATTTTTTTAATTTCTTATATAACAACTCTTTGATTCATTACATTATCTTTTAGTGGATTATGACATTTATTTTATTAGATTTATTTTATTTAATTTTATATATGACTGAGATTTGAACATCTACTATAAATTTAAATTAGTTTCCTTAGGTTTTTTATCCTTTTAGTTTGATTAGATTTGAATTAATTAGGTAATTAAAAAATATATATCAGTCTTACAATTATAATTATTAATACAAATACTCAATTATTTAATTGAGTGGAACTCTTGTCCTTTTCTTTTCCCTTTTCTCTTAATGAAGGGATGTGATTGTAATTTTTTTTAAAGAAAAAATTACATGCCACCATATTGTTTGGTCCTTCACATCTCTTAATAATTAATATAGACTAAATGATGCTTTAGGGTTAACTTTTTCTTTTTTTTTTCTTTCTTTTTTTTTTTTTGAGGAAAGCTTTAGGGTTAACTTGAAAAGTAAATTATTAAGTGAAAGTCCAATTACTTAAACTGATAACTTTATTTAAAAAAAAGTGGTTAAATAGTCCTAGTCTCTTAAGAAAGATTAGTAATTTGATGTAAATAATAAGTCCAAAATCTTGTAGATAATCTAGAATGACTAAAGAATGATTGAAGCCATTTTTGTTGTATGAGTATCACTATCTTCTCTTTTGATCTTTCTTTTTCCTTTTACAAATGTCACTATCTTAAATCAAATCATAAAAATTAATTTGTATACTCTTGTAAAGCATTTGCTTACCTTTTTGCCCATTTTCATTTTTAGAAAATATTGTGTACCTTTAGGTTTTTATTCTTTCCTCGAGAAAATGCATCATCCTAGCTAGCCCACCATATGATGATTAATTATAAAGAAAATATTTTCTAACCTTTTAATTTATATTTAATAAGATATCTATATAAATTACTATAAACTATATATATGGATAGAGATGTTCATTTTTCTTTTGCCGAGGAAGGGGTGGGAGAAAAAAATACTCCATCTGCGCCCCACCCTGTTGTTATGTTGTCATTATTATTATATAAATATTATATGTAAATTTCAAGTTTTATCATTTAATGACCAAGATAATGAGTATATTATATATATTTTAACTACGTTGATTCATTCTTAACATCCTCATCATATCTCATTTTTCTTTCATTAAATTCAATAGAAGCCAAGAATATAATAAAAGAGCAATCCAAAAGTGCAAAGAGAGGGCTAGAGAGAAGCCATCATGATTAACAAGCATTACATATAAGGATCGAAATTAAGATGAATGGATGGGCGGCTATAATCTTTAAAAAGCTTTGATTTGTATATCCAACGGTCTATAAGAGCAAATATTCTCCCAAAGCTTTGCAATATTATTGAAGGAGTCATTGAACGTGCGATTGTTTCTTTCAATCCAAATTGTCGACAACACTGCGACAGAAGTGCTGAAGATGACGTTATTCTTTCTGGAAGTTTGTTTTAAAGTATAGAGATCCTTGTAGAGAGCTTGAGTATTTGTACTATTACTAGTCGGTATCCCCAACTGATTTTGAAGTTTGTTCCATAGAAAATTTGCTTGGTACAAAATATAACCAGATGATCCATGTTTTCCCCATGACGTTTGCAAAGTGGACATAGTTTGGATTTAACGAAAGTAGGTTTAAATTGAATATTTAAATTTGTAATTATTTATTCTACTAGAAAATTTAAGTAATATTTCTTTAAATTCAAATGATTCATGTGAAATTAATCATATAAAAAAATTAGTGAAAAATTTAACTATTCAATAAAACCTTTTCAATAGTATTTATTTAACTAAATTGATTTTTTTTTTTTTTAAAAAAAGACAAAACTTGAAAAAATTACCCGTGGGAAAGCCAATTTCCATCCGGATCCCCACAACATCAAATGAAAAATTTCGTGAGGATGGAAAGAAGGAAGTCATTTCTGGCCCCACCCCATCCATGGACATCTCTATATATGTATATAGATATCTTTGCAATGAAAAGTATATGTATAATAATACATAAAAATAGAAAATTACCCATTAAAAAAGAAATCAGCCACACTGGATAATAATGTCACACACGTAACAATTTTAGCAATAACAACAGGAAGGCAAGCGATAAGCATTGTTAAAAACACAGAGTTTGGTAACCTAGTTCATGAGAAACCACTTACGTCTGGGGAAAATAGTGAGCCCGTAGAAAGATATTTTTTTACTAATAAGAAGAATAATTACAGAATTGTACTTATTTGTAAATAAATGACAAATACAGGAGCATATGAATAGCTTAATTCGGTGACGAACACTCAGGTTGTCCCTAGTGTAAGACCTTATTCATCCAAGAAAATTTAGGCTCTCCCAAGTATTTGGATATTAGTAAAGAATCACTTAGGCTCACCCTTAAACGCAAGACTTCATCTCAAGACAATCTTTCCACCTTGTGAAAATTCTTCACTTGGTTAAACTTAGGCTCCCCTAAGTTGGAGAATCACTTCTTAAGTAATGATAAAATCTTAGGCTCCCTTATGACCAGCTCAACCTTCTCTTGAATATTACTCCAGCAATGAACTCAAGAATAACATCAGGATTAACCACAATGTTATTACACAAATCTCACAACTCACAGAAACAACACTCTTCAAAGACAATAATCAAGAGCGGCAACCCTAGCAAGATCACCCATTACCTTTTAAAAAGGCCCCATGTGAAAGAAAAAAATAAGACCCATTCAATCTCTTGACAAATACGATAGTAGAAAAAGTCAGATAAGGAAAGAAACTATCGCAACCTCAGCAACCCATGAGACATTATTTTGTAAGACATTTCTTGAGACAATCAACACTCCCACAAGCAACAATAACCTTTAAAGAAATATAGCCAAGTCAAAGCTATAACAAGCAAGGATGATTATAGAGAAATTAGAAAGAAAGAGAGAAAAAAAAGTTGTGTGAGAAAAAATATGGAAGAAATATTAGTAATAACAAAAGTCCACAGAAAAAGAAAATTTGAATAGATTTAAATAAACACAAAAGATCCAACAAGTCCACTATCTATTAACACTGCATAAGTCTTTAATGAGCAAGGATGAAATTTTGAATAGATTTAGAAATAAAGGATATTTGTAATTCATTCTATTATTCTCATTCAAGTTTCTGCTTTATATATAACCTCTCCTATCATCTTTATCTCTCTAAAATTTTATTTTATCTTTTCAACTTTTTATAAAAACCATTTACTATAACATTTTTTTCAACGCAGTTTGATTTATTTCTCTCTAACATAACATATTTAACTCTAAAAGTTAAAATTGTCATACTAACATATATTTTTTTAACAAAATACTAAAGGAGGATGAGATCAGGGGTGCACGAGACATTTCAACTAGATTGACACTTCCTTAACACCTCATCATGCCCCAAAACCAATAACATTGCATTTCGAAAAGAGAGTTATATACAAAGAGCTAGAGGAAAGCAACAACCAAAAGAGAAAAAGGGAAAAAACAGCAGGGGTGGGGGCTACAAAAACAACTTCCAGTTTGAAGCCATAGAGGAAGAGTCGTAATTACAAAATAGAGCAAACTTAGTACTCCAAAGGGCTGCCATTAATAATATATCCTCACACAAATGGTTTTGGTGTTTGATCACATCTTGGAAAATTCTTCTATTTCTTTCATTCTATAAACACCAAAGGATATTACTCCGTAAAACTCCAACTTTCGAATTTAACCTGAGATGGAGGAAGCAATTCAGTAGATTATTTAGAGAGTGCACTTACTGATATGTAGACTCTCGAATAAGGCAATTTCAAAAGTTGGAAAAGTATTTGCAAGTGAGAAAAAGATGTTCCATCGACTCTACGCTATCCTTACAAAGAGCACACCAATTAGGATTAAGAAAAATAAATCGGTTTCTTCGTTGGTATCTATCATTTGTGTTGAGACCATTTTGCAAGATACACCTTAAGAAGAATTTACATTTCTTTGGAATAAAAAATTTCTTGTTGCCTGGATTAACGTTATTGGGTTGTATGTCCTAAAACTCGTAGTTTGTAGAAATAAACATATTCTATTTGCAATAAGGATGTTTTTGAGGTTTTATTCAATAAAAATGTTATTGAATATGTAAATTACACTAAATCTAATAAATTAAGATCCATGGCTATTACTGAGTACTTGGATTTTATGTGGAGGCATAAGAGTGGATTAAGTTCGAGTAGATAGCCAAAACGGTCTATAAGTATACAGATAAGGTTGGGTACCTTATTTTGGAAATACTATCGGATGCGGCCCACTTTGTATTTAGTACAAATGATGTGATCCTGAATGCGAGTGGAGGTGTCCTATGCAAAGAGTTTGTATTAGACCTGACCAAGAAATAAGTCGCTCTTACTTTATAACGTTGCTAACTGTTTAAGACTGACTATTTCAAAGTGATAACCTAGGTAACTTGACCTTAATCTTAAGCTAACTATGAGCTCTTGTTTATTCAGAATTATCCTTAGATTTGTACGAGTGAGGGTTGGTTTAACAGCGCCAGCTGAAGGAGCCTACTATTTCAGGGGTAAGACCGGGTAGATAACTAGGGACATAGGATGGAAGATGAAATTTACTCCTACCCGCTTTTAGAGATAGTAGAGAGGTTATTCCCCTAAGTGCTGACTCTAGGTCTTGAACAATGAAGCCCCACCCTCTCATTGGCCCGAAAGGGACTCGGTTCGGTGATTGGATCACAAACCAATTGTTCATTAAAGGATAGTTGGACTTAAGGAACAAAATGTAATCTCGGGGGTAAAACAGTTTTAGACCCAACCGTTATTATGAACAACCTGTGAATGGTTAACTTATTGATTATGGTTATATCGAGTGAACAGAAATATATCTACAGTGAGAGGAGTGCAACTACTAGGCTTTAGTGGAGTGACCCTGTAGTTAACGATGTTTATTAATTCGATTTAAAGAGATTAGCTAATTAATCTCAGATCGTTGGAGTTCATGATCTGTAGGTTCATTAAGTCCCCCTACTAGCTCACAAATGAATTAAACCTTAGAATAATGTGATGAGTGAATTTGAAGCGTTCAAATACGAATTAAGAGAATCAGTAATTATATATGATATAATTACACGTTTAATTATCGAATCAAACAAAATTGGAGAATTGGATAATATTTAAATTTGATTTAAATATTAATTACATGAATAGGGATTCATGATTGTGGAATTGATGTTTAATTAATATAATATTCGATATTAAATTTATAATTAATTAAATTATTTAATTAATTTAAAATTAATTATAGAATTAATTTTAAAATTAATGGATTTTATTTAAAATTAATTATTGAATTAATATTTTATAAAATTAGTTTTTCATTATAAAATTGAAATTTGATTTCAATTACAAACTGATTTTGTTTTAAAAATCAATTTAAAATGAAAAATCCTAAAGTGGGTTTATCCCACTTAGGAAAACGTATTTTATCACTTCTAATTTTAATAGTTTTGGTGTCACTCTTAGTGATTTTAGATTTGCATGTAGATGTTGATCAAAAAGAAGGTTTTGGCAGAGTTTATTCATTCATGCAAATTGAATTGAGTAAGAGAAAAGAGTTCTCCTTCTCATGTTACTCCAAAACCAGAAATTTCTTATCAATTTTCCTCAATACTAATTCATTTTAGGTTCCACCACCCATTCTAAGGTTCTAGAGAATAGTAGAGAAGATCAAGTAATAGTCTAGAAGCATTTGAAGAGGAAATTCGAGCAAGAATTGCTGAATTGAAAAGTTCTTTAAAGGTATGAATTTCTAAAATCCTACTTGTATTGTTTTTTAATATGCTTACTTAATTGCTAAAATTGATGGAATTAGAGTACTTAAGATCCAAATTGCTTCCTCTAATTGTATGCTAACTCCATCAATTAGTATCAGAGCATGATTTAAGCACTCAATTTGTGTTAATTTTAACTTGGTGGGTGTTTTTTATAAGTAGTATGAAAATGGTTGCTCATGTAGATAATTTCAGTTTTGGAATTAGAATTCTCTTCAATTCAATGGTAATTGTTGTAATTGGCTCTTTATGGACCTTAATGTGTGATTAAGTGTCTATAAATTTGTTAGAGTCAATAGAGTTGCAATTAAGTTGTAATTGAAGAAAGAATAAAAAAGGGTCAACTGCAGAAAATTAGTTTTGAAACTACTGTCATGCAGCGTTGCAATCCTGCCCTTAGAGCATTGCAACATTGTTCTTCATTTAGCCCAGGTTTTGAAGAACACCACAAAGTGTTGCAACGCTGCGCTTCATCCATTCTAAAATTATGCACATGCAACTTAGACGGTTTGAGGGTGGACCGATTTAGCTGGTTCGGTTTGTGGAGGATTGTTTCAGCCTTATTTTGACAAGTTCAGCCCATTTTGGAGCCTTGGAGGTATGGTTCGGGTGGTTCGGGTCCTGTTTCGGTCGGTTTGTGCGGTCCAGAGGCTGTTTGAAGCTGTTTTTAATTATTATTGTAATAATTTAGTTTGATTCTTCCTTAGAATGCCAAAACTAGTCCATATCAGTGTGTTTAATTATTTATACATTATGAATGTATGCTATAATTAAATAAATCTTGTATGTGCATATATTATGCCATATAGATTTAAAATTTCATCATAGGAAGCAGGTAACATGCATTAAAAGTATGTTATAAATGGTTATAATATATAATATGCATGTAATAGGGTTTCATGTTTTAATATAAAGTGTTATATTAAATTGTGAAATGCTTGATGGATATTATGGATTGAAAACATGACTATATTTTATAAAGTGTTATAAAAATGGATTAGATATTTAAAATCCATAACAAAGAAAAGATGCACTCTCACTTAGGGTTAACAAATAACAACTTGTTCTAATAGTTAAAATAGGTCGTTATCTTGTAAAATTTTGGTTACAAACTCAACCGGTTTATAATTTTGTTTAAGGCTGGAGGTATTTAAGTTGACGGTTTACGGAACACCTCCTACCTGAGGATTATAGCCAAATAATTGAGCGTTGTTAACCTGATTTTATGACATGTGTGAGCGATGTGAGGTTTTAAAATTGGTTGATCACCTAGACATCATAGGTTAAATCCAAACATAAATGTTATACTTGGATAATAACCTAGACTTAGGATGTTTATTAGCCGGAATATACCTAAGTAAATATTTATCCAAAACAAATAGAACACTTCAGTAGGAGATTAATAACATATACGATATATTGTTCTTAGCTCTCACGTCCCTAAAAGTTCACACCGTGAGATCCATGCTCGGCTTCGTGTCGATTTTACCTCGGATGCTCCATTCGAAAAGTGTTTACTTGGGTCAATAGCAAGGAGAATAGAGGAAGTAGTTCATAGTAAGTGTGTGAAGGATGTGTGTCAACATGTTCTATGGTTTCTTCCATTAGTTTGGACTGTGAGATTTCTTTGTTGTGCCTACTTTTCGTTTTTATGTGACATAAGCTAGTCGTTTTACGGCGGCTATCCCCTTGGAGGGTTGTAACATAGGATTCGAAACAACTCAAACTCCAAAAATGGATAAGATTTCCTAGGTCCATTCCCAACCTTGACTTTCTAATTCGATAGCATCGTTGGAACCGACCTCTAAGGTCTGAAATGGAGGGTTACACTTACAAAAGTTACTAAGTGTTAGTAAAATCTTGACCAAAAACGGTAATTAAATGACTATAGAAATAAGAGTTATTCTAGAGTTAGTATTTAGTTAAGAATGTCTTGTTTCAGTGAAGCGGTATTTGATTGCCCCTCGGTAACATTTATTCTGACTCACTAAAGTATCGTTGCAAATAAATAATGAAATTTGGGTACATTATTACTTTTGCTAAAATTTATTGAGTTTAAAAGTAATTGATTAGTTAGAATTTGTTAATTTTTCAGCATGTTGAATTCTTCTAAATTACTCGCTTTCAACATCTTTAACGATCTTAATTATTCAATATGAAAATCGAATATAAATGTAATATTAGCAGATGATGATTTAAAGTTTGTTTTAACAGAGCAATATCCTCAGTCTCCCAGTTCATCAGCAAACCAAAAAGTTTGGAATGCATATGACAGATGGATTAAGGCAAATCAAAAGACCCAAATCCTGATCTTAGTAAATATATCTGATTAATTAGTTAAGAAATTTTAAAACATGGTTTCTGCTAAAGAAGTCATGGATTCGTTACAGATATTGTTAAGATAATGTATCAGGAATGATATTCTCAAAAAAGTTTATGACTATGACAGAAAGGATAGAACCTTTGTTAATGAACAAATTATGGATATGTTAGAAGTAATAAACACAAATGTCATAAACGGAGAAAGAAAAGAAGCATAACAAAGTAAATATGATTTACTTGTCATTGAGACATATTTAGTGGAAAATGATAAATTCACCTAGATATTAGATTCAGGAGCCGCTAATCATATCTATGCTTTCTCTCAGGAAACTTGTTCTTGGAGGTTGCTTACAAAAGGTGAAATAACCTTTAAGGTAGGAATTGGGGAGGTTGTCTCAGCTAAAGAAGTGGGAGATATGAAGTTATTTGTTGAAGATAGATTCATTTTACTTGAAAATGTTTAATACATTCCTGCCATAAAGAGGAATTTAATATCTATCTCATGTTTGCTAGAACAACAATATAAAGACTCTTTTGAAGATAATGAAATGTTCATTTTCTGGAAAGGTATTAAAGTATGTTCTGCAAACTAGAAAATAACTTATATGTGTTAAAACCAACTGAGGTAAAAGTTGTTCTGAACATAGAGATGTTTAAAACAGCTGAAACTCAAAACAAGAAACATAAAATTTCTTCTAATGCCTATCTTTGGCACTTAAGACTTGGCCAAATTAACCTCAATAGAATTGGGGGATTAGTTAAGAGTAGACTCCTAAATCAGTTAGAAGACAACTCTCTACCACTATGAGAATCTTGTCTTGAGGGAAAAATGACCAAAAGATCTTTTACGGGAAAAGGTCTTAGAGCTAAAGAACCCTTATAGCTAGTACATTCAGACCTCTGTGGTCCGATGAATGTTAAAGCAAAAGAAGGGTATGAATATTTCATCAGCTTTATCGATGATTATTCTAGATATGGCTATATTTACCTAATGCATCATAAGTCAGAAACCTTTGAAAAGTTCAAAGAATATAAGGCAAAGGTTGAGAACCAATTAGGTAAAAAGATTAAAATTCTAGAACTATTTAATAGAACACGGAATTCAGGCTCAACTCATAGCACCTGGTACACCCCAACAGAATGGTGTAGCAAAAAGGAGAAATAAAATCGTGTTAGACATAGTTCGTTCAATGATGAGTTATGCCCAGTTATCTCAGTCTTTTTGGGGATATGCAGTACAAACTATAATGTATATTTTGAACATGATTCCCTTGAAAAGTCTTTCACAAACACCTTACGAGTTATGGAGAGGATATAAAGGTAGTTTATGTCACTTCAAGATTTGGAGATGCCCAACACATGTGCTGGTGTAGATCCCGAAGAAATTGGAACGTCATTCAAAAGTATGTCTATTTGTAGGCTATCCTAAGGAGACAAAGGTAGTTATTTCTTTGATCCTTAGAAAGATAAAGTATTTGTGTCGATAAATGCAACATTCCTAGAGGAGAACCACATAAAGAATCATCAACCTCGCAGTAAGCTAGTATTAAATGAAATCACCATATATGCTACAAGCAAATCAACAAGAGTTGTTGATCAAGTTGGTGTTGGGGTTGATGTCCTAAATCTCGTAGGGTTCTATAGTTTGTAAAAATTGTATGAACAAACTCTTTATATGATTAATAAAATATATGATATTTTATTCACTTTGTCTATAAAATATGTGATATTTTAGTTGCATTAATCACAAACCAATAAACTAATATCCAAGGTTATCTTTGTAACTTAAACATGTATGTGGAGACATACAGATGGATCATGTTTAAGTGATAACCTAAATGGTCTATAGTAGATGGATAAGACTGGGTACCTTATCTTGATGACATTGCGAGTATGGCCCGATTTGTAAGTGTTACAATTGTTGTGCTACAAATGATCTGATCCTGATCATTCATGTATTAGACATGCGAGCAGGGATATTCTATACAAATAAGTTTGTATAAGACCAGATCACAAAATGTTTATTATCATTATATAACATCGTTCATAATAGAGACTTACATTTCACCAGGATGACCATAGATAACATGACCTGAATCCTAAGTGAGTTGTGAACTCTTGCCTATGAGGGCGGTCCTTTGATTTTTATGGGTGAGAGTAGCCAGATCGCCGACTCAACAAGCCTACCATTTTGGGGATTCGTCTGATTGGGGAGCTGGGAACATAGCTATACAAGATGAAATTCACTCCTTCCCGAAGCAGAGGTAAGTAGATAAATTGCTCCCTTAAAGGCTGATTCCGGATCTTGAACAATATGATGCCACATCATCTCCAATACCGAGAGGGGTCTAGTCATAATAGGACTATGATCTATTATTCGGTAGAGGGATTAGTGGTACTTAAAAAGTTAGATGTAACTACAAACGGTAATTTGGCCTAGCTTACTTACGAGTAATTTGTGAAGGGTCATCGTACTATTGATTGGTTATATCCAATGGACACAAAAATATATCTGTAGTACGAATAGTGCAGCTGTCGGTTTTTAGTGGAGTGCCCGACATTTAATGGATGGTGAATAATGTAATGAAAGAGTTTAATTAATTATTCATGTACCGTTGGAGCTTCAAACTACAGGTCCATAAGGTCCCCTTGGTAGCTTAAAAGGATTTAGTTGATAATCAGTTTTTGGGTTAATTTGAATTGTTCAAATTAATAGAGGGATTTAATTATATATGATATAATTAAATCGTTTCAATTATATATGATATAATTGTCATAATATATTTGATACATTATAGTTTAATGGGAGGAAATAAATATTTGAATGAGATTCAGATATATTTTCTATGAATGTGATTCATAGTTGTTAAATTTAATATGAATATGATTTATATTAAATGCCATAAACTAGACTAAAGAAACTATAGTTTATATTGTATGTGATACAATATTAAAACTATAGGTTATATGTTATATTTGATATAACATATAATTGAATATAAATATAATATGATAAGTTAGTTATCATATTTATTTATATTATCTTATTATTATTTGAATAATAACTTCTCCATCTTTTCTTTCCAACCACTTTAGTGGGTAGTTATTAATTTGTGGCAAGAGGAATAAAAGAAAAGTGGTTTTTCTCTTCTTCTTCTATGTTTTTTGCTATTGCTGATATACGATTGAGAGTCTTTGCAGAAAAGTTCTGTGAGTTCTTGTGAGAGAATTCTCAACCTACCTCCTCCATTCAAACTATCCCTCCTAACCAAAATAATCAGAGCCCACCACTCATGGGTTCTCATCTGAGAATACCAAGGACTCTTTGTGGTTGTGTTCGCATTTGGTTCGAGAAATTCTTGAAGATGGTCTTCAAGAAATTGCTGATTTCGTTCGAGGGAGAGTTCGCGAAGAAAGGTTCTTCAAAGGTTAGGTTTCTTGAAACCATTTTCTTGTAATTAGCATGCTGTAATTTAACTTTAAATGCATATCACTTGTATGTTTACTGTAAATAATGTTTTCAATAATTAATGGAATTTAGACGATCTGCCTCTGCTCAAGGATCTCTTCACACGGATTCCTTCAGTTGGTTCTTCAACAAGAGTTGTTGATGAAATTGGTACTTTACATCCTTCTCAAGAGTTTAAACAACCTCAACGTAGAAGAGGGTTATTCAAAATCCTGACCGTTACATGGGTTTAACGGAAACTCAGGTCTTCATACTTGATGATGTCTTAGAGGATCCATTAACTTTTAAATAGGTAATGGAAGATGTGGATAGAGACCAATGGATAAAACCAATGGACCTCGAAATGGAGTTGATGGACTTCAATTCAGTTTGGGAACTTGTAGATCAACCAGAAGGGGTGAAACCTATTGGTTGCAAATGGATTTACAAGAGAAAATGAGACCAAGCTGGTAAAGTATAGAACTACAACGCTAGACTCATGGCAAAAGGGTTTACTTAAAGAGAGGAGGTGGACTATAAAGAAACCTTCTCTCTAGTTGCCATAATAAAGTCTATTAGAATACTCTTATTCATTGTAGCTTATTATGATTATGAGATCTGGCAAATGGACATGAATGGCTATCTTGAATAGAGTATCTATATGTCTCGACCAAAGGGGTTTATAAAATAGGGTCAAGAGCAAAAGGTTTGCAAACTTATAAGATTCATTTATGGGTTGAAACAAGCATCTAGATCCTAGAATATGAGATTTGACATTGCAATCAAATCATATGGCTTTGAACAGAATATTGACAAACCTTGCGTTTATAAGAAGATTGTCAACAAAACTATAGCTTTTTTGGTATTATATGTTGATGATATTCTACTCATTGCAAATGAAGTAGAATTTTTAGCTGACGTTAAGAAATGGCTGGCATCGCAATTCCAAATGAAGGACTTAGGAGATACACAATATGTTCTTGGAATCCAAATAGTTCGAAACCGTAAGAACAGAATGTTGGCATTGTTCTAGGTATCTTATATAGACAAGATGTTGTCTAGGTATAAAATACAAGATTCCAAGAGAGGTATGTTACCTTTCAGGTATGAAATTCATTTGTCTAAGAAATAATGTCTTAAGACACCTCAAGAAGTTGAGATTATGAAATAAATTTCTTATGCATCAGCAGTTGGAAGTTTGATGTATGCCATGTTGTGTATACATCCCAACATATGCTATATAGTTGGAATTGTCAGCAGATATTTGTCCAATTCTGGGTATGATCATTCGGCTATCGTCAAGAACATCCTCAAGTATCTTCGGAGAACGAGAGACTATAAGCTTGTGTATGGTGTTAAGGATCTAATCCTTACTAGATACACTGATTCTGATTTTAGACCGATGTGCATTCTAAGAAATCAATTTCGGGATCAGTATTCACTCTGAATGAAGGAGCTATAGTATGGAGGAGTATAAAGCAAAGTTGTATTTCTTACTCCACCATGGAAGGGAAGTATGTAGATGCATGTGAAGCAGCCAAGGAAGCAATATGGCTTAGAAAGTTCTTGACTGATTTGGAAGTGGTTCCAAATATACACCTACCAATCACCCTCTATTGTGATAACAGTGGAGCAATTGCAAATTCCAAAGAACCAAAAAGTCATAAGCACGAAAAGCACATCAAGTGCAAGTACCATCTCATCAGGGAGATTGTATACTGAGGAGACATGATCGTCATTCAGATAGCCTAAGAAGACAACTTAGCTGATCTTTTTATAAAGGCCCTCCCGACTAAAGTGCTCGAGGGTCACCTAGTGGGACTAGGACTATAAGATAGATAAATCTAGGGCAAGTGGGAGAATTTTTGGTTATCTGATGCCCTAGTTTATTGTATTTATTCTTTAATACTCAACATTGTATATATTTTTATATATGTAAACACTCTGGAGATTTAGTCCAAGTGGATGTTTGTTGGGTTGTATGTCCTAAAACTCGTAGTTTGTAAGATTAAACATATTCTATTTGCAATAAAGATGTTTTTGAGGTTTTATTCAATAAAACTGTTATTGAATATGTAAATTGCACTAAATCTAATAAATTAAGATTCATGGCTATTACATGAGTACTTCAACTTTATGTAGAGAAATAAGAGTGGATCAAGTTCGAGTAAATAGCCAAAACGGTCATAAGTATACGGATAAGGTTGGGTACTTTATTTTGGAAACCCTATGGGATGCGACCTACTTTGTATTTTGTACAAACGATATGATCCTAAATCCCTCATGTGAAGACATGCGACTGGAGACGTCTTATGCAAAGAGTTTGTATAAGATTGGACTAAGAAATAAGCCGCTCTTACTTTATAAAGTTGTTTACTGTTTAAGACTGGCTATTTCAAAGCAATGACTAGGTAACTTGACTTTAATCCTGAGCTAACTATAAACTTCTGTTTATTCAGGATTACCCCTAGATTTGCATGGATGGGGGTTGGCTCAACAGCGCCGGCTCAATAAGCCTCCCATTTCAGGGGTAAGATCGAGTACATAGCTGGGGACATAAGGTGCCAGACAAAATTTACTCCTACCCACTTTTAGGGATAACAGAAAGGTTGTTCCCTTAAGTGCTGACTCCAGGTATTGAACAATGAGCCCCACCCTCTCATTGACTCGAGGGGGACTCAGTTTGCTGATTGGATCACAAACCAATTGCTCATTAAATTAGTGGGACTTAAGGAACAAGATGTAATCTTGGGGGTAAAATAGCTTTTGACCCAACTGTTATTATGAACAACATGTGAAGGGTTGACTTACTGATTATGGTTATATCGAGTGAACAGAAATATATCTACAATGAGGGGAGTGCAACTACTAGACTTTACTGGAGTGACCCAGTAGTTAACGAATATTGATTAATTTGTTTAATGAGTTTAGCCAATTAATCTCGGATCGTTGGAGCCCATAATCTGTAGGACCATTAGATTCCCGTACTAGCTCACAAACGGATTGAACCTTAGAATAGCGTGATGAATGAATTTAAAGCTTTCAAATACGAATTAAGGGAATCAGTAATTATATACGATATAATTACACGTTTAATTATTGGATTAAACAAAATTGGAGAATTGGATAATATTTAAATTTGATTTAAATATTAATTACATGAATAGGGATTCATGATTATGGAATTGGTATTTAATTAATTTAATATTTGATATTAAATTAATAGAATTAATTTTAAAATTAATGGATTTTATTTAAAATTAATTATTGGATTAATATTTTATAAAACTAGTTTTTCATTATAAAATTGAAATTTTATTTTAATTTGATTTCAATTACAAATTGATTTTGTTTTAAAAATCAATTCAAAATGACAAAATCCTAAAGTGGGTTTATCCCACTTAGAACACCATATATTTCCACTTCTAATTTTAATGGTTTTGGTGTCATCTCCTAGTGATTTCAGATTTGCATGTAGATGCTGATCAAAAAGAAGGTTTTGGCTAAGTTTATTCATTCATGCAAATTGAATTGAGTAAGAGAAAAGAGTTCTCCTTCTCATGTTATATCAAAATAAAAAATTTCTTATCAATTTTCCTCCATCTTAATTTATTTTGGGTTCCACCACCTAATCTAAGATCCTAGAAAAAAAAGTAGGAAAGATCAAGTGGTAGTCTACAAGCATTTGAAGAGAAAATTCGAACTGGAATTGTTGAATTCAAGAGTTCTTTAAAGGTATGAATTTCTGAAACACTACTTATATTGTTTTTTAACATGCTTACTTAATTGTTAAAATTGATGGAATTAAAGTGCTTAAGATCCAAATTGCTTCCGTTAGTTGCATGCTAACTCCATCAAATGAATGGAAGGTTTAGATTAGTCTCATATAAATGAACTTTTAAATATTTAACAGAGAAGATTCCATCCGCTGCTAACTTCCAAATAATTTTGTCATCGGTCTGGTTTCTAGATGGTTTAGCCCAGGTGACAGGTAATGAATTCCAAGCTTCCTAATGGACTTTTAAATATTTAACAGAGAAGATTCCATCCGCTGCTAACTTCCAAATAATTTTGTCATCGGTCTGGTTTCTAGATGGTTTAGCCCAGTTCCAAGCTTCCTATTAACGTTGCAATAAAGGTCTACAAGGTTGTAACTTCCAAATATTATTGTTGGGATCCCAAGCATTATGCACAGTCAGGAGGGGGCGATTGACAATGCAAAAAACCTCAGGGCAGTTTGATAGAGATAGCCATCCAAAATATTTTTATTCCTTCAAAATGAATTTTAATAATACGAGATTTTTAGATGATTTAAAATATATTTCAAATGATAAAAGTGATTTTAATCCTCTTAAAATCACTCTCAAACATACTTCTCTCTTTTCTAAGCATGTTTCTTTATTTCTTTATTTTGCTTATTGTTTTTTTATATAGTTTTCTCTATCTTTCTCTTTATATTATTATATCTTTGCTCTTTTTTTTTTTTTTTTATTTCTCTCTTTCTCACTTTATTCTATATTTGACATTTTTTCCCCTTCACTTCCTCTATTAAATATTTTTTTTCTCTCTCAAAGGTTACTGTCTCAAACTTTTTAAACAATGTAATGTAACGACATATCTATCTTTTTTTTCAACAATATATAGAGTTGGTAAGATTCAAGCCCAAAACATCTTGATCAAGAGAATTAGTATAAATAAATTAATCTATACTCAGGCTTACACAATTTATATATCTCTCCCTCTAAATTTTTTATTTCTCTATATTCATATATGATTTATTTTTTTTCCCCAAACATTTCTTTCAAAAGTAAAAAGATGAAAAAAAAATTTATCAAATATGTATGATTAAGATAGAAAGCTAAAGTAAAAAAGAAGGTAAAAAAACAGTTTTTGTATTTAGGTTTTAGGTTTAGTTTCTATTTGGTTCATATGTTTCAAAATGTTACATATGTAGTTCTTAAGAGTTTGGTTTCAATTTAGTCATTAGATTTCAAAATGTTACAAAACCTTAAGATTTAAGTTTTGTTTTAATTTGACCTCTACGTTTCAAAATTTACATTTTTTATCTCAACTTTTAATGGAAAACTCACTTCTATCTTTAGTGTTGTTAGAGATTTGGAATTGACTACATTTGTTTAAGGTTATTTGGCTTTTATCATAAGTGTTGTCTTGCTAATTGTCTTAGGAAATATCCTACAAGATGTCTCTCAAATTACTGATCATGTAAATTATTTTTTCTTTACCTAAAAAATTTTGGATGTTTATTTCCACGATTTTATTTCCTTTTCTAAGTTGTGCAAATTTTGTTTTAGGATTTTTTTTCCTCCTTTCTGCTATGAATATTTAAGAGGATATTGTTCTCATATTAGGGTCAACCGTTTTAAAGAATACTTGAGCTATTATCTTGTGTTTGTACAAAAAAAAAAAAAAACACAAGTGTGTCAATCCACGAGATTGTGATCGAAGCTTTTGCTATTGTCGATCTTGAGTGATTCTTTAAATCTTATTGATTGATCTATTGTATTTTGAGCATGGATTCTCATATTTAGGGGAAGGGGGAGCCTAAGTGATCATTCACGAAGTCGAGCTATTCATCTGTCAACTGTAATTGCCATTTATTTACAGAAAAGAATAATGTTGTAATCGCCTGACTTTATATTAGAAAATATCTTTCTTGAAAGCAATCACACTATCCCAAACGTAGGTAGTATTGTACCGAACTGAGTTATCAAACTCTATGTTATGTCTGTGCTTTACATTTTTGTATTTATCTCTGATGTTATTGGAATTGTTATAACATTGTGCGTAACAAATTTTGTTGTGTGTTATACAATCTTTATTTCAAGTGTTAATTTCTATAAATTAAGTTTAAAAAATAAAATAATTATAATTAATTAAGCTTCGGTATTTTTCATCACTATTGAAATTGAATTTAGATTTTTACATCATAATTATTTTAAATTAATTAATAGACATTAATGCCAATTAAAGTGAGTATTTAATGAAAAAGCAAGGCTAAAAGTGAATCTTGAAACCTATAGACCAAATTGATACAAAACTACTCAAACCTATGAAATTGTAAGATTTTAAGATATAGAGAATAAAATGAAACTAAACTCATAACTTAAGAACTAAATGTTTGATATTTTGAAACCTAGGGAACAATAAAAATAGACCCAAACTTAGGGACTAAAAAGAATTAAAAAAAAGTAAAACTTAAAAATGAAAATAGTTATTGGAAAATTATCAAAAATAACATGTTTAAGTTTGTACCTTACAAAACTAACATCTTTTTTAAAACTTGTAAAAATAGTTTTTCTCGGTCCATCTCGAACGAAATCGATGACAATATTTTAGTTAAAAAAATCAACTTCTAATTTATCGATTGTTTCTAACTTTTTCAGTATTTTTACAAGTTTTTAGTTAAAAAATCAACTTTTTCTAACTTATTTGAGCTTTCTTGGTGAAATTTCGGATAGAATTAACACCGAGATTCTATATGTATACTAAATCCTACCCAATTTTTCGAAAAATTTGATCTTTCACAAAATTAAAAATATCGAATCAATTTGAAAAATCTATTTTGATAATTGGAAAATTCATTTGAAATTTTGGAAATTTATATAATTGTGAAAATATAAATTATGCTAAAGATTTGAAAAATTACGTAATGATTTGATATAATATTTAGTAAACATAACCAAATTTAGAGAAATTTTGAAAATAATATAAGATTTGGGAAGATTACATTAAAAAAAATAGCAAATCTCGGTGTGTAATAAAGCAAGATGTATCGAGAAGGTTCAAAACAATCGATAAGTTAGAAAAAGTTGATTTTTTAACTAATTCTCGATGGTCAATCTCATCGAAATAAATCGAGAAAAACTATTTTTACGAATTTTTAAAAAGTATATTACGTGCTATTATTTTTACCATTTCTGATAGTTGTTGTACAAGAAGAAGTCAAGTTGTAGAGATGAGAGAAGAGGGTCAACTTTCCCTTGGTTGCCACAATCTGCCGCAATCCTTGAAACCAAATTAAAGTCTTGTTTTGTTTTTGTAAGCAAAATTAATTAATCTTTCTTTTGGAGAAAATACAAACAAAATTAAGTAATTAGTCTCCCTTTTTAGACTCTTAATTAATTTAATCAACTATCATTTTAAGCTCAATATATAATAATAATAACCTTATTGCAATTTCTCCTTCCGACCTTTGAAAATATTGGCTTTTTTTCTAACGCCTTATTTTCTAGATTATATAGTGGAAACCATAATAATTATCTTTGTAGATTAAGTTGCCTATTGCACACACACATACATAAAAACTCCATTTTCAAATACATTTTCCATGCAAATAATTTATAAGCCTTTATATATATACACAAACACAATTCCGTACACATGACGGTGCATTAGAATATCTCAATTAAGTTGACACATTCGATTCATAGTACTTTTTCATCATACTTCATATCAAATAGATGATTCATTACCATTAAAAGGGATAAAAAATGCATAGATATTTATGAGAGCTAGAGAAAAGAACTCACATTTAAAGTAATTATGAAATTGTCATAATTACAAAAAGGATCTGATTTAGATACCAATTAGCAGTAGCAATGACAATGTCTTCCAAAAAAGTAAGCGAAGCCTTTAAATTGGCAAATAGACAATTATTTTTTCCAAACAAAGGTTTCAGAGCAAAGCACCTATTAGATTTATAAACATTACGTTTTTAGAACTCTTAAAATTCAGATCTAAACCTGTAACATTCAAAATTTAATTTTCATTAACTTGTCCGAGTATTTCGATTTTTGCCTTAAAATTTTAATTTGATTTAATTAGATCTAGACTTAGATAAGTGTTATATATATTTTTAACAAATAAATAAATAAACAAGTTGTTACAATTATTTACCCTCTAGCCAAATTTTTTTCAATTGATCACCTACTAGCTATAACATATATAAAAAAGAATGTAAAAACCTCTATATAGTCACTAATTTCTAATAAAATCAAGTTTTACTCCCAATTAAATTTTGTTCTCTCAAAAACAATATTTAATTTTCTTTATTACCAATTATGAAGCTTCTACAAAAATAAGATAAGGGTTCCTACATAAAGGGGTACATGTTCTCATGCTTACCTCATCATGATCACCATTTCCACTCAACTACAATAAATAACATTAAATATTTTATATTAATCTCAATATATTTGTTTTTCTATACTAATGGATTTTTACGTCACACATACATCAAAATATTAATAGCTTTTTTTCCTTGTGTTTTTTAAAGAAAAATGTTAATAGTTTTTGGCTACATATTTCAGAGTTTCATAATTCTCATGTTGTCATCAATCTTTGAAATTCTTAATTTATTAGGCTATTTTGAAATAAAATTATTAAACTATGTTTAAAAAAAACCCTAATAATGTGTCGTTAAACTAGTATTTTATTAACATATTTGAAATAAATCTTATTGGTGTATGAAATAGATTTCATTAATAGATTGGTTAAATTTTATGTGTTAAAGTAATGAAGGTTATATTAGTAACTTTTGATTAATGTAAGTTACGGTGGAAGGAGTAGCTCGTGATAGAGATGAATTAGGTGCGGATGATGAATTCTGGTTTTCATATATTTAGTTAGAAGAGTTGTACAATCACATCTATATTATCCTTTTTATGTACTCTCTCATTTATTTAGGTTTGGTTGTTCGGTTTGGCACTCTCAGAATAAAGTAATCCGTTAAAATAAAAACTTTTCGTTAACATAGTTTTTATTATTTGTTTAATATAGTAGGAATAGAATTGAGGGTCTAAAATATTGAACATATATTAAAATGAAAAATTACATAAAAAATTAGAGACTATTTTGTAAAATTGCCTAGCTATATAGTTTTTCTTGCCCTAATATTCTCTTACAAATAGGAGGGAGAAAATGTGAACCCTGTATCTTACAATATTATTCTAGGTAGAGCTTAAAAAATCAAATTTCATACGAGAATAGTGGATAATTTTATACAATTATAAAGATATGAACTAACCGCACTATTCTAATTCTATAATGATATAAGAACCATATCTCTCCTGATCTCTTGCATAGCCATCTAATTGAAATTAATTTTCAATATTCAACATAAAGTGATCTTTGTTTAATGGAAGATACAAGTTAGGATAAATCTAATCTTTTTGGCTTTTAAATAAATTTTGTTAGGGATGGTTTTGAAATTAAGGGTATGATCTACATAAAATAGGGAGAAAAACAACCGGGTCGAAAAAATAATGACTAGCATTCTACATTCATTTTGAGTCTAAAAGAGAGGGTTAGTTCGTGTCAAAGTCCATATCAACGTGCTTAATCTCAACTAAGGTCGAGGTCGAGCCTAGCAAAATAGTTAATGGGACATGTCCCGTACATGCCCGAACTGAAGCCAACCTAGGATTAAAATGAGATTAGGGGAAGATGGTTTGGCTGAGGCCGACCTAGCCAAATGGAAAACATGGCACGCTCATCGACTTGGTAAGTTGAAGGATTATCCTAATGCAACTCTAAACCCCTATCGAGAAAACCTAAGTTGACCATTTGAATAAATACATCATATTATAACCTTTAGAAAGAGAACTTTAACTTAAATCCTACTCTCGGACTCTCTAATTTCCACGTTCTTTTACTTTCTGACTTAAACATTGAAGTGTATTTGGTAAACATCACATCGATGTGTAGGCTTTTTCTTTGATAATGTTCCCTTTTAAAATAAATTCATTGATGAATGTCACGTGAAGGTCAAGTATGTTTCTCCTATTCGAATTTTGGCCTCACACAAGTACATATGTAAGTTTTGGATATATTATACCATTATATATAAATACACAAAGATATGCAATGTCATAATAGAAACTATACGTTGAAAAATAGAAAAGGGTTACAGCATTTTGATGTGAGCAAGCACGCAAATTACAAAGTTAGCCCTTCCTACTACTACTCGAGTTTTGATGTTGAAAATATATTTAAGGGCACATATATAGGTGGTCACAAACTAAGGGTCCATTGAGAGAGTTCAATTCCCTATAGCATTGCCCCACAATATTTGTAGGAGGGTGACCCTAAATATCATATCAATCTACCACTTTGGGTTTTGATATGGAATACAGCCATGCCTTCTCCATTATACACAAATGACAATTTGTACCCAACAAAATAGCCCTTGTCAAATGGGTCCTATAGAGTCCCTAGTGGAATATTATATTCTTGAAGAAGCCATGTGATTGGTCTGCCAATTGGATCCTAAAAATCAAAGTCTCTCTCTTACACACATATATATTGATAATTTTCTAGGGTTTTTTTTATACATAGAAAAAAAATTAGGGCCATTTGTTAGCTATTCTCATTGGCTTGCAATGAATGACATCAAAATTATTCTACTACTTCTCCTTTTTGTGTGTAATTTGTTCCTACCATCCTATTCACTGAATGCTGAGGAGGGAAGGGAGGACTACAAGAACTGGCTGTCATGGAACCTTCAAAATTACAAGAACAAAGCTGGTTCAGTAGCCCGGTCAGCTGCCAAACTCGGCCGGTCTTATAAGGGTGGCGGAGTTCTTGACTATAAATTGAAAAAGGCCGAGATGAACAAAGTGAGAATAACCGTTAGCCAGGACGGGACGGGTGACTTTAGAACAGTTGGAGAAGCTCTTGGTAGCATTCCCAAACCTAATAGTAAAAGAGTCATTTTGGTCATCAATCCAGGAGTTTACAGGTAATATTTTTGCATCTTTGTGTAAAATTAGCAAAATTCATATATATCATCTTTGTTATTAAAATGTTAATTACCAATTATGAAAAATACTTACGTACATCTTAGACTACATCTATCTTTGTGCATCTTATCCGATTGAATTTTTTTTTTTTTTTTTTTAAAGTCCGCACAAAGATTGGTATATCTTAGAGTGCACTCAAGTATTGCTCATTTACAAATATCCTATCCGTGTACTAATGAAGTAAAATAATGTGGATTGAGTCCAGTGAAAAAATCACCATCCCTAAAAGCCTACCATTCGTGACATTTCTTGGAAACGTCAATGATGACCCACCGACCATCACGGGAAATGCCACGGCGTCGGTGACCGGAGAAGATGGAAAGCCATTGGGGACTTTGAAGAGTGCAACTGTGGCTGTAGATGCCAATTATTTTGTAGCTATCAATATAAAGTTTGAGGTAAAAGATTCTTTTTTAATCCTTCCAAAAAGAAACCCTTTGATATACTAAATTCACACTTCCCTGAACCATAAATCCTAAATTAAATAAATAAATAAGATTCTCCCACAATTCCAATCCAAAGCAAAATTAAGACATTAAAAAAACATCTTTATTAGTATGAGACATTTTTTTTATTATTTTAATAATAATAAAAAAAACTGATATAAAATAGCTTTTTCGATGATCGTGAGTTTGCAGAATACGGCAACACACGAGATTGGATCAGTTCAAGGACAAGGAGTGGCGTTGCGAATATCAGGAACAAAAGCTGCATTTCACAATTGCAGCTTTTATGGGGATCAAGACACACTATATGATCACAAAGGCCTTCATTACTTCAACAATTGCTACATCCAAGGCTCAGTGGACTTCATATTTGGCTATGGAAGGTCCTTCTATGAGGTTAAATTAATTAAAGTTCTGGCCTAATTAATTTGTTTATTTTAATTATATATTATATTGAAAAAATTTTACTAATAAAAAAAATGTCAAACTATTTATAGAAATAGCAAAAAAAATACCGATAGAGTTTTTTATCCACCTCCATCAAAGAAAATTGAAATTTTGCTATTTTGCGTAAATAGTTTCCTTATTTTTCTATTTTTGAAAATCCGCTATTATATATATTGTTGGGTGATTATTGGAAAATGGATTTGTGTGCAGAAATGTTATCTGAAGTCCATAGCAAAGAAAGTGGCTTCATTGACTGCTCAGAAGGGATTAAAATCATCAATGGAAAGTGGGTTTTCATTCAAAGATTGTATTGTAACAGGAAGTGGACAGATTTACTTAGGAAGAGCTTGGGGAGATTATTCAAGAGTTGTTTTTTCATATACTTTTATGGATAATATTGTTCTTCCTCAAGGTTGGAATGATTGGGGCTCCCTAAAACGCCATTTGTAAGAATTTTCTCTCTTTATTTTTCCCTTTCATTTTTTTTCCAATTTTTTTCCTTCATAAATATCCCATATGACTTGTGAATTTTTAAATCATATATCACTTTTTTTAAAAGAAAATGAATGTAGTATTTATATATGGTATACTACACATATATAAGATCTAATTTTAATTGAAGGATTGCTTATGAATATGACTTATAGATTTCACTAATATTTAAATGGGTGTGTAAAATCATTTTTTAAGAACAAATGAGGTGTGCTTTGTGCTAATTAGACAAAATGCAAAGGGTAATTTGGTAATTATTCGTATCTTAAAAGGTGAAACATGGGAATTAGTAGAAGTTTTTCTTTTTTTTTTGGGTTAAATTATGAATTTGGTCCTAGATTTGGACAAAAAAAAATTTCATTACGTTGTTAAAAATTTTAATTTCCTATTCCCATATAGTTTAGCCTTAATTACCTTCCATTTGGTCCTTGTATATATATGTTAATTAATTTTAAAATTTTCAATTGAGTTGTTATTTTATGAGTTTAGTTTCAATTTGGTTCTAATAGTTTGATTAAATCTCATAAGATAGAACCAACTAACACATAATTACTCGAAACTACTAAATTGAAGAAAAAAAATGTTGATAAGATATTGACATGGATTGTTTGTAAAAGTTAACCTTAAACAATAGGGAGAAAATTAAAACTTTTAATTAGTAATGACAATATGTGAAGTTTGACTATATTTTAAGGACCAACAAATTGAAAATTTTAAAACCATAGACACTATATATTAATTTCTAAAATTATAGAGACAATTCAAATTTTACTCAAAACTCAAGATGTTTTTTTTTTTTTTTTTTTTTTGAATTCAACAACATTTGGACCTCTAAACTTTAGTATATGATACTTGAACTGTACCACTTAGTTATATTCAGGTTGAATCTCGAGAGTATGTCATGGCTTCGTGTATGAAATCTAAGAGTAAATGAATGTATTTTTGTGTATTTGTATTGTGTATAGGACTGTGTATTATGGAGAGTACAAGTGTAGTGGACCAGGTGCAAATTTAACAAGAAGAGTGCAATGGGCTCACAACTTAACAGATGAAGAGGCTCAACCTTTCATTGGGACTCACTATGTTGAGGCTGATTCTTGGCTTCTTACCCCTTATAGTTACTCTCTTAATTAAAATTTGTTCCCAAAATTTATGCACTTTCACATTGCATAATCTTTTGGATGTATATTATATCCAAATATTTTTAAAAAGGGATGATTTTAGTTTCCTCTAAATTTATTGAGCTTGATTTTTCTATATCTATATATATATATATATGTATGTTCTACTATATGTAATATTGCATGGAAATTTAAATGCATGAAGAGGAAATCAAGTAGAAATGGATTGATTATTTGGGGGGGAAAAAGTTGTTGAAAGGTACTTTTATAACTTTATACATTATTCATGTATATTTCCCATTTTTAAAATGTTGTATGCCCAAGTTAGGTTAAAAAAATATGTCTTAATCTCACAATGCTTGTTTTTTCTTTTCAAAGAAAAAAGGGTTTTTGATGTTTTAAAAAGCTTTAAGTTACTCTTATGTTTTAATATGCTCCTAAATTGTCGATAGGGTGAAATTTCGATCAATATTTTCATATTTCTATGAGTTTGATATCGACAAGAGAGATAACTCTACATTTTCATTGTATCATAAAAAACTCCAAGATACATAAAAGTTGAGCAATAAAAAATCATCAATGTAAATATAATAAAAATAATAAATATGTGAACTTATTTAAAATGTATAAAATATTTATTTATCAATTTAAATATTTTTATTTTTATAATTTTTCTAGAGATATCCATCGCCATTGATGTTTTACCAATATTTCCGTCGACATGCCTATTAAATTGATATCTTGACATGTTTATTTACATCAACATTTTAAACATCGTTAACAACATCACCCAACAATCTTTTTTAACCCAAATTTCAATAACAATAATGATGGACTACAAAGAAACAATTACATTTTCAACAACCTAATCTTCAAAATCTTCCGATCGTTTTTTGGAGCAAGATACTTAAATGATAGAAAGGATCAAGGGATACACTCAAACATCTCAACTAAGCTCACATATCTTTAGTACCCTCGTCACATTCCAAATCTAAAAGTAGACTCATTAATATCAAAAGATCAAAGAGATCGATAATTACAATGAGAAGTTCAAAATATCAAAATCTTCTAATTTTTTAATCTCTTCTATGGCCATCAATTGACATTTTTCCTATAACTTTTGGTTGTATTATGTGGCTTACATATACATGCTTTTTACAGGTGCAACTTATCTAGACTGCACCATCTCTATGTATCCCTTTTAATCACACAAAAGAAGATATATATATATATATATAACATATTTTTTATGAAAAAAAAGAAGAAGAAAAATTTATCATGTGACAATTTGTGATTGAACACTTAAGTGAACTGCACAAAAATGTATGATGTCGAGAATGCATCCAAATATAAATTTCTTACAAATAATTGTAATAATAGTTACTGAGAAGATTAATTTGAAGGTATCATAAATGAAAGGGATACTGGAAATACTTTGATAAAATTGAAAGGCAATTATATTTAATTATTTAATGGGGGAGATTATTATGAGGAAACACAAAGGAAAAAACAACAACAACATAATATAATTTAGTAGATTAATTTTCAAGGCCAAAGGCAGCTCTCTCCAAGCAACTTCCATGTCTTCTTCAACTCCTCTTCATCCTCTACTCCACCACCTTCCATTGTTACATAGCTCAAAAACTCAAACTCAAATAATCCACTCCCATTTTTGGACCCATCAAGCTTCCTGTTAAAATCACCATCATACCCTTCAATATCATCGTCATGTCTATAGACTCCCGTTAAAGCCTTCAATAACACCAATAGAGACGACATTTTTGTCGATGACGAACTCTTTGAGGAGATGTTGAAAGCTTGAAGGAAAGAGAAGAGTTTTTCATTATGGAATATAAATAAGGTAGTCATAATATATAGTTAAATGAAAATTAAAGTTTTTTATTAGAGGCACAAGAAATTTAATTTCATTGGTAGCTTTTACATGCAAAACTTTCTTTTCTTCCAAACAAAAACAAAATGTTTGTTTAGGAGATAAAAAAAAAAAAATCTAATTGGTTGTGTTTTTGTGCATTACTTTGTTGTGTTGTTTTTTATAAGGTGAAGAGTTGGTCAACCTCCATGCCAAATTTTGCATGGGGTCAATGAGCGTTGGATTGCTTTTTTTCTTTTTTTTCTTTTTTTTTTTTTTGTTATTAATTATTATTTTTGGGTGAAGGGTTCTTGTAGATTTTGTAACTTTTGTTGGAAAAAATGTGAAAATAAGGGGATTTGAACTTTTCATTTCAAGAAAATGAGCCTTGAATATGAATCATTTTGAAGTTGAAAATAAAGAAAAAGAAGTTGAATTTGATTTTTTTTTTTTTTTTTTTTGTATGAAATTGAACTTTCAAATAATAAGAAAATTTTGAATTTAAAAATTTATAGAATTTCAAACACGCGAATACGTTATAATAATTTGTAAATTTTTGGAATTTCAAACATACAAATTAAAATGTTATCCATTTTTGTAAAATTACTAAAGAAGAAAACATAGTTTCTCATAATTTAATAGCTTTGATATCTTCTTTGATACATTGTTAGGTCAGAAAAGAGTTCTTTCTTACTTACGTTTTTATCCCTAGCTTCGAAGAGCGAGTGACTGTTGAGTGTTGATTAGTTGGGGTTGAAAAATTGGATCTATGGAGAAATATTTAGGGTGGTGAGCATAGGGTAAGAATGAAAGAAAGAAAGGAATAGAAAGAAAAAGGTATTACATGATGAGTCCTCCCTACTAAATACATGAACCATTTTTCATTAAATTTTAAGCTTGGTCATTTTTCAAAATGATAAGGTCTTCATAGCCATCAAGTCCAAATTCCATACTTTCATTTTGGATTTGATATAATAATATTTTAGGCCCCATTTGATAACCATTTTGTTTTGTTTTGTTTTGTTTTTTTCTTTAAATAAAGTCTCTATCGTCCACATTTCTTACCATGATTTGCATCTTTCTTAAATACAGTGGTTGAATTCTTAGCGAAATTCTAAAAACAAAAACAATTTTTCAAAAGCTGTTATTTTTAGTTCTCAAACTTTGACTTTGTTTTTTAAACCATTAGTGAAAAGTAGATAACAGAGGAAGAAATTTGGAGGTAGAAGTAGTGTCTATAGGCTTAATTTTTAAAAACAAAAACAAAAAACAAAATAGTTACCAAACGGGATCTTAGTTAATTGTGAGTTATAATATTTGGAAACACCAATTATTATAATTGAAAACCCAAACAACGAATGAGTTATAATAACACATTCCATCCATAATTGAAGTGGGGACCGAGCGATCCCTAAATTGTTAAAAAAATGAAAAGTAGAGATTGAATCTTTACGGTACTATAAACGACTTCTACTTATGTGTCTTTGTTATTTTATTTACTTTGTAACAATATATTCAAAATTCATGCCAAATTTTGAAAAATTAAAGAGAAAAAACTCAAGAAAGATGAATGCTATTGTAAAATAGTTGTGAAGGAAAAACACAATTTTCAAAAATCAAACATCAAGTAATAGTCCAATAGACCTAATCATTATCATTACAACTTAGAGAGAGATCGGAAATTCATTTAGGGGATTTTAAGGTGCTGAGATGATATATGATACCTATAGTTCATATATCTACCAAATTTATGTCTGTGGAGTTTTTATGTTTATGTTTTGAGTGTTTGGGGGTTGAGTTAAGTTCATATGTTAGGGGTATTTGGTGTAGTTTTTTTCTAACACAAATGATCTATTTTTATGGTGATTATTTTGGTTTAGAAACTTTTTTATTTAATAATTCTATATATATATTTTTTTGATAAACTATAGATTACATTTTATTTTATTGTTTTTGTATGTACACATATATTCTTGGGAGTTTTGGGAAAGGGGGTTTATGGTTTACTCTTGCATCATGTATTTCAACTTTTTTTTTAGTTTTGGCAATCATTTTACAAATTTTTACATGTAACATTTCTAGTTAAGTTGGATAGAATTATATTGGATTCGTTGGAATAAAAAAAATGGATTTATATTGTAAGTGAAATATCCTCAAAATATAATTGTACTATAATGGCCCTATTAATATCATGTAACATGGTTGGCAAAAAAAAGAAGTAATAAAGTTACATTCTCCGACCAGTTATATTTTACAAACAAAAGGGTTGACTGGATAAATGGCCAAAATAGAATGATGGTTTTGGAAAATTACCAAAATTATTTTAGTATGTAAAAATGGCCAAATGACTAAATCTACCATTTTTTTAAAAATCTCTAAATGGATAGATTTGCCCATGCAGTGGTGTATTTTAAAAATAAATTTAATAAACTAAATCTAATAACCTTGTGGAGTGTTACAAATATCTAAATGGATAAATGGCCAAAATAGAATGATATTTTTAAAAATTGACCAAAACTATTTTAGTATGTAAAAATGGTCAAATGACTAAATCTACTGTTTTTTTTTTTTAAATCTCTAAATGGATAGATTTGCCCCTACAGTCAAGTCTGGTGTATTTTAAATATAAATATACTAAATCTATCCATTCATAAAATAACCTTGTAGAGTGCTGCAAGTGGAGCACTTGTGAACAAAATCCCCTCTCAAGTTATGGAGCTTATTTCCACCATGGCTGAAAATAACCAACAGTTTCGGACTAGAGATTGCATCTCTCAGTTAACACATTTTCACAAGAGGTAAGTGAACTTAGAGCTGAAATTGCTTAACTATCTACTCTTGTGAAACATATTTACTCTGCAAAGACACAATCTCAGGAGCTTGCTGCTGAGGTAAATTATGTTGGAAATTAGCAAGGCGGTTGGATGTACAACGTCAATTGTTGGGGAAACCAAGGACATCAAGACCAGAGCAGTTCAAGTATACCTTTGGAGGATATGGAAAAGAGCTTGGCAGAGTCTACCCTGCAGATTCAACAGAACCAAGAAGTTCCAGCAAACTACTACCTCCCACATGAGTAGTATGGTTACCCAGATCTCCCAGTTGGCCGATGCAATCAACAAATGGACACTCAGTATGGGAAGTTTCCTTCCCAACCAGAACCCAATGTGTGTAATGTTAGTGTTATCTCTATTGTGAACTGTATGGAGAGCTATAAGGTGCTCGTCGACGATCCAGTAGAGGTTGCAACCAAAGATAAGGCTAAAGATTTTGAGGAGTAGATTGCCAACTTGCCCAAAAAACGAGGTACAAGATTTGATCCACCTTTGAAATTAAAGCTAATATCCCTCGTGCTTCTTTTCCTAACAGGTTAACTGTTACTCAGAGAGGATCACTCAAGGAGGAGGTGAGTTCAGTGCAGTTTTCTGGTGCGAAGAGCCCTACTACAAAGGGCAAGAAGGTTTGGGTTGAGATTCCAAAGGAAAATAAAGTTGAAGCTCCTGAGAATAAAGAAAAGAAACAAGAAGAACAAGTCAAACAAAAGGTAATAGTGTCAAGTAATCTTCCTGTTAAGTAGGACAACTAGAGATGCCCATTTAACCCACGGGATCAGGGTCCTGTAGGGACCCGTCCCAAATAGGATGGAGAATCACTGATTAGATAGAGAATGAGGAAGAATTTTTTCCCGTTGACTAAACAGGGATGGGGATGGGAATTACATTCCACATCCCCGCCCCGCCTTGATGAATACATATATTAAACTAACACACGTATGACATATATATAATAACACATATATCTATAATACAAATAATACCAAATATTATATATATTATATATATATATAATATATATATATATATATATATATAAATTCACATTCTGTGAGTTTATTTAAACTCACAATCTTAAAATGACCTATTTGACTAATAAATTTTCATTAAGGTTGACCATAAATGATTTACAAATTGTTAAAAAAAAACTTGAAAAAAAGAAAAATGGAGAATTTTCCCCGCGAATTCCCTGCCGGAGAATCCCCACCTCGATTCCACTACGTGAGTATGGGGATTGAAATAGGGGTGAGAATGGGGACAGGGATGGCTTTCCCATCCCGTCTCGTCTTGTGGACATCTCTAAGGAAGACCCAAGTGCATTTTTTGTGCCAATGTCTGATAGGCACTAGAAAATTCGAGCATGCTATGTTAGATTTAGGGTCTACAATTAATATTATAACTATTTATGTGTATGCTGATTTTCAGTCCCATATCCTGCACCTTGCTGATATTTTGGTGCAGTTAGCTAACCATGCCCTTGTTAGGCCAATTGGTTTAGTCAAAGATATGTTTGTTAGAGTCAATGACCTAACTTTCTCTTCTGATTTTTATGTAATTAATATGAATGTTGATTCTCCTTATTATTCAAAATTATCTATGCTACTAGGTCAAGCCTTCTTAAAGATTGCTAGGGATGTTATTGATGTGTTGAGATGTATGCGCTAAAGCCTCGTAGTTATATGTTAGTTGAATAAATGGTCGATTAGTTTTATGACACTTATGCAATAATCTATTAAACTAAAATCCAGAGTTGTCTTCTGTAACTTAAACATGTGTGTATAGACATACAGTTGGATCATGTTTAAGTGATAGCCTAAAAGGTCTGTAGTAGATGGATAAAGCTGGGTACCTTATCTTGGTGACACTAACGAATACGATCTACTCTGTAGTTATTATAATTGTTGTAAAGTGCTACAAATGATCTGATCCTGACCATTCATGTACATGTAAGTAAGGTTATTCAATACAAAGATTTTGTATAAGATCGGATTACGAAATGAATAATAGATATAACACTGTTGATAGATGAAACTTACATTTTACCAGGATGACCATATGTGTCTTGACCTAAATCCTGAGTGAGTTGTGAATTCCTGGCTATGAAGGTGATCCTTAGATTTGTATGGGTGAGAGTGACTAGTTTTGTCGACTCAACATACCTACCATTTTGGGGATTCATCTGATTGGGGAGTTAGAAACATAGCTACATAAGAAGAAATTCACTTATTCTCTATTGTTAGAGTAAGTAGAGAAATTACTCCCTTAAGGGCTGATTCCGAGGCTTGATCAATGTGGCGTCACACACTCTCCTGGCCCAAGACGGATTAGGTTATAGTTGGACTATAACTTATTGTTCATTAGAGGGGTCAATGATATTTAAGGAGTTAGATGCAACTATAGAGGCAAAACGATAATTTTGGCCTAGCTGTACCTATGAGTAATTTGTGAAGGGTCAATGCACTTTTAATTAGTTATATCCAATTGACGCAGAAATGTACCTATAGTGTGAAGAGTGCAGCTTTCAGTCTTTAGTGGAGTGACCGACAGCTAATGGAAGTTGATTAATTTAATCAAAAAGTTTGATTAATTAATCAAGTACCATTGGAGCTTCAAACTATGTCCATGAGGTCCTCTTGTTAACTCATTTGGAATAAGTGAGAATCGAATTAATTTAGATTAATTTGAATTGTTGAAATTAATAAAGGGAATTGATTATATAATATATAGTTATGAGATATAATATGATGTATATGATACATTATACTATAAAGTTTTATTTGAGAGAAAAATAACTATTTGAATATGATTCAAATATTAATATGAATTTTATCCATATTAAATATTGTTGATTAAATGAGAGAATATTGAATTAGTTAATTGATGATTATATATATTATTTAAAAAAAAATAGTTTTTTGTTTAATTAAATGTTTTTTAATTAGAGAATTGGTTTTAAATAACCTTTTCTCTTCATATTTTTTTCATTAATTGGCATATGGAAGATGAATGAATTTATATATATTTATTAATTTAAAAAAATTAGTTTTTGTTTAACTAGATATTTTTTAATTAGAGAATTGGTTTTAAATAACTTTTTTTTTCATATTATCTCCTTAATTGATATATGGAAGATGAATGAATTTGTTCTTTCATCTTTCTCTTGCCCACTTATAGATATGCTTAAAATGTGTAGATTTTGGATGTGTGATATGATATTGTCTTGTTTTCTCAAATTATTTCTTTCAAATCCTTTCTCCAAATTTATTTTGAAGTCCACAACTCTCATCGATTCTCTACCCCGAGAATAATAAGGTTTTCACGTAGTAGTGTTCAATTGATTGTTTCGTTTTTACAACCAAAGTGTTTATTGTATTTGAGTTCTGGAGAGGAATTGAGGAGAGATTAATTTTCAAGGATATGTGACTTTTGAATCTCTTTTTCCTATTTAATTTCTACATAAATATATGCTTAATAGATCCTGTATATCTTGTTTCCATTTTTTATATTATTTGTAGGTTATGTAAAATTAGAATTAGGACGCAATCACTTCCGCAACGAGTACTCCCATATCCTTTCAATTGGTATCAGGGCAAGAATTTTTGTTCTAATTTTTGTTGGGATTGGTGTCCTAAATCTCTCTTATATTCTCGTAGTTTGTAAACTTTGTATAAACAAATTATTATTAATAAAATAATTGTTATTTTATAAGCATACACTCAATCCAATAAACAAAGATCCTAGGTTATTTTATGTAATTTAAACATATAGGTAGAGACATATAGGTGAATCGTGTTTAAATGATAATCACAACGGTCTATAGTAGATGGATAAGGCTAGGTATCTTATCCTGGTGACGCTACGGATATGACCCGCTTTGTAGATGTTACAAGTGTTGTAAACTACTACAATGATATGATCCTGATCATTCATGTGGAGACATGTGAGCGGGGGTATTCTATACAAAGAGTTTGTATAAGACCAGACCATGAAATTGTTGGGGTCGATGCCCTAAATCTCATAGGGTCCTGTAGTTTGTAAACATCTGTATGAACAAACTATTTGTGATGTAATAATATGAGATATTTTATTCACTTCAGGCTTTGAAATATGAGATATTTTAGTTGCATTAACCACAAACCAATAAACTAAGGTCCCTGGTTATCATTATAACTTAAACATGTATATGATGACATACAAGTTGATTGTGCTTTAAGTGATAACCTAAATGGTCTATAATATATGGATAAAGGAGGGAAACCTCATCCTGATGATGCTATGAGTGTGGCCTGCTTTGTAGATGTTACAAGTGTTGTAAAGTGCTACAAATGGTCTGATCCTAACCATTCATATATTAAACATGCGAGCAAGGATGCTCTATACAAAAGAGTTTGTATAAGACCGGACCACAAAATGTTTAGTCTCGTTATATAACGTCGTTCATGACAGAGTCTTTCATTTTACTAGGATGACCATAGGTAACATGAGCTTAATCCTGAGTGAGTTGGGAACTCCTACCTATGAGGGCGGTCCTTTGATTTGCATGGGCGCGAGTGGCCAGATGACCGACTCAAACCTACCACTTTGAGAATTTGTCTGATTGGGAAGCTGTGAACTCAATTATACAAGACGAAAATTCAATCCTTCCCCGATTCAGGGGTAAATAGATAAATTGCTCCCTTAAGGGCTGATTTCAGGGCTTGAACAATGTGGTGCCACACCTTCTCTTGGCCCGAGAAGGATTTACTCATAGTAGGACTATGATGTATTGTTCATTAGAGAAATCTGTGGTACTTAAAGAGTTAGATGTAATTACAGGGACAAAATGGTAAATTGGCCCGGTTGTACTTACGAGCGATTTGTGAAGGGTCATCGTACTATTGATTGGTTATATCCAATGGACACAAAAATATATCTATAGCGCGAAGAGTGCAGCTGTCAGTCTTTAGTGGAGTGCCCGATAGTTAACGGATGGTGGATATCGTGATTAAAGAGTTTAATCAGTTATTCACGTACCGTTGGAGCTTTAAGTTACATGTCCATAAGGTCCCCTTGGTAGCTCAATGGATTCATGTTGAGAATCAGTTTTTGGGTTAGTTTGAAGTGTTCAAATTAATAAGAGGAAATTTGATTACATATGATATAATTATATTGCTTCAATTATATGTGATATAATTAATTTGATGTACTAGATACATTAATTGGAGAAATTATTATTAGATGACATAAAGAAGAAAAAGAACTATGGTTTATATATTGCATGAGATGTGATATTAAAACTATAGGTTATGAATATATTACTTATTTGTAATTAAATCAATTATGGGATAATTGGTTTCTGTTTTTTCTCTTAATAACTAACTTGGTAGGAAGTTGTGATCAGCTATGGTAACTGATGGATAAAATGAAAATCGTTTTCATTTTTCATTATGCGATTGATAATCAGACGCACAAAAGAATATAGTTATACGATAGATTGAGAACAGAAACGATTGTACATCGAGTTTGCTATACGATAGACACTCGTTTTCTAAACGATCAAGTACTCAATCTATACAATAGACTCCAGATATCTCTCACTTAGAATCGAATACTCAGTCTATACAATAGACTCCAGATATCTCTCACTTACTCGATCGTCTATAAGATCTTTCAATTCCTCCTTCCCTCTACCAAATCCATACAGAGCCCATAACTCTTGGATTCTCACACCGAGAATACCAAAGTAGCCTCTTGATGGTGTCTGCTTATTGTTCGAGGGTCGAGTGTTGCTCATTGCTGTTTGAGGAGATTGTTGAGACGTGATGTTCGTGTTGTTGAACATTTGGATTGTTAGATCGGGGGAAACAAGAAGAAAAGATCTTCAAGGGTAAGTTCACTCGATTTGTAGTGTTTTCTTTTAGAAGCATGTTGTAATCTTAAGTTATGCATAACTATTGTTGTTTGATTGTAAATGTGTATGTTTTGTCACAATGGGATTTGGAACGATCTTGCTTCCGCTCACTGATTCTCTTTGGAAAGATTTCCTTCAGAAATAACTAGTCCTATTACATAACGCTATTAATAGTAGAGACTTACATTTCTCCAGAATGACCATATGTGACATGACCTAAATCCTGAGTGAGTTATGAACTCCTGCTTATGAAGATGGTCCTTTGATTTGCATGGGTGAGAGTGGCCAGATCGCCAACTCAATATGCTACCATTTTGGGGATTCATCTGATTGGGGAGTTGGGAACATAGCTACACAAGACGGAATTCACTCTTTCCCTGATGACGGGGTAAGTAGATAAATTGCTCTTTTAAGGGCTAATTCTAGGACTTGAACAATGTGGTCATAGTTAGACTATGACTTATTTTTCATTAGAGAGATCAATGGTACTTAAGGAGTTAGATGTAACTATAGGGACAAAATTATGAAATCTGGATTTCCATTTTCCCTACTTAAGCAGGTAATTAAGGGAATTAACTAAGTGAAAGTTAAATCCTATGTGGAAGAGAAGGAAATTTCTAAAGTGTTGAATAGATTTTCCTTGAGTAGTTTTGAGTTAAGCCTTAATTGGTGAAATTTGGCTAAGTGTAAAGTAAAAAAGGATCTATGCGTTGAGTGTTAGGAGACATTAACGCACAAGATGAGTAGAAAGGCAACCATACGTTTGAACGCATGTTGGCCGAAGCGTTGGCAAGAGGTATTGCCAAGAGTTGAGAATGCGTGAACAAGAGTGTAGAGAGCGAGATGTTGAGCACAAGGCACTAGGTAGACGATTGTATAGCTAATGAGTGGCGCTACATGATGAGGTAGACGATCGTGTAGCAAATGAACGGCGCTACACGATGAGGTAGGCGATCGTGTAGCAAATAAGTGGCGCTACACGATGAGGTAAACGATCGTATATTAAATGCACGAAGCTAAGTGATGCGCTAGACGATCGGGCTATATGATAGGCAAAGACACTACACAATCAATGTAAGAGCTAGACGATAAGCATAGAAGTTGGATGATAGCGCTAGACGATAGCACTAGACGATAGCGTTAAGCATTAAACGATGCGCGGGCACTAAGTGATAGATTACACGATGGCCCTAGACGATAGTCGTGCTGCGCTAGACGATGAGAAGACGCGCTACACAATAGGCAAAATACTAAGCGAAAGGCTTTGGGTGATAGATGCAGGCACTACGCGATGAGTAGATGCATTGGACGATAAGTTGCATCGGTACTAAACGATGGAGGTAAACAATGGGCACGGTAGCTAAGCGATAGGCTATGCGTGAGATCATTGAGAGCGAGATCGTTTACTAAACAATTGAGTTACACGATGGGGCGTTGAAGCTAAACGATGGATGCAAGAACTAAGCGATGGAGCGGTGCTGAGGCTTGCGTTACACAAGGTTGATGAGCTCATCCGGACAAATGACTATACCGAAAGATGGATAGTCTTGAGTTAGTACGAGCTGGACAAATTAAGTTTCATTCAAAGGAAGTCTTATGCATGAGGAAGACAACACAAGTAGGTGTCTAGCATGAGAGTAGGTGAATGTCAAGGGAGTAGGTGGTGGCAAAACATGGTGCAAACACCCTAAAGTAGGAGGTGTCTTGTGTTGAGACTTGGTAAAGATGATAAAGATCATTTCCCTTGGCCTATAAATACCACCACAGATTGTCTCTTTAATTCACAAGCCAAATACTCTTCAAATAGTGTAAGGAAGAGTGTTAGAGATTGAATTTGAAGGAGAATATGCGTTGGGAGTAAGATCATGTGTCAGTCATGAAGTTCCAAAAGAAGAGATGTTGTCGGACAGTGAAGTCTGAAAGTAGCGTCAAATTGGAACAAGGATTTCTCCCAGAATACTCGTGCGTTTGGAGTGATTTCAAAGCCTCCTGAAAGACCTGAGAGTCTAGTTTTCAGGGTAGGTCTGTCAAGAAGCTCCAAGGAATCGGGCTGGAGAGTGAGGAAAAGATAGAGGGGTCGAGCTGTCGGGTAAGCTTGGGTCAGTCTTGATATTTTGATGATTCCAACCAAACCACGAGAAGTTCTGAGCTAAGATTTTAAGGTAAGCTTTCTGAGACATTTTAGATCATGTTTGTAGAAGGAAGTATCTCGAGATAAGGCTTAGAACTATGAGTAATCTGAGCTTTAAATTGAATCTAGATCCTAAGGTTCAAAAGGGAGCCCGAGGTGATCAAGGAAATTCTAGAAAAGAAGATTCCCACCTTACCAAGGTGAGTGGTATTTCTTTTAAGTCTTAAAGCATATATTTTAGAGTAAAGTTGTATATGCTTATGTTATGAATGAGTAATTAGCATGAGAATAAGATTATATGATCGGGATAGTCAGGGGGTCAATAGACCTAGTTCCTGAGCCCCAAGTGGAACCTCACATGATGGTCAAGGGACAGAGAGGTCTAGTTCCTAAGCCTATGAGAGGATCCTCGTATGGGATGGTCAGAGGGACGACGAGCCTAGCTTCTAAGCCCTTGAGCGAGGAGCTATGTGCACATAGGGAGCAAAGGGAATACAAAAGAGTAAGCGTTTGTAATTAATAACAGTTAACTATCTACCGTGTGTGTAGGTAGACTCATTCTAAGTAGTTATCAGTTTAACTATCTACCGTGTGTGTAGATAGAAGTTGAGAATAGACTTATTCGAAGTGGAGGTTTGAGTATCAACCTCGTATATTTGATATGCTTGTATTATTATGAGTTGAAATAGACTCTAGAAGTTGCTTACCACTCACTGAGCTTTGTGAAGATCATTCTTTCCTTTCATATTTTTCTTTCTAGGGTGCTACTAAGGTCAAGGCTGCCACACCACAGTTACACTTCCGGGGTTTTAGAATTGTTTGATGTAAACTTTGAAGTTAAGTCTTGGAGTTGTATAAACCTTACATTGTTGTAATAAAATAGGCCTACCTAATCAATTGTTTTTTATCTCCTTAATTTAAAAGTTTACTGAGAGTAAAGAGGTTCAGATGGGTAGTAGATATCATAAAAGAGTGGTATATGTAATCCCTCACGCCTCCCCTCAGGCCCAAGAGGCAGGTTGTAACAAAAATGGTATTTTTGGCCCAACTGTACTTACGAGCAATTTGTGAAGGGTCATCGCACTATTGACTAGTTATATCCAATGGACATAGAAATATATTTGTAGTGTGAAGAGTGCAGTTGTCGGTCTTTAGTGGAGTGACCGGCAGTTAATGGATGTTAAGTAATTTAACTAAGAGTATAATTAATTATCCAAGTATCATTGGAGCTTCAATCTACAGGTTCATAAGGCCTTCTCTATAGCTCAACAGGGATTATTGAGAATTAATTTTGGATTCGTTTGAATTGTTTAAATTAATTAAGGGAATTAATTATATATGGTATAATTAATTAAATCAATTATATGTGATATAATTAATGTAATGTATTTGATATTTTATAATTTACGGTTTAGAGAGAACATAAATATTTTAATATGATTCAAATATTAATTATATGGATGAGATTCATATAATTAAATTTAGTATAAATGTAGTTTATATTAAATATCGTGAATGAATGAGAAATAAAACTATAGCTTATATTGTATCTAATACAACAAAAAAAAACTATAGATTATGTGTTATATTTGATATAACATATAGTAATATAATAAGTTAGTTGTTATATTTTTTTATTTGAATTAAATTTTATTTTAATTTTAATTTAAATTAAAGTAAAGGAAGGGAATTATTAAAAAGAATAACTTCCCTTCCCTTTTTCTCTCATTTTATCATATGAGTGGCACGAGGTTATGGGGAGTTAGTTCTTCTTCTTCCTTGACCATAGAGGTAGGATGATGGTGTGAATTTTTCCTAGACCTCCTTGTAAAATTTTTTATTTTCTTTTCTCTTAAACCCTTTCCCTCTTACAAGACTCAAAGCCTACATCTCCTATGATTCTCATCCCCTATAGAGAATACAGAGGTTAACATCTTGGTGGTGGCCATTTGTTTTTTTTTTTTTTTTTGGAAGATCGAGTTTCGAAGAGTTCGTGAGCGGAAGGAGGGATCTCGTGAAGAATTTTGTCTTCAAGGGTAAGCACTTTTATTCCCTAATTATTCCTCTTTTAGCATGCTGTAAAATTAAAATTTTAATGTATATTTTTTTTTATTTATTTTCTGTTCTATAATTTGGGATTCTATGAAAAAAAAAAATTGGGAACGATCCCCTTCCACTGCGGACTTCACCGTTTCTTCAATTTTAATTTTCATACGAAATACAGAATGATGGTGGGATTTAGTTTCTGCATAAATGTATGTTAAAAAATGTGGTTTGCTTGTTTGGATGTCTTTGAGATTGGTTTTAGTTTTTTAGCCATTTATTTGTGATTCGATATGTAAAGGGCCCCTTTTTTTTGGCATTTTTTGTTTTCTATCGAGTTTATATATCAAAGTCTGGGTCATTCATGGTTTTTTTTTTCTGGCTTCAATTTGCTTGAAAACGGAGGAAGAATGGAAAGACGGGCGGTTCAGCTTCCGACAATTCGATTTTCGATGGTTCAGCTCTTGGTGGTTCAGTTTATAGCGATTTTTTTTGTAATAATTTTTTGTAATTGTTTTTTGTTTAATTAAGTTAGTATAATTTTTATAATAATTTAACTAAAAGTTTAGGAAGTCAATCCCATTCCAACTTGAACCTTTTATTTATGCATTTAATGTATGCTTATTTTATTTTTATATATGTCATAATGTATGTCATATAGAATAATCCCACCATAGGATATACATATGTTCATGTATTTTTTTTAAATACAAATGTTATATTATAAGATTGTAGGATGTATTAAGCATATTCATGTATCATTTATATTATAATTGTTATAATATATAGTTTAGATGTATGGATTTATATATATCATTGCTTTAATATATAAGTGTTATGTATGTAATGTGATGAAAAAGAAATTGCATGCTAACATAGGTTTAATTTTTTATTAATTAGTTTAAAAATTGTTTTCATATGTAGACCAATGTTTAATAATTTTCTAATTCGACTAGAAAGGTTTAATCTTTTATTTCAGTTTAATATGATTAAATTGAGTTTTTGAATAAAAGATTAAATTTGTAACAAAAGTATCTATAAGGGACCTTCGTCTAAGGACAATTCTGTCTAGGCTGAAGTATTTAAGTTGACGAAAACAGGACACCCTTACCTAGGAACTGACTTGGAAGGTGAATTAGATAGATTTGTTACAAGCATGGAATGAGTGATTCATGTTTATTAAAGTGTTTAATGAACATAAAATCAACGTTGTTAAACTATCCAACGTAAATGTTACTTTGGGAAAAGTTAGTATACACTTAGTAAAGTTATTAGTCATTATTTACCTAAACTATGAACCCTCATTTGTAAAACACACAGTGGGAGGACAATGATGTATATAATACTTCAATTTTCTTCTCGTGCTTCTCCCTAAATAGTTCACACCATGAGATCTATGCTCAGCCTTGAGACACCTTTGCTTGTGTCCCCTTATGAATGGTGTATGGAGAGAGTGTTTATAGTAAGTGAGAAAAGAAAGTGTGTCAACACATCCTGTGGTCTCCTATTGGAGTTGATGTCCTAAATCTCATATGTCTTATAGTTTGTAAATACAAATTACATATCTAATAAAATAAGAGGTATTTTATTGACGTTTAAACTACATTAATTCAATCCCATAAACTAAGATCCAAGGTTATTTTATGAATGCATAGATTTGGTTATGTGCTATACCATTATTGTAATGTGCTACAAATCTCTAAATGGATAGATTTGGTTATGGAGCTTGCTGACAGTACTTTTGAGCTTCAGTAAGACACTCTCCGTAGGCAGTAGAAGTTTGAGTGCTTCCAGCATGAGAGTCTTTGCCCCGAGGCAGAGACTAAAACTAACTTGCAAAGTCTGAGTGACCTTGTTGCTTAGCTTGCAACTTCAATAGAGAGGTCGAACAAGCCATGGCTAGACCATTCCCTTGACTTTCTAGAGGCTCAGAGATATGAGGTAGTCCAAGTCAACACGGTGGAAGAGGAGGAACTACTTCCTAGAAATATGTGCCCAGATATGACTTTGGAGTTTTTAATTTCTGAACTTGCTAATAGCTCTCTTCAGTTTCAGCAGGATGTTCAAGCTTAGCTACAAAGCATGACCAACCATGTTTCCCAGCTAATAGAGGTTGTGCAAAGATTGGAGACCGTATCAGAGCAGCCTGTTGTCTATACCTTGGAGGCCGAGTTCCTCGTGGAGTGCTACTACTCCAGTGATGATAAGGATGTCACTCCATGTGTGCCAATTTGTGAGGCTATGGAAGACCCCGAGCCTAAATTCGACGACAACCAAGTGATAGAGTTGGAGGTCAAAAGACCTCGCGCTATTCTATCTCCTGGATTTCGTATATATTTGAGTTTTATTCCTCTAGTTCTCATAATCTGTTACATCTTTTCGTTCTTTGGACTCTTTAGAGTCATTTGAGTCTTTTGATTCTTTCTTTTTACTCTTTTTTCCATATACAAAAAAATATAAATGCAACCTGTCTGGTTCTCTTTAAAAGATGAGGAGCTTTATAGCCTTACTGGGCTATATTGATGCATTCAAGAAGGGACCAGAGAAATACGAGAATTTCTTTGTACCTTGACAGGGGACAGGTCTTGTTGAACAATCAACATTAAAAATTTGTCCTTTCTAGAGGAAGCCAGTTGAAAAAAAAATTACTGTTTCATAGCTTAGCTTTTTCTTTTTCTTTTGTAGGTTCTCTTCCTTTGCCCTAAAAGAAGAAGAAGATCAATTCATGTGTGAGCCCTCGTACCACCACCCTGTGTGCGAAAACATCATCGGGGGAGGGTTTCTAGTCCCTTAACTCTTTTATTTTATTGGACTTAGATTAGAGATACATTGGAGGGCAATTTATCATTTTAAGTTGGGGATGGGATATGTTGTGATAGCTTGGGGTCCTTGAGCGCTGTGCTCGGACAATGTTTGTGCTTAAATTGTTTGCTTTCTCTTTTGCTTGGTTTGTTATGATGAATAGTTGATGATGCACCCTTTTTGTGATTAGGTTTGCATGAAATTATATTTGAAGAGCATGATCTTGATTTTTAGCCCATTTAAAAAAAAAAATTCTTATCTTTTATGCACCTCTCCCACTTTTAATTTCCTCTAATTTCTTCCTTCTTCTCATGTAATTAGTTGAGATGGAGCCCGAATTTTTCTTTTTCATCCCATGGGAAGGTAAGTTCTTGGGTTTCCTCTTGTTTAGAGGATTTTGGATTGAACTCTTTGTAATTTTAAGAAGTTTATTTGAATGCATTTTTATATATCATGATTATGGGTTTCATTTCTGATTGAATCGCTTTATAATAATTTTTTCTATTGATTTTCTGACAAACTACTTGAGGATTTGTGGTTGAATTCTTGGGATTATCTAGCAATATGTGACATGAAATGGTTAGTGAGTCCATAAGAAACAAAAGGTTAGATAGGCTTACGATTTGTTTTCTATAACGAATAGTATTGTTCTTATTGATCTAGGGGAAATTGTATTGAATGTTTGGTTAGACGATGGAAACTAAATATTCATCCTAATGTAAGCCCAAGAACGCAATGCGAATAGGTAAATGTGTTTAGTATGGATTCATCTAGCATGTTTAACTTATTAGGTAAGTAGGACCATTGGTTTGATATCCAATCAATTGGGCTAGGCATAATTAAGAACCACAAGATTGCATTCGAAAAATTCGATGAACAAGATTACCTTGAGTCATTCTGATATTCGTCCTCTAAGCTAGAGCATCTCTGTTAATTGCATTTTTATCTTTTATTTTCTCGCATTTTATTTTCTTGCAATTTGACTTATCCAATCCACACTATACCCACTCATTTTACCACTTTAACTAAAAATGGGCTTTGATGAACTAATCTTCCGCGCTTCCTAGTGGTTCGATCCTGAACTTGCCACTTGTACTACTAGTTAGTATAAGTTATTAGTTCGATGATTTAGAAATATTATTTGACCAGTAAGGATTTATAGGCGACAATAAATTCCGAGCTAGCACAGAGTTTCACCTCAATGTTCCGAGCTAGCATAGAGTTTCACCTCAATGAGCTAACCATAGAGAAAAATCGATTGGGACAAAAACTAAAGCAATTCTATCCATTTTTGGAGTTTGAGAAAAGAGTCATGTAAATGTCATCCGTAGGGGGATACAAGCAAAGGTGCCTCGAGGTCAAACATGAAAACTTACTACAAATTAATGAGAGAGACCGAGAGATGTGTTGACACACGTCCCGCTCCCACTTACTATAAACACTCTCTCCATTCACCTTGGTATTGACCTATACAAACACCATTCGTAGGGGAACACAAGCAAAGGTGCCTTGAGGCCAAGTATAGATTTCACGGTTTGAACTTTGAGGGAGAAACGTGAAAAGGAAAAATGAAGTATCATATACCCCACTTTCCTCCCACTTAGTGTTTTACCTAGGGTTATTTAACTTAGAAAAATACAACTACTTATTTTTACTAATTGTTTGTTTAAATTTTCCCAAAAGTAATACTTACTTTGGATAGTTAAACAACTTTGATTAATGTTCATTAAACACTTTAATAAACTTACTTTAATCAATAATTGCATGCTTATAGCAAATCTATCTAATTCACTTTTCCAAGTCAGTTCCCAGGTAGAGGTGTTCTGTTTCCATCAACTTAAATACCCCAGCCTAGACATAACTAGCCTTAGACAAAAGGTCCCTTATTGATACGTTTACTACAAATTTAATTTTTTAGTTAAAACCAATTTAATTTTATTAAATTGATTAAAAGATTAAACTTATTTCTAATCTCATTAGAAATGTGATCTTAAGTCTATGTGAATCATGTTTTAAAACTATTTTAAAAAAATATTTTAACCTAAGGTTTATATGCAATTCTAAATTATTGATTTTGATTTCTAGTTTCATTTAATTATAACAATTATAAAAAGAAATAAAATAAACTAAAACCAATCATTGCATGTGAAACCATACATAGATAAATTATAACAATTACAAAATAACATAAAGTAATTTCATGCTTCATACAATCTCATTTCATTATTAAATATACATAACACTTATATATTAAAGTAATGAAATAATTAATAACATACATTCATACATACATCCAACTATATATTATAACACTTATAATATAAATGATGCATGACTATGTTATTAATGCATGAAAACATATAATATAACACTTATATTATATGATGCATAAGCATGCTATAAAATTAAATCATGCAACTATATATAATAACATTTATAATATAAATAATGCATGAATAATGCATAACCTATGATGGGATTTTACTATATGACATCCATTATGACATATAAAAATAAAATTAAATCATACATCAAACGCATAATTTAAACAACAATTATTGAACCAAGATTGGACTCTTAAGCAATTAATTAAATTAATATAACACTTATATTAATTTAATTAATTAAAAAAACAACTAACTATTACATAATAATAGCCAAACCATTTCAAAACATGTGAATCAGGTCTTGAACCACACAAACTGGACCACCCAGCACCCGAACTGCCCATGAACTGCTTGAACCAAGCGAACCAGATGCAAATCAAATGAATCTCGAACCGAACCGTGCGTGAACCAAAAAAAATTCCGTCTTGGGGCGTTGCAACGCTGTGACCTAGTGTTGCAACACTACGAAAAACTTTTCCGTTCCGCCCTTCATAGCATTGCAACACTAGTGTACAGTTGAAAATTTTGTCAATCCTTCTCCAATTTGGGCCTCGTTTTCTCCCAAAAAAAAAAAACATGGAAATGATCACGAACAACTCAAAACTTTCAAAATATAGACTCTACCGTAGTTTATGCCAAAAAGCAAAGGGCCCTTACAAACTAATCTGTAAAATAAAGCGATAAATCTAAATAGGTCCAATCCCAAAATCATCCAAAAATTGCAAACTATTCACATTCAATACAATTCATCAATATGAACAATATTACAGAATGCAACCCACCAAATCTATAAAAGCAATTCTGGAAAAATAAAAATTGGGACCAAAAAACCACGTTTTGATACCAATTGAAGGAACGGTGAAGTTCCGCAGCAGAAGCGAGATCGTCTCAAATTTTTAGATTAACACAGAATCAAAATTTTACAAAACAACAATTATGCATTAAACAGGAAAATTACAGCATGCATATAAGAGGAGGAATAGGGTTAGGGTTTCAAGAAAACTTCTTCTCCGGTCATGAACTAAAAATGAACTCCAAAAACCACAGTAATTACCAAGTCAATATTTGGTTCGACACCACCACAAGAGAGTTCTTTGTATTCTCTATAGGGGATGATAAATACAGGATGTGAGGCTCTGTGTATTTTGGGAAGAGGGAGAGAGTTTGGTAAACAAATTTTTCTGTGAGTTTTTATGGAATCCAGAGAGTGTGTAATTCACTTCTGTAAATCTACGATGGAGAAGATGATGGCCACACAAATCAATATTTGATTCGACACCACCACAAGAGAGTTCTCTGTATTCTCTATAGGGGATGAGAAATATAGGAGGTGAGGCTCTGTGTATTTTGGGAAAAGGGAAAGAGTTTGGTAAACAAATTTTTCTGTTAGTTTTTATGGAATCCAGAGAGTGTGTAATTCACTTTTGTAAATCTACTGTGGAGAAGATGATGGCCACACAAAAACCACCCATCACACGATTAAAATTGAGAAAAAATAGGGGGGAGTTATATCTCTCTCCCAAATTAATATTAAAAAATATTTAACAAAAATAATCAAAATTTAATATATATTTATATGATAACTAATTTATCATATAATATACTATTAAATTCTATATAACACGTAACATATAGTTTTCATATTGTATCAAATACAATATAACCTATAGATTTATTTCTCTCAATAATGCATACTATTTATACCAAATTCAATTATATGAATCTCATCCATATTGTTAGTATTTAAATCATATTCAAATATTTTATTCTTCTCAAAATAAACTTTATACTATAATGTATCAAATACATTATATTAATCATATCATATATAATTAATTTAAAATAATTATATATGATATGATTAATTTTCTCATTTAATTTGAACAATTCAAATTAACCTAAAATTAATTCTCAATAATCCCTGTTGAGCTACAGAGAGGACCTTATGGACCTGTAGATTAAAGCTATAATGGTACTTGAATAATTAATTAAACTTCTTTACTTAAATTATTCAACATACATTAACTGTCGGTCACTCCATTAAAGACTAACAACTGCACTCTTTGCACTGAAGATATATTTCTGTATCCATTGGATATAACCAATCAACGGTGCAATTACCCTTCACAAATTACTCATAAGTAGAGCTGGGCCAAAATTATCGTTTTGCCCCTGTAGTTACATCTTATTTCTTAAGTACCATTGTTCTCTGTAATGAACGATAAGTCATAGTCAAACTATAATCAAATCCCTCTCAGACCAAGAGAAAGTGTGAAATCACATTGTTCAAGCCCCATAATTAACCCTTAAGGGAGTAATTTATCTACTTACCCCGACATTATGGAATGAGTGAATTTCTTCTTGTGTAGTTATGTTCCCAACTTCTCAATCAAACGAATCCCCATAATGGTAGGCTTATTGAGTTAGCAATCTGGCCACTCTCACCTATACAATTCAAAGAACCGCCTTCATAGGCAGGAGTTCACAACTCATTCAAAATTTAGGTCATGTCACCTCTGGTCATCCTGGTGAAATGTGAGTCTCTATTATTAACGGTGTTATATAATAAGACTAGTCATTTCGTGGTTCAATCTTATACAAACTCCTTTGTATAGAATACCCTCACTCACATTTACCTACATGAATGATCAGGATTAGATCATTTCTACCACTTTACAACAATTATAACAACTACAAAGCGGGTCTTATTCATAGTGTCACTAGGATGAGGTACCCAACCTTATCCATCTATTACAAACCATTTAGGTTATCACTGAAACATGATCCACCTATATGTCTCTACATACATGTTTAAACTACATAAGATAATCTTGGATGTTAGTTTATTGGTTTTGTGGTTTAATGTTACTAAATGTCGAATAAAATATCTCATATTTTATTAAAAAAATAAAACTAATTGTATATTGCAGTTACAAACTACAGGACCTACAAGATTTAGGGCATCAACCCGTGGTGAGATTCATGCTCAGCCTCATGGTGCCCTAAGTGCACCCTCCCTTAGAAAGGAATTTGCTTGGGGCAATATCAAGGTGAATGAAGAAAGTTTTTATAGTAAGTGGGATAAGGACGTGTGACATCACATCCTATGGTCTTCTTCATTGGTTTGAAATGTCATTTCCATGCTCGGTCTCATGGTGCCCCGGGAGCATCCCCCTTAGGAAGGTGTTTGTATGGGAAAGGGACATATCAAACTCCATAAATGGATAAGATCACTATAATCATTTGCACCAATTATGTTCTTTCCTAAGGCAGACTGGTTTGGGCGGGGTCATAGGGTTGAAAATGAAGGGTTACACTTAAAAAAAGCATTAAGGTAGTTAATAATTTCTGGACCAAATCAATGATAATCAAATATTATAGGAATAAGAGTTATTATGGTGTAATATTTGATTAAGAATGTCTCAATTCAGTGAAGAAGTAACTATTCACGCCGAGGTGTCACTTATTCTAAGTATCATTGAAAAATAAAATAATTTTGGGTTCATTATTTAGTTTTTTGCTAAACTGATTGGATAAAAATGAATTTTTGTATAAGTGTCTAAATAAACTATTTGTTTTTTATCAATAAATATGACTAGCGTAGTAATCTCCTTGCTTGGAATTGCTAAATTAAATGGTGATAACTATGCATAATGAAAAAAAATACAATCAATGCGGTTTTTGTGATTAATGACCTGAAATTTATCCTGTTGGGGAATGTCCTCCAACTTCTAGATCTACCGCCTCACAAACTATTCATGAGGCCTATGACATGTGGGCCAAGGCCAATGAAAAGGCCAAGGTCTATATTCCAGCCAGTTTATCTAAACTATTGGCCAAAAAGCATGCAGCCATGGTCTCTACTTGGGAGATCATGAAGTCGCTACGGGGAATGTTTAGCCAACCAGCCACTTATCTCAGGCATGATGCTTTAATGTCCATTTTTAATACCCATATGTCAGAAGGGGCGGCTGTTAAGGAGCATGTCTTTGACATGATAGTTCACTTCAACGTGGTAGAAATGAATGGCCTCTGTCATAGATGAAGCCAGTCAAATTAGCTTTATACTTGAGACTCTTTTGAAGAGTTATCTCTAGTTCCGCAGTAATGCGGTTATGAATAAGATTTAGTATAACCTTACCACTCTCCTAAACGAGTTGCAAACTTATGAGTCCCTGATGAAAGTCAAAGGAAATGCCCAGGAGGCAAACATTGCCACTTCCTCGAAAAGTTTCCACGGAGGTTCAACCTTTAGGACCAAGTCAGCACATTCTTCCTCATCCTTCAAGAAGTGGAATAAGAAGAATGGTGGTAAAGGAAAAAATAATGCTAATCCACTTGTTGCCATCCAGAAAGGGAAAAAGGTCAAAGGTACAAAAGGAAATTATTTCCACTGCAACCAAGATGGGCATTGAAAAAGGAACTGCCCAGTTTATTTGGCCAAGAAGAAGAAGGACAAGAAGGTAAATATTATTGGGATCAAATCCCGAGCGAAAGTGTGTGAACTTCTTGCATCTCGAAAATCTATTTTTAAAGAAACAAAAAATAGTATTCTAAATAGAATGTAGAAAGATAAATATGTTAAAATCATGCTTAAGAAGAAGGGAAATAAGAAGGAAGATTTATTCTTACCTTTGAAGATTCTCGAGCTCCTAGAACGATCCTCTCGCTTCTTCGACGAACACGATCTCAAACATAAACGTCTCTTCGAACAATATTGAACACAACCATGAGAATAACCTTGTTATTCTCTAGGATTCCAATAGAATGATAAGTGGTATCCAACTCTTGGAAGAAGATGAAGAGGAAAGAATTCTTTGGAAAGAATAGAGAGGATTTCTTTGGTGGCTAGGGTAAAAATTGCCAAATGAAATCTTGCCCTAAAAGGGCCCTAAAGAAGACTTTATATGGAAGATGGTTAGCCCCTTCTCCAAGTCTTTCCCAATTTATCCTTATGCACAATTAATTAAATAAAACTTATTTAATTAATTAGCACATTAATTAAATAACTCTTTATACATTAAATCCAATTTAACATATCTATTTAATTACCATAAACATCGTATGTCTATATGCAACACCTCTTATTAATTAATTAATTCTTTGTGAATCTCACTTGAATTAATTATTTGAATCTCATTCAAATGTTTCTTTCCAACTTAACTTAAATTATAGATCACATCTATAATCAATTACATATTAATTATATTAATATAAAATTTTCTCAAATTGATTTGAAAAATTCAAATCATTCCTCTTTAATAACCTTAGTGAGCTCATTAACTAAATTAATCAATACGTTAACTGTGGGTACACTCCATTAAAGACTCACAGCCACACTCTTCTTACTAATGATATATTTTTGTGTCCACGAATATAGACCAATAATAGTAAGTTAGTCTTTCACGGGTGTTCGTAACGCCGACTGGGTCAAAGTACCATTTTACCCTTGGGTTACCTCTGACTCCTTAAATACTAGTACTTCTTTAATGAACAACCTGTTTATGGTCCAACCAATAAACAGAAACCCCTCTCGGGCCATTGAAAGAGTAGGACCCTTTATTCAAATCCCGGAGACACCACTTAAGGGAACACTCATCTACTTACCCTAAAGTCGGAAAGGAGTGAATTCCATCTTGTATTATTATGTTCCCAGCTCCCCATTCGGTCTTGTCCCCAAAATGGTAGGCATGTTGAGTCAAAAAACTAGCCACTCTCACCCATACAAATCAAAGGATAATCCCTCATGAACAGGAGTTCATAATACACTCAGGATTAAGACTAAGTTGCCTAGGTCATCCAATTGAAATAGGAACCTAACTAGTTAATAGTGTTACATCTAGTGATTACTATTTTACTGTCTGATCTTATACAAACTCATTGCATAGGATACCTCCACTCGCGTGTCACCTACACATTGATCCCTATATGTCTCCACATACAGTTCAAGACTCATAAGGAAGCCATGAATGTTAGTTTATTGGATTTTGGGTTATTAAGAAAAAAAGGATACAACACAGTCAATAACATTTATTGAATTAAAATTGATAACTCTATATTGATGACGGCCAATTAATAACATTTACTATCTATGAGTTTTAGGGTATAAACCCCAACAAATATGATTTACTTGTTCTTAAAATGTGTATAGTGGAACATGATAGCAATACATGGATACTTGATTCAGGAACCATTAACCATGTTTGCACTTCTTTACAAAAAAGTAGTTCCTGAATGCAGTTCAAGACTAGAGAGATGACTCTCAGGGTAGGAACAGGCAACGTCTCAGCTATAGCAGTAAGAAGCATTAAGTTACTTTTTTATTCTAAATTCATATTGTTGGACAATGTGTATTTTGTTCTAAGCTTTAAAAGGAACTTGATTTCAATATCTTGTTTGCTAGAACATTCATATCATATATTGTTTATTCGTGATAAAGTGTTTGTCTCAAAAAATGGTGTTGAAATATGTTCAACAACAAATGAAAGTAACTTATACATACTAAAGCTGTTAGTATCTAAAATACACTATAACGTTGAAATGTTCAACACTGCAACTAGCCAAAATAAAAGAAGGAAAGTTTCTCCAAAAGAAAACGCTCATCTTTGGCATCTAAGACTAGGTCACATTGATCTTAGTAGGATTGAGAGATTGGTTAAGAATGGACTTCTAAACGAGTTAGAAGAAAATTCTTTACTGGTTTGTAAGTTTTGTCTCAAAGAATAATGATAAAACAACCTTTTACTAGAAAACGTTATAGAGCCAAAGAACCCTTGGAGATTATACGTTCAAACCTTTATGGTCTGATGAATGTTAAAGCAAGGGGGTTTGAAGCTTCAATGGTACATGAATAATTAATTAAACTCTTTAATTAAATTATTCACTATCCATTAACTGTCGGGTACTCCACTAAAGGCCAACAGCTGCACTCTTCACAGTACAAATATATTTCTGTGTCAATTGGATATAACCAGTCAACAGTACGATGACCCTTCACAAATTGTTCGTAAGTACAACTGGAGAAAAATTACCGTTTTTCCCCTATAGTTACATCTAACAACTTAAGTATCACGGATCCCTCTAGTGAACAATAAATCATAGTCCAATTATGACTAAACCTCTCTCGGGCCAGAAGAGGGTGTGTCTCCATATTTTTCAAGCCTCGAAATCAGCCCTTAAGGAAGCATTTTATCTACTTACCCCGACATTAAGGAATGAACAAATTTCTTCTTGTGTAGTTGTGTTCTCAGCTCCCCAATTAGACAGATCCCCAAAATGGTAGGCTCATTGAGTCGGCGATCTAGGCACTTTCACCCATACAAATCAAGGGATCGCCTTCATATGCAGGAGTTCACAACTGACTCAAGATTCAGGCCATGTTACCTATGGTCATCCTGGTGAAATGTAAGTCTCTTATCATGAACGGCATTATATAATGAGACTAAACATTTCGTGGTTCAGTCTTATACAAACTTCTTTGTATAGAATATCCCCGCTCACAAGCCTACACATGAATGATCAGGATCATATCATTTGTAGCATTTTACAACAATTATAACATCTACAAAGCGGGCCATACTCGTAGTGTCACCAGGATAAGGTATCCAGCCTTATCCATCTATTACAGACCATTTAGGTTATCACTTAAATATGATCTTGATGGGTTTTATGTCCTAAAAACTCGTGGTATGTAAACAATGGAACTTATTCTGATAATTTAATAAAGGTGTTATTGAATATCTATTGCTTGAATAGAAATCAAATATACCTAAAAGTCCCTTGACTATTGGATGAGTACTGGAACTTTATGTGGAGATATAAAGGTGGATCAGGTTCGAGTAAATAGTCAAAATGATCTATAGTACATAGATAAGGTTGGGTACCTTATTCTGGTAACACTATTAGATACGACCTGTTCTATAGTTGTTACAAGAAATTGTAAAGTGCTACAAACAAAGTGATCTTAATTCGTTCATGTTGGACATGAGGAGTGGGGGTGTCCTTGTGCAAAAGAGTTTGTACATGATCAGACCACGAAATGAGTCACTCTTACTTTATAACGTTGTTTACTGTTTAAGACTGACTATTTCAAAGCGATGATTTAGGTAACTTGACCTTAATCCTGAGCTAACTATGAACTTCTGTTTATCTAGGCTTGCTCTTAGATTTTCATAGGTGAGGGTTGGCTCAACAGCGCCGGCTCAATATGACTACCATTTCAGAGGTGAGACTGGATAGATAGCTGGGGACATAGGGTGCAAGAGGGAATTCACTCCTACCCGCTTTAGGAATAGTAGAGAGGTTGTTTCTTTAAGTGCTGATTCTAGGGCATGAACATGGGATCCTGCCCTCTTATTTGGCATGAGAGGGACTCGGTTTTGTGATTGGATCACAAAAAAAATTGTTCATTAGGGGATCAGTGGGGACTTAAAGAACAAGAGGTAATTTCGGGGGTAAAATAGAGATTTGACCCAGCGGTTATTACGAACAACCTGTGAAGGGTTAACTTACTAATTATGGTTATATCGAGTGGACATAATATATCTACAGTGAGAGGAGTTCAACTATGACATTTAGTGGAGTGACCCATTAGTTAACGAATGGGGGTTAGACCAGTCTAATGAGTTTAGCCGATTAATCTTGGATCATTGGAGCCCATGATCTGTAGGTCCATAAGGTCCCCCTACTAGCTCGGAAATGGATTAGCTCTAGAGTAGCGTGATAAGTTAATATGAAAAGTTCAAATTAGAATCAAACGAAATTGGAGAAAATATATTAAAATATGATTTAAATATATGAAGATGAATTTGTGTAAAAAATAATTTAATATTGGATATTAAATTAATTAGAATTAATTATTTATTAATTTTGTTAGAAAATTAATTATGAAATTAATTTTTAAAATTAATAAATTTTGATTTTAGAAATAAAATATGATTTTAAAATCAAAATGGAATTTTGGATATTGAAAAATCACACAAACTTGAAAATGGGTTTTTCAAAGTTCATCTTCAAAGTAGCTTAAGGAACCCACCTTCTCCTTTGTTTTACTTCAAGCATGAGCTGCATCCCATGCAGCACATCTCTTTGTATGATAGTCTGCAATATATTGAAGAGATTGGAGTGAAGAAAGAGGGAGAACCGACTGAATTTTTACTAAAAAATTCGGATGAAGAAGGTGTTCTTCAATGGGTTCTGTTCAGTGAGCTTTCTCCATATTTCCTTTGATTCCAGCTTATTTTAAGTCCCACAACTAAATCTAGAGCACCAAGAGGATAGTAGGGAAGATCTTGTGGTGGTCTACACAAGGATTCGGAGGATTTTGCAGCTAGAAATGGATATTTCGTTGGTTCGGCCAAGGTATGTTCATGAAACCCTTTATACTCTGTTTTTAGCATGTTTCTTTTCAACCAAAATTAATGAATTAGAATGCTTATGGATCCTAATTTCTTCCGCTGCGTGATGGTGTCAATCCAACAGATCTACCCGTATGTCTCTACATATATGTTTAAGCTACAAGATAACCTTGGATGTTAGTTTATTGGTTTGTGGTTAATGCAACTCAAATTGAAATAAAACATCATATATTTTATTAAATAAATAAGATGCTTGTACATTACAAATACAAACTAGAGAACCCTACGAGATTTAGGGCACCAACCCCAACAAGTAGATATCAATCCAATCTAGGATTAGATCATTGGACAGCAGTTAAAGCCATTTTCAAGTATGCTTGTGTATGGTGCTAAGGATTTGATCCTTACAAGATATATTGACTCTGATTTTTAGACTGATAAGGCTTCTAAGAAATCCACATCAGGATCAGTATTCACTCTGAATGGAGGAGCTATAATATGGCATAGCATCAAGCATGGATGCCTTGCATGTTCCACGATGGAGGCAGAATATGTAGCTGCTTGTGAAACTACTAAGGAAGTTGTATGGCTCAGACATTTTCTGACAGATTTGAAAGTTGTTCCAAATATGACATTGCCTATCACCCTTTATTGTGATAGCAGTGGTGCAATGGAAAACTCCGAGGAGCCTCGTAGTCACAAACGAGGAAAGCACATTAAGCGCAAGTATCATCTCATTAGAGAGATTGTGCAACAGGGAGATGTGATTGTCACATAGATTGCCTCGAAGCACAACGTTGCTAATCTATTTACAAAGGCTCTCACGGCTGAAGCTTTTTAGAGTCACCTAGAGAATATGGGTCTGAGATATGGATCACCTAATCTAGGGCATGCGGGAGATGTTGTTGGGTATATTGTATGCCTTAGTTTATTGTATTTTATTTGATACTATACATCTCACTTATGATATTTGATACTATACTCCACTCACTGCATTGTACTGTAGGAATGTATCAATAGTAGCGGAAGCACAAGGATCATCTAAGCACTCAAATTCACTAATTTTAGCAAAATATAAAGCATGCTTTTGCAGAAAAAAAAAAGAGTTTCAAGACATATTTCTTGTAAAACTTCTTCAAAGCTCCTTCACCAGCTGCTATCTTCTCCAAATCTTATTGTAGACCACCTCAAGATCTTTTCCACTATTCTCTTGGTGCTCTAAATTGAGTTGTGGGACTCGAAATAAGCTTGAATCAAGGGTAGAAGAAGAAATGCTCACTGTAGAAAAACAGATGAAGAACTCTTTCTTCAAACCAGTTTTTCTCTCAAAATCTCTATAGACTGCATGCCCAATTTTCACTCCAATCTTTTCATTATATTGCATATCAACATGCAAAGAAAAGGGTTGCATGAGTTGCAGCTCATGCTTGGAGAAGACAAGGCAAAGATATTGCTTCTTGTGTGAGCTACTTCAAAAGATGGATAATGGAAAATCCTCATTTTCCATTTAAGTGTTTTGTTTTCTTTTCCTTTTTCAATTTTATCTCAAAAAATAAAATTTTGATTTTATTAAATCTGTTTATATTTTAAAATGAAAAAATTAATTAATTTCATAAATTAATTATTAAATAAAACTTAATTAATTTAATATCAAATGTTAATTAATTTTAACACATATCCATCTTTATATATTTAAATTATATTTAAATATATAAATTCTCCTATTCCGTTTAATTCTAAAATTAAACATATAATTATATCTTATATAATTACTAATTCCCTTAATTCTAATTTGAAGGTTTCAAATTAACTTACCACGCTATTCTAGAGCTAGTCCGTTATGAGTTAGAACAGGGACCTCGCGGACCTACAGATCATGGACTCCAACGATCTGAGATTAATTGGCTAAACTCATTAGATAAAATTAATCTTCATTCATTAACTAATGGGTCACTCCACTAAAGCTCATAGTTGCACTCCTCTCACTGTAGATATATTATGTCTACATGATTTAACCATAATCAGCAAGCCGAACCTTCACAGGTTGTTCGTAATAACGGTTGGGTCAAATATCTGTTTTACTCCCGAGATTATGTTTTATTCCTCAAGTCCCTACTGATCCTTTAATGAACAACTGGTTTGTGATCCAATTACTAAACCAAACTCTCTCAGCTCAGTGAGAGGGTGGGGCCCCTAGTTCAAGACCTGGATTCAGTACTTGAGAGAACACCCTTTCTCCTATCCCTAAATCGGGTCGGCGTGAATTTCGCCTTACACCCTATGTCCCCAGCTATCTATCCGATCTTACCCCTGAAATGGGAGTCTTATTGAGTTGGTGTTGTTGAGCCAACCCTCAACTATGTAAATCTAAGGACAATCCCGAATAAACAGAAGTTCATAGTTAGCTCAGAATTAAGATCGAGTTACCTAGGTCATCTAGGTAAAATAGTCAGTCTTAAACAGTAAACAACGTTATAAAGTAAGAGTGACTTATTTCTTGGTTCTGATCTTATGCAAACTCATTTTATAGGATGCCCCCACTCCTCATGTCATAACATATACGAATTAGGATCACATCGTATGTTACACTTTACAACTCTTTGTAACAACTACAGAGTAGGCCGCATCCAATAGTGTTACTAGAATAAGGTACCCAACCTCATTCATGTACCATAGATCATTTTGACTATTTACTCGAACCTGATCCACTCTCATGTCTCCACATAAAGTTCAAGTACTCATACAATAGTCATGGGTTTTTGTTTATTGGATTTAGATTTTCATACAATTTATGAGATCAATAAGAAGTATATTGAGAATAGAAAATGTTTATTATTTTACAAACTGCGAGGTTTTAGAACATAAAACCCAACATGTACTTGATACTGTATATCCTACTCACTTTAGGACAAGTGGGAGATTGTTGGAGTTAATGTCTTAAATCTCATATGTCTTGTAGTTTGTAAATACAAATCACATGTCTAATAAATTAAGAGGTATTTTATTGACATTTAGATTGCATTAATTCAATCCAATAAACTAAAATCCAAGGTTATTTTATAAAACTTAAACATGTATGTGGAGACATACAGGTGGATCATGTTTAAGTGATAACCTAAATGGTATGTAGTAGATGGATAAGATTGGATACCTTATCCTGGTGATACTACAAACACGACCCACTTTATAGATGTTACAATTGTTGAAAGTACTACAAATGATAAGATTCTGACCATTTTATGTGGAGACATGCAAGCAAGGGTATTCTATACAAAGAGTTTATATAAGATCGAACTACAAAATGAATAGTCTATCTATATAACACCGTTATTAGAAGAGACTTACATTTCACTAGGATGACCATAGGTGACTTGACCTTAATCCTGAGTGAGTTGTGAGCTCCTATTTACGAGGGTAATCCTTTTATTTGTATGGGTGAGAGTGGCCTTGTTAGTTGACTCAACAAACCTACTATTTTATGGATCTATCCGAGTAAAGAGCAGGGAACACAACTACACAAGATGGAATTCACTCCTTCACATTCTTAGGAAAAGCAGATAAATTGCTCTCTTAATAGCTAATTCTGGGTTTTGAACATTGAGGCCTCAACCTCTCACTGGCTCAAGAGGTGTTAGTTTATAGTTGGACTATAAAGTGTTTGTTCATTAGACAAATCAGTGATACTTAAGGAGTTAGAGGTAACTATAGGGGTAAAACAGTAATTTGACCCAACTGTAGTTATGAGTGATTTGTGAAGGGTCAACTCATTGTTGATTGGTTCTATCTGCGGACACGAAAAATATATCTACAGTGCGAAAAGTGCAGGTATCGATCTTTAGTGGAGTGACTGGTAGTTAATGAAGATTGATTAATTAGATTAATTTAATTAAAGAGTTTAATTAATTAATCTCATATCATTGGAGCATCTAATCTATAGGTCCAAAAGGTCCCCTTGTTAACTCATTAAAGAATAGATAAGATGAATGATTTGAATTACTCGTCAATTGATGGAATAGCATACTAATGAGATTAATATGATATGGTTAATCATAGATATGATCTATAATTAAGAGAGAAATATTTGCATAAGATTCAAATAATAAATTCTTATTAATTAGATTCATGAAGAATTAACTAATTAATTTTTAGAGGTGAAGGCAAATAAACAAGTGATGTTTATTTATGATTTAATATATTGTTATTTAATTCGTATGTTAATGAATTGAATAAATGTTATTTAATTAATTGGACTAAGGGGTAGATTGGAAAAGACTTGGAGAAGGGGTAAACCTTTCTCCACATAAATATCCATTTGTGGCCAATTTAGGAGAAGTAATTTCATTGTGAAAAACCTTAGCCTCCAATCTACATTTTCTCTCAAACTTTCTCTCGACCATTCTCCACTATTCTTCCTCCTCCAAGGTAATAGAGACCACTCTTCTACCCTTGAATTCCTAGAGAATAATATGGTCGCACTTATGGTAGTGTCCCTTATTCATTGAACAAACATTCATGAGAAGACGAAGAGGACAACGTGAAGAGTTTAGGATTCAACAAAGGTTTATTGCCTTATCCCTTTGCTTCTCCTCTTAAAGCATGCTTCCTATAATGTTTATCCATTATTATTTCTCTTTTCTTTACTATTTTTGTTTCCTTAAAAACTAAAAAACAAAATCTAAGGCAATCTCATACTTCCGCAGGAATTCGATTCCCTTCATCTCCTTCTTTGGTTTGTAGTAAACTTTCATGCTTGGCCTTGAGACACCTTTGCTTGTGTCCCCCTATGGATGGTGTTTGCATGAAATTTTACTCAAACTCTAGAAATTGATAGGATTGCTTTAATTTTTGTCCAATCGATTTTTCCCTATGGTTAGCTCATTTGAAGCAGAACTCTAGAATCTAAAATGAAGGGTTACAATTATAAGAAATTGTTAAGCAGATGTCTTGACCAAATATGATAACTAAATATTATAGGAATAAGGGTTATTCTGGTTTAATATTTGGTTGAGAATGTCTCAATTCAGTGAAGGAGTAATTGACTGCCCTACGGTAGCTTTTATTCTAACTCACTAGAGTATCGTAGCAATAAAAATTTTTGAATTAATATGAATGGGATTCATATTAAATCTATTAGGTTCATTGTTTAATTTCTATACTGAATTTGAATGGATAATAGTTTGTATATAATTAATTAACATGTTTTATATAATTCAAAGTTATATCATCTTCTCTAACGAGTTTTACTTCTTTATTATCGATATAAGCCAGGGGTGTTTGGCTCACAAATATGAGTTGAGTTGAGTTGGAATAATATACCAACTCATTTTTTGGCCCACAAACTTTAAAGTTTGTGGAGTTGAGTTGGTATATTTTATCAATTCACCCCAACTCTCCCTTCTTCCATTGTTTTTAATGGCTTCACTCATTGGTCACTACCACACTCCGAGAACTAACTTTGGGCTCCAACAACCACTCTGATGACAACTCCAACAACCAACTCCGGGCTTCGACAACCACCTCCGATGACAACTCCGACAATGAAATCCGGGCTCTGGCATCCACCTCCGATGACAACTCCAACGACTAACGCCGGGCTTTGACGACATTCGCAACACTAACTCCGACAAGCAATTTCGAGCTCTGGCAACCACCTCCGGTGACTCAACTCCAACGACCACCTTCGCGCTACCAATTCCGATGACCAATTTCAAGCTCCGACAACAAACTTCAATGACCAACTATGGAAACCACCTTTGTAGGCTCTAACAACCACCTCCGACTACAAACTTCGATGAAAAACACCTTCAATGACCACCTTTGAGCGAGCAACTTTGACAACCAACTCAAAGCTTAGACAACCATCTCCCTGGACAAACCCTAAAAACCAACTCTAATACCACCTTCATGTGATTAACATTCGGGCTCCGATAGCCACATCTGACTACAATCTCTGGCAAAAATCATCTTCGATGATCAACTTTGACGACCACCTTCACGCAACAAACTTCGAGATTTGAAAACCACCTTCGATGACAAACTTCGACAACCAACTCCAATACCACTGTTGAGGTTGATGCCCTAAAGTCTCGTGTCCTATAGTTTGTAAACAGTTTATACGAATACTTGTGTTGTTAATATATGATATTTACTTCACATCTTGTATTTTTGCTCAGTTACTTATTTTATTTGCTTTACTACAAACCAATAAACATAAAATCCTTGATTATCTGTATGTGACTCAAGCATGTATGTGATGACATACAAGTGGATCATGTCTTGAGTGATAACCAAAATAGTCTGTAGTATATGGATATAGGAGGGAAACCTTATCTTAGTAACGCTACCGATGCAGCCCGCTTTGTGAAATGGTCACAAGTGTTGTGACTTGTCACAGATGGTCTGCTTCTGATCATTCATGTTAAGGACATGCAAGCGGTGACGTCCTATACAAAGAGTTTGTATAAGATCTGACCACGAAATGTTAATGTCTCGTTATATAACACCATTCATGACAGAGACTTCACTTCACTAGAATGACCATAGGTAATATGACCTCAATTCTGAGTGAGTTAGGAATTCCTGCCATTGAGGGCGGTCTTTTGATTTGTATGGGTGCGAGTGGCAAAATCGCCGATTCAAACCTACCATTTTGGGGATTCGTCTGATTTAGGAGCTGGGAACTCAGCTACACAAGATGGAATTCACTCCTTCCCCGAGCTAGGGGCAAGTAGATAGATAGCTCCCTTAAGGGCTGATTCCGGGGCTTAAAAAATGTGGCGCCACACACCTTCTCTTAGCTCGAGAGGTGTTCACATATAGTTGGACTATGTTGTATTATTTATTAGAGGAATCAGTGGTACTTAAGGAGTGAGATGTAACTACAAGGGAAAAACGGTAATTTGGCCCAACCGTACTTACGAGCATCTGCGAAGAGTCATCGTACTCATGATTGGTTATATCTGATGGACACAGAAATATATCTGTAGTAAGAAGAGTTCAGCTGTTGGTCTTTAGTGGAATGTCTGACAATTAACGAGTGGTGGATCTCGTGGGTAAAGAGTTTAGTCAGCTATTCACAGACCGTTGGAGCTCCGAGCCACAAGTCCATTAGGTCCCCTGGGTAGCTTGGATAAAGTCAAGAACTAGTGTTTGGGTTAATTTGAAATGTTCAAATTGACAAGAGAAAGTTCGATTATATATGATATAATTGGACTAGTTAATTATATATGATATAATTGGCTAAATGTATGAGATACATTATTTTGGAGGAAATTAGATATAAATATGATTTATATCAAGTAGAGGAGAGAAATACTATAGTAGATATGTGATATCAAACTATAGGATAAAATATAATATGATTATATTATTAATTAATTAATTTGGTTAATTATATGATAATTAATCCAAAATTCACGTTCAGACGTGGTTTAGTGGGATAGAGTCGATATTGTAACCGATGAATTAAAATGAAAAAGGTTTTCATTTTTGAATTGTCTATCGTTCAATAGCCGTAAGAGAATCGTGAAGAGAGCACGTTGGTGTTTCCTACGATCACTTAAGAAAATCGAGAGACTATATGATAGCTTCTCTCTGCCTAACGATCGTCCACCTTGCCCCTAAACGATTGCACACTGTGCCTACACGATCGCATAGCCTCTCTAAGCGATCGTATAGTGTGCGATTTTGTTAAACGATCGTATACCTTTTCTAAACGATCGTTCAGTAAATCCTACACGATCGTGTAACTTCTCCTAAATGATAAGCATTCTACTATACGATAGCGTCTTTTTCCCCTCCACTTGCTTGCGCCTACACGATTCGTGTTTCCTCCTTCCTCTACCAAATTCACCAAAGACCACCCTTTAGGTTTCATGCTGAGAATACCCGGGGCTCTTTAGTGTGGTGTCGTCCCACGGAGTTCGTGGTCGTGCGTTGTTCGTGCTGCTATTGTTGACCTACTGTTGGGCATTGGTAGATCGCGTGGAGGGTTCAGCTGCGTTGAGTTTCGAAGTTTGAAGAGCATCTCAAAATGGTATGGCACTCATTCTCTTATTATTTTGTTGTTCATAGTATGCCGATAATTAGTGTTTGTTTGCATAACTATATGTTTTGAATGTATGATATGTATTTCGGTCACGGTGAGATCGAAGCGATCTGAACATGCTCATGGAACTCTTCGATAAAAGATCCTTCAATTGGTATCAGAGCCAGAACTGATACTCTGATTTCATCTGTTGCAACGAAATGACTTTTACGTTCTTGGTGGTACATTTCTACACTGATTATATGGTTAAATTTTGCTGTGGATGTGCAGATTAATGGATGTTTTAGATGATAAGCCTCGGTTTGATTTAAATCCTTTACATTTGCGATTGTTTGTAAGGCCTCTGCGTTTTGGTATTAATAATCGTTATCGAATCTGTATTCAAAGTTTGTTTGAAGTTGAGTCATTCGAAGAAGCAGATCTATGCAAGCGTTGCATAAGAGTGGTACGCGATCTGGGCAAGCGTTGCAGTTCGTCGAGGAAGGAGGCGATCTAGGGTTGATTGCATCGTGCAGAAGATGTTTACGCGATCATTGTTGATCGCATCGTAAAGATGAAAGAGTACGCGAACGCTGTTGAATGCATCGTTTAAATGATGGGGTATGCGATCAAGAGTTGATCGTATCATTTTGACGATCGGTACGCGATCACTGAGTATCATTTAATGCACGTGCGCGCTAGACGATCGTAGGTCAACAAGCTTCATCGTTAGTAGCTGACTAAACGATCGCTTAGCATCGTAAGGTAAATCGTTTACCTGGTTGCACTGCATCGGTGTAGACGATGAGATGCCTCGTGTATCGTTTAAAGCGCGCGTCGCTAGACGATCGTTTGGGGAGGTGCGGGGGGTGGGGGGGGGGGGAGGTAGAAGCTTTATGCTTAATACTAAACTAAATAATCGCTTAGTAACGCAAAGGTAAATCGTTTACCTGTCGTCGCGCTACACGATCACATAGACGATCAGGCTTCGCAGCCTCGTCGTCGTCTACGTGATTGTTTACTTATGCTCCTATCATCTAGTGCGCATTGAACGATCGTCTACCTACTGAATACACGACGAAGACCTTCTGACGGTTCAAGACCCGATTCGCCTGTGAACCGGTTTGCTCGATGAAAAATGTAATATATAGGGTTTTTTCATTCTGGTTTTTGTAAAGGCTCATCCCGGTCCATTAATCCTTTATTTATTGCATGTGATGTATGTTATTATATGTCATATGGCATGCACATATAGTAAATCCCACCTTAGGTTATGCAACGGTCATGCGTCATCTCTTTATTGTAATTGTTATAATTTAGAGAAGCATGATTTCATTATGTAAGAGCATGCTCATGCATCATATGATATAAGAGTTATATTTATGCATGCATAAAAAGCATAGACATGCATCATCTTTATATTATAATTGTTATAGTATGAGGGTGAATGATAACATGTTTGTTTAGTTGCTACGCGTTATATAAAAGTTATATATAGTAATGACCGGACATTTCATGAAGCATGACACATAGGTTACTTTATAAATTTTATAAACGCCTCGTTGTATGCAATGTTTTTAGTTGTTTCTTTTTAGAAGTTAAAGAGAAATTAGAACTAAAAGAAATAAGAAGGACATGCATGCTCACTTAGGTTTAATTCATGGTTTTAAAGTGTGTAAAACTTGGATCACATAGACCTAAGTTCACAGTTCTAATACAATTAATAACCCTAAGGCTTTAATCTTTTAATCAGTTTAATAGGATTAAATTGGCTAATAAAAGGTTAAAGTGTAGCAAATCTATCTATAAGGGACCTTTTGTCTAAGGCGGGTTCTATTTAGGCTAGGGTATTTAAGTTGATGGAAACGTAACACCCCTACCTGGGAACTTACCTGGAAAGGTGAATTAGATAGATTTGATGCATTCATGCAAGTTAAGTAAAGTCCATTAAAGTGTTTAAATGTGACTACTTGAACTTGTTCATATTTCATAGACAAACATTGTTTATGAGCAGAGTTTAAAAAGACAACTTAGACTAAAATCAGTAGCCGGATTGTCTAGGTTAATGAATCCCTAGGTAGAACATTCAGTGGGAGGTACTTGGGGCATAAAATGCTTCACTTAAACCTTTCAAGTTTCTCCAAAATAGTCCACATCGTGAGATCTACCCTCGGCCTCACGACACCTTTACGTGTCCCCCCAACGGATGGTGTTTGGGTAGGTCAATATCAAGGTGGATGGAGAGAGTGTTCATAGTAAGTGGGAGCGAGAATTGCGATAGCATATCCCTCGGTCTCCCTCGTTAGGTTGAATAAAGTTATTGCGCATCGCCTCGAGGCACCCTGGGAGTGTCCCCTAAAGGATGGCAGTTTTGCGCATTGCTTTATTTGATCTCTTGTAAGAGGATAAGGTAACTTAGTATTTTGTCCTAATCTGCTTCTTCTCTATGGTAGGCTCATTAGGGCGGGAATCTGAAACCGAAAGCGAGGGGTTACAATTACGCGGAATAGTTAAAGGTTAACGATTCTAGATCGAAAAATGGTGGCTATTAGGTTCAGTTCCAAGAGTTGGTTCTGCCTAATGGTTGAGAATGTCTCATCCAGCGAAGGGGCAACTGATCATCCCACTGGTGGCGTTTGTCCTGCCTCACTGTGGCATCATTGCAAAATAGAAGTCTATAACTTAGGGCACTTGAAACTGTTTTGCAAAATTGATTGGTTTAAAAGTGGTTTAGCAAAATCTAATAAAGTTTTGTTCGTATTTTCAGCAATGTTTTCAAAATGGCAACAGCCACGTTGGCATTGCTAAGTGCCGAAAAACTTAATGGTGATAATTTTGCAACATGGAAACACATGATCACGACGATCCGGATCATCGAGGATCTCATGTTCGCTCTCACAGAGTCTTGTCTTTCTATTCTAGCTCCTAATGCGGCTTGAAATGTTCGGGAGGCATACGAGTGATGAACTAGGGCGAATGAGAAGGCCCGAGCCTACATCTTGGCAAGTCTTTCTGAAGTCTTGGTCAAGAAATATGAGTTATGGTCTCAGCGCGTGAGATCATGGAGTCCCTATGGGGGATGTTTGGACAACCGTCTGAACAACTTATGCATGAGGCTCTTAAATGCATATTCAACTACAAAATGGAAGAAGACACCTCTGTTCGTGAACATGTGGTTAACATGATGGTCCACTTTAATGTCTGACAGTTAACGAATAGTGGATCTTATAGCTAAAGAGTTTAGTCAGCTATTCACGGACCGTTGGAGCTTCGAGCCACAGGTTCATTAGGTCCCCTGTGTAGCTTGGATAAAGTTGAGAACCAGTATTTGAGTTAATTTGAAATGTTCAAATTGACAAGAGGAAGTTCGATTATATATGATATAATTGGATTGGTTAATTATATATGATATAATTGGCTAAATTTATGAGATACATTATTTTGGAGGAAATTAGATATAAATATGATTTATATCAAGTAGAGGAGAAAATACTATAATAGATATGTTATATCAAACTATAGGATAATAATATAATATGATTATATTTATTTATTAATTAATTAGTTAATTATATGATAATTAATCCAAAATTCATGTTCGGGCATGGGTTAGTGGGGCAGAGTCGGTTATTGTAACCGATGAATTAAAATGAAAAAAAAATTGCATTTTTGAATCGCCTGTTGTTCAATCGCCTTAAGAGAAATCTTGAGAAAGCGCGTTGGTGTTTCCTAAACGATCACTTAAGAAAATCGAGAGACTATACAATAGCTCCTCTCCGCCTAAACCAATCGTCCACCTCGCCGCCTAAACGATTGCACACGTCGCCTACACGATCCGTAGCTTCTCTAAATGATCATTTAGTGTACCAATTTTCTAAACGATAGTATACCTTTTCCTTAAACGATCGTTCAGTAAATCCTATATGATCGTGTAGCTTCTCCTAAACGTAAGCATCTGCTATTTGCGATAGCGTCTTTTCCCTCCCACTTGCTTTATCGCCTACACGATTCGTGTTTCCTGCTTCCTCTACCAAATTCACCAAAGACCACCTTTTGGGTTTTCACACCGAGAATACCCGGGGCTCTTTAATGGTGGTGTCGTCCCCATGGCATTCGTGTTCGTGTGGTTGTCCGTGATGCTATTGTTGACGCTGTTGCTGGGCATTGGTAGATCACGTGGAGGGTTCCGCTGCATCGAGTTTTGAAGTTTGAAGAACGTCTTCAACTGGTATGGCACTCATTCTCTTGTTATTTTGTTGTTCATAGCATGCCAATAATTAGTATTTGTTTGCATAACTGTATGTTTTGAATGTATAATGTGAATTTCGATCACGGTGAGATCGGAGCGATCCGAACGCACTCATGGAACTCTTTGGTAAGAGGCCCTTCACTTCATGCGACCAATTGCAGGCTCTAACAACCACCTCCAACTGCAAACTCCAATGAAAGAATCTTCGATAATCAACGTCGACAACCACTTTCAACTATTATAAGACTGGTGATTGTTAAAGTATGTTGTAGGGTTGTTGATTATATAAAAAAAATATATATTATTTTGTTTACATTAAGTGCAATATTTATACATAAAAAATTGTAAAAAATATTTTTATTTGATTAAATTCACATTTCAAATGAATGTTAAGAATATTTAAACGAAAAGTAAGTATGTAACATATAAAAAAAAACATAAAATGAAAATTTTTTTCTCGAAATATTTTCCAACAAGAATTAGTGAAAAATAGAGATTTGTTCTCTGATGATTCTCCAAATTCAGAGGAATTGAAAGTGAAATTGTTGAAGAAATGTGGTGACATTCTATTGGCTGCTAAGATGATGGGAGAGATTTAATTAAAAAAAATCATTATATAGTAAAAATATAGAGCAACAATTGGAAGAAGAAGAAAACTAAGAAGATGATAATGAAATTCATGGAGAAAAATTAGGAATCAAAAGTTTTTGTTTCTCTTTAGTTTCTCATTTTATTTAATCATATTTCTACAAGAAATATAATGGGTTTGTTCATTGCCCAAAAAAGAAAGAAAGAAGAAAAAAGAAAGAAAGAAAAGTTTTAACAATTAAAAGAAAAAAATTGCAATCCATCTTTTATTCAAACAAAGATGAGTAGAGTTCAAAAAACTGCATTAGATATCCCAAACATCTGAACTCAACTCTGCACCTCAAACACAGACATATGAACTTAGGCCAAATAACTCTACACCCCAAACAAAGACATTTGAACTCCATAGATATATGAACTCCACAGACATATGAACTCCAGACATCCTATCTCAACTCAGCGTCCCAAACAGCCCCTTAAAATTTTGGTAAATATGTTACTTTGAAATGTGTCATCAACAAATAAAGATGGTGTAATTTTGTCTTTCAATTTGGGAAACGTTCTCAAAAAGAATTGTTGTCAATTTATGAAGTGTTCATGAATAATCTTTGCGATGATATCTTACTTTTATTTTCTAGTTTACATATGATGTATTTGGAACATAAGATAAAGTCATGAAAAAACATATTGTATGTTAGAGCCATGGAAAACTAAATGACCTGCAAAGTTGAGTATTTTTGGCATCCAAGAAAATTATTATGACTGTAACTAATTAGGAAAATGTTTTCCAATTAGTTTGGGATGTTAGATGATGAAGAATTTTAGAAATACCTCAAAGAGAAGAAAAATAAGAACAAGTAAATTTAATTTACTGAATTCTTGGTGGAGAATACAGATTCACACCTTGATTGCTGAGTAATGTTTCATTATCAGAATTTTTTCTTCATTACAAGTAGATTGTAAATCTTGGAAAATACTCAATTTAAGGGAATAAGTCTACTAGTTGGCAATGGGGAACACATCTCAGTTAAAATAGTAAGAGGTATTAAAATATTGTTTATTTATGTTGAATATGATGTTTTTATCACCATAAAAGAAATTCTATTTCTCCAAGCTCTATTACTAAATTTTTCATAACGTATGAAAAGTTTTAGTAATAAGACATGTTTTCAAAGGTTGTTTTGAAAATATATTCAACTTTAAATAAATACATTTTTATGCATTAAATTACGATGTTGTTTATTTATGTTGAATATGGTATTTTTATCACCATATAAGAAATGAAATTCTTCTCTGGCAGCCCTACCTTGAAAAATAAACTCTTCTAAGCTTTCAAGTGGCTTTGGAATCTACTCTACCACACATCCCTCTGGTTTTCCTAAATACTCTAGCCACAGTTGACCCCAGTGGTAGCCCCCTGATAGTCTGGGTGGCGCTACAGGCGCAGGTTCCTCTGGACTTCCCGGTATACTCCCTTGTGTTTCCATATGCACATAGATCCCCGCTTATGGGCTCAGAAGCTAGGCCTGTTGGCCCTCTGACCATCCCATACGAGGTTCTTCTCACAGGCTCAGGAACTAGACCTATTGATCACTTCCCACAACCTGGACTCTTCTACTACCTGCAAGGAAGACATGAAAATAAAACATGAGATTTGAAGCCCACCTCTAGAACCCGAGAGAAGGCATGAGGACGGCAAATACCACCCTTTTATGATACCTACTGCCCATCTAAACCTTTTACACTCATAAAAATTTAAGCCAAGGATATAAAAAACAACTGTTTGACTAAATTCATTTTATTACAAACAGTATAACGTTTATACAAATCACCGTCTTAATTACAAAGTTTACATCAACAATTCTACAACCGAAAGTGTGGCTGTGGCATGGCAGACCTTGACCTTAGCAACACCCTGGAACTCCTCACCTTTCTCTACCTAGGAAGAAAAAACATGAAAGAAAAGAATGAGCTTCAAGAAGCTTAGTAAGTGGTAAGCAACATCTAAAGTCTCTTTCAACTCATAATAATACAAGCATATCACAACTACGAGGTTAACTTTCAAACCTCTACTTTGAATGAGTCTGTTCTCAACTCTACTTATGCACACGGTAGATAGTTAAACTGATACTAATCATAATGAGTCTATTCTCAAATCTACCTACACACATGGTTGATAGTCAAACTCATAAACACATACTCTCCTGTGTTCCCTATGTGCAAATATATCCCCGCTTATGGGCTCAAAAGCTAAACGATGCGCTACATGATGGGTGTTGCGCTAGGTGGTAGATGTAAGTGCTAGACGATGAGCGACAGCGAGATCATCCAATAAGCTATGCGATGGATGCAAAGCTAGACTATTGAGGTTGGACGTGCGTTGAGGCAGCTAGACGATAAGCTATGGGATGGGCACAAAGCTAGACGATTAAGACTGGGCATACGTTGAGGCAGCTAGGCGATGAGCTACGCGATGAGCGCAAAAGCTACATGATGAGCTAAACGATAGGCCAAGCCACGATGGGCATTAGAGTATATGTATAAAGCCAAAAAGAAACCACGTGTTTGGTGTTAGGAAGCATTAATGCATAAGACTCTAATGAGGCTAAGTTTGTAAAAGGAAATGTCTCAAGATAAGGCTTAGAATGATGAGTAATCTAAGCTTGAAGTTGAATCTAGAATTTAGGGTTCAAAAGGGAGCCCGAGGAAACCAAGGAACTTCTAGAGAGAAAGGTTCCTACCTAACCAAGGTGAGTGGTAAACAACTTCTAAAGTCTCTTTTAACTCATAATAATACAAGCACATCACAACTACGAGGTTAACACTCAAGCCTCGGCCTTGAATGAGTCTTTTCTCAACTCTACCTACACACATGGTAGATAGTTAAACTGATACTAATCATAAACACATACTCTTCTGTGTTTCCTATGTGCACATAGATCCCTACTTATGGGCTCAAAAGTTAGGCCTGTTAGCCCTCTGACCATCCCATACGAGGTTCTTCTCACAGGCTCAGGAACTAGACCTCTCGGTCCCTCTTTCAAACCTTCTACATCTTTCACCTTCATCCTCAATTATGCCGGTGGCATATTTACTAAGCTCTATATACTTCTGCTCATACTCGGCTATCGATGATGAACTTTGCATGAGGTCCAGAAATTCATTTCACTTTGCGTCGCAAAATCTTTGGGGATAGAATTGGTCATGGAAGACATTATCAAATTCCTCCCAAGTAATTTCTCCCCCTGTTCTTCTTCTGCTCTCAAACATACGCCACCAGTTCTCAGCTCTTTTATGAAATAAAAAGGTAGCTAGTGTTACCTTTTTATCTTCAGGGCATCGCATCACCCTAAAAGATTTCTCTACTGTCACGAACCAAGCCTCCGCATCTGCTGGGTTCGTTGTTCCTTCAAAGGTTGTGGCCCCTAATGCCTTCAACCGCTCAATACCAAAACGCTTTTCGGGGTCTACTAACATCCCTCCTAAACTTTCTGCCAAATACCGAGCAAATTTTTCTAGCAGTTGCTCGTTCTCTTCCGCTCTTGCTTATGGATGACCCGATCCACCCTGGTCTCCCTCTGTCATTTTCGAGGTAGCATCATGACTTCCTGCTGGTTGCTTGCACGGTCTGCCACTTTTTCGAGGCATGATTCTTATAATATATCACACATTAGACATATTATAGTATCACCAAGCTTCATCCTAATATACCCTTTCCCAAAAATCTTATGCTTTGATACCAAACTGTCACACCCCCTCTCGAGTCCGCCTCTTGAGCCCGAGAGAAGGCGTGAGAACGGAAGATACCACCTTTTTGTGATACCTACTGCCCTCTGAACCTTTTTACACTCATAAAACTTTAAGCTAGGGATATAAACAACAACTGTTTGACTAAACTCATTTTATTTCAAACAGTATAACATTTTTACAACTTTCAGGCTTAAACTACAATGTTTACAATAGCAACTCTAAAACCGGAAGTTTGGTTGTGGCGTGGCAAATCTCGACCTTAGCAGCACCCTAGAACTCCTCTTCTCACATGGCCACCCTTGACACATGGTTTGTCTTACCAATGCCTAGCCTCTTACTAACGTATACCTCATGACTAACGCTAGCATGTCCTTGTTGCTTGACAACGCCCATAATCTCTTGCACAAGACCAACGCAATCTAACCTCGCAAGTCTTGTGTATCGCAAGCCCCATCAACGCATAGATACTACATTATGCACCCATCGTGGCTTAGCCCATCGTGTAGCTCTTGTGCTTATCGTCACACCCCCTCCCGAGCCTTAGTCCAAGACTTAGAAGAGAGCATGAAGAAATACCAATCTAAATCTATGACAGCTATAATATCTACCTTTTTATTATTTAAGATTAAAATTTGACATGTCTACAATAACCATACAATTTTTTTTTATACAAATAATCTAACTATCCTACTTATTTTTCCACTATCCAATCCGAGTCATGCCCTGAAAGATTACCAAGTTCCTGGTGTTTGGTGGTTGAATGATTTTTCCCTGAACGCTCCACTCCGCTACCTGAGGGGGAAGAAAACATTTGGAAAGCATGAGCTAATAAGCCCAATGAGTGGTATCTTTTAAATAAACAATAACTTTGATTACAGAAATATACTTTTGGAAAATCAATACATAATCAATGAATACGTTACCACTAGTTTATATTTATTTTCCCAGCTAAACCCCTGAATCATCCCCAGTTCATTCACTGGTCAAACATTCCCAGCCAAACTGCAAATTATTTCTGGCATGATCGTAATTTAAACCAACATAACAACTTTTATGGAAACCTTTCCTATACCTCATTTTCTCGCCAATGTGCACATCGACTAATTCTTTCCCGTTAGCTATGCTTAGGTAACTTGACTATATTTTCCGTCGATCATCACCGACTATCATCTCCCGTCGATCGAAGCTGACTATATTTTCCCACCAATTACCCTTTCAAGCATGCTAACTATATATCCTGGGTATAATTCCAATTTCCATCACAAACATACAGGCAATATCATAGCAAGCATAGTGACATCGTAATCATTCATGCTTATTTAATATTACCCTCTATATGTATATTTATATATACATAGAAATGTATTAATCAGATAATACGTAATAACCACTCACAGTGTTTGCAAGGCTTCCTACTGCAATTTACTTTGGAAGTATTTTCCTGAAATTCCCTCCATTTCAATGAAAATTTCCAATTAATACCATTATTTCACTAAATAACTTTAAAATATTCAAAATACCCTTTTATATCAAAATCACCAGTTTACCCTACTCAAAACTTCAGTAAAAAAATCTCAAATAGTCTGTTTAGAGGTTATTCCAACCAAAACCGGGTGTTACTGCTTGTGTTAAGGTGAGGCCATGCGCGCAAAAGGTGTTGGGCAGGCGGTTGCGGCGTCAAACTTTGCGCAAGAGGCATACACGCACTGCGTTGCACTGATGGTCACGACGTCCGATCGATACGTTGAACGGGTGCTGGCTTATGCGTCCGTCTGGCCCTCCAACTTGTCAACGTAACTTCTGATTCCTCCGAACTCCAATTATAATGGCAGCCTGAGCACTTAATCTTAACTCTCTATTTAGGATTTTAGCACTGGAATTTTGGAAATGGTGAGTAATTGTTCACGCCAAGCCTTCCTATTTATAGATACCTCGGGCTCCTCCCCTTACGACAACTCAAAATCCAAATGTCGTTCCTTTAAGCTGCCAACACTAATTCTTTGCGAGCAGAGCTTTGAGTTGTATTAATCTTGGTTTTCCAACAAAATTGTTTACTTTGCATGTAATCTCAGCCTTACACCTACCACTTAAGTAGATAAGAATCATTTTGCATGTAATATTCTTCCGCCGCCTCATCTGCTTAATGTTTAAGAATATTTATCCGGATAATTTAGCATTATTTATGAGCGCATTCCATACCTTCATGATCGCAAGCCAACTTGCGTTCATCCAATCATCAATGCGTCCATCTGATCACCGCAACATCACCACGTCTAGACAATCCCCTTTGGCATATGTGTCCAACAATCCTTGCGCCCTTGAATTGTCCCCTCAACTATTACCGCATAGCCCTTTTTTCCTATATGTGACCTAACCTTGATTGTGTAACCTTCCCTTGTGCAACTTGGTCGCATATGCTAGGTGCTTACAAGGTTTATTCTAACCTTATAACCTCTTCTTGATTAGCCATTCTTCACTTGAGGCTTTCTTATCAGTGCATCCCTTGAGTCACGACTCAAAGCATTGCATCCTTGCCCTCTTTCGCATAGCTTTCCTTTTGCCTATGCGCCCATCTAAGATTTTGACTATCACTCTTTCAACGCATACTACTAGCTTATCCTATGCGCCCACATACCTTCGAGTGTTCAACGCATAACACGTCTATTGCGTAGCACATTCCCAATGCATAGTGTTGCCATATATTGTCGCATGGCATTGTCGCATCCATCTTATCCATCGCATCCATCGCCGTGTGCTACCGTGTAGTACTGTCGCATCCATCACTGCTTGTCAACGCATTCCCTTGGCCGCATATACGCATACCCTAGATCGCATCACCGCATATCCTTGGCCGCACACTCTCACGTAGCAAGGCCGTCGATTGCCACCAACGCATAGCCTTGCCGCATGTCATCAACACATAGCCTCGTCACATGACATCAACGCATAGCGTTGCCGCATACCGTCAACGCATACCTTCGACCGCAACGACAATCAACACATAGCACTATCGTATACCATCGACGCATACCCCCATCGCCGCAAGCCCCCATCCCCGCATGCCTTGCTCCGTATCAACGCATGCCTTCACGTCACCACATGCCCTTGCATCACCGCAACCACCAACGCATTTCCTTCGACCGCAAGCCTTTGGCTGCTACCAACGCATCCATCGTGTCCAACGTCCAGCGCAACTTGAGGTCGTCGCATGCATTGTTCTTAGCCTCTAAATACATTTACTGCCGCATGCGTTCCTTTTTGCCACCTTTTGGCTCCCCTCAATGTCCAAATAACCTCTAAATGCTTAAAACCAACGCATACACTTAGCACAAGACCAATGCAATATCTAATATTGAAGCTATTTTTTCTTGATTTTTCCAACACATAGCTCCTTTTAATAATATTCTTAACCAAATTTTTATTAGTTATGTCTTATTTCAACTACTAAGCAAACCACTCAAACACTTAGAACTTTTCCTCTTCTTTGCCCCTGACTTATTTCTTTGTTTTAACCTAATACCGTCTAGATTTAAGGATTAGGGTCTTACACATCTCCTAGCTACCTCAACGCATGCCCAACCTTAATCGTCTAGCTTTGCGCCCATCGCATAGTTCATCGTCTAACTGCCTCAATGCACGCCCAGCCTTAATCGTCTAGCTTTGCGTCCATCGCATAGGTTATCGTCTAGCTGATCTCGCTGTCGCTCATCGTCTAGCACTTGTGTCTATCGCCTAGCGCAACACCCATCATCTAGCACATCGTCTAGCTTTTGAGCCCATAAGCAAGGATCTATGTGCACATAGGGAACGCAGGAGAGTATGTGTTTATCAGTTTAACTATCTACCATGTGTGTAGGTAGAATTGAGTATAGACTTATTATGATTAGTATCAGTTACTTTAAATAAAAACACATTTATATGTGTTAAAGAATAACAAATTTACGTATTAAACTAAGAGAGTAAGGATTAATGAATCCATAACGAAAGACAGATTTTATTCTCCTAAATAGGATACATATGTTTGGTTTTTAAAGGACAGTTACAAGTAACTCTCTAACAGCTAGAGTTAAATCTTGCTTCTCATGAAAGTATGTCCTTAAAACCTTATTAGATAAAGTTACCTAGCCAATGTTGGACTTGCTTTGACCTGGTGGTATTGTGATCAAAAGCATAAGTTTCACTTCATAAATAAATCATTAATGTGATTGATGAGTATTTATGAATAAATGTATCTTATTCTAATACAACTTAAGTCTTATTTTCTTTGAAATATTAAAAAAAAATTAGACTAAAGTTTAAGTCATTTAAGAAATTGTATTGTGACATTAGGATCCAATCATAATAATTAGTACAAGTTTAATTTGTTGTACTAAGCTTAAATAATAGAGATGAGATGAGATCTCAATTTTGAACATTAGGTATAATTTGGATGATATTGTTCTACAGCAGTAGAAATATGGCCTTGTTAATCTTTGTACATTTTAAGTACTTTATTAAACAAAGTACTAATCTTTTAGAATTAAACTGATGTTTGACTCCATGAAGGAAAATGCAATAGAGATTGCATTGTTTGAACATTATTTCCTCCAAAATTTTTGTGAAACAGTATTGAATTATGGAAGTATTGTAAAACTAGTTTATGACATTTCTTTTTTTTTTTTTTTTTTTTTTTTTTTTTTTTTTGGTAAGTTGAGACACTTGTGTTAAAAAAATCATTGGTGAAATAAATGTTAAAAAATACGCCTAGCTGTAAGTAGTCCATGAGGAATTTAAAATGACCTTTTAAACATTCCAAAGTAAAATGATATATTTGTATGATAAATACTGATTCATTTGAAAAGTTAAAAGTTGCAGATCTGTAAAAAGGTTGAGTTGTGTTGATAAATTAATTCCAAATAAAACCACATAATAGTTAACAAGTGTTGTTAACCATTTGTTTTCATTTGAATGTCAATTTCTAGTTGTCAAACATATAAGTCTTCATTGTAGTGGGAGAGTTATGAGATAGCTCAACCTTTACAAAGGTTTACTTGAAGTCTTTATTCTCATATAAAAAGGCAAGATGAAAACTTATAAACTTTTCAGTAGTGGGAGAGTTATGCAATGACTCTACTTCAGTTGTGACTTATTAGAAGTCAAAGTTGTCATGCTAAATGACAAAAATTGAAGGAAGTTAACAAAGAGAAATTTTGCTAAAGTCATAAATTTGAGATAAAGTAGTGTATTTAATCTCAGTTAGATTTTTTGTCGATTATCATTTATGAGGACAACCTCAAAGGATATGAATGGATTTACAAAAGGGAGGCTTGAAACTATAGTAGTTGGAGATAGAGATCTTCAAAGTAAGACTCTTAGCGTCGGGTGAAAACCAGCGCTAGAATTGTTGGGTGAAAATGGACTGTGAGTCAATTTTCTAACTAGTTCCTATAATAGAGTTTTTATGCATTTTTATTATTCGTTGTTGCATATGAGATGTGTAAGAATGAATAACTTCATTTGTGAACAGGAGTTCAATGCATATAAGATTGAATTGCATAAATGTTTGCAAATATTGTGAATTTCACAATTGGGATCTTCGAAAATAAGGATTTGATATAGTATCATAACCAGTAACTTTGAATGATGACGATGTTCTTGTACAGACAAGAAATGAACGTGGATATTTATCTTTTTTATATTGATTTTTGCTCATTATGGATGAATTAGAAATCAATAGGAAGTTTTGACTATTTAGAAAAATTCAAATAGTTGATTTGAAGTGTTTTTGTATATTTAAAATCTACATAAAAATGTTTAGTACCTGATGTTAAATTGGTGCCATGCATCTTATGTTTACAAAGAAGTTGTTTACTGTTCGGTGCAAATACTTCAGATAGAATGGTAATGTACCATTCTACAATGAAGTTGATTTGTCTAAGGGAAAAGTTTCCTAAGACACCTCATATGTTGAGGAGATGTACATTTTACATGACACTTCATTAACATTTAATATACAATTGGTTAGTTAAATCGGTAAAGTCAATGGTGTAACCATTGAGTTTTGAAAATTAAAACTTATGAATAATGAAACGTTGATATATATAGTTCAAGATTTGAGCTTTTACAAAATATACTATTTTAGATTGGATTTAGAGAAAGCTGTGTTTTGTCCTAATAGGTGTATATTGGATGATAAGCAATGTCTTACTTGTGAAGCAATATTTTGCATATCTCAAGTATGTCTTTTGATATTTGAAAACTGTTTTAGAAATAACATAGTTTGTCCACTTTATGAGATAATGTGGTGCAAGACCTGAGTTTGAGGACATAGGTAGGCTCCAAGTTGTAGGATTGAGAGAAATATCTTGTTGATGACCAAATGGTTTTTATTGACATAATTGTTTGTATTATATAAAAGGATTCTCTAGGCTAAAGTGTGAGAGAATCTCCTAAACTATCTAGGATTATGAGACATGTCTCTATTGTACTAGAACAAGTGGGAGAGCATGTAGGATATAGAGTATGCCCTAGGATACATATCTCACTGGCTTATATTTTCCCAGCTTTAGTGCAAGTTGGAGATTGTTGGGATGTATGCCCTAAAGTCTCGTAGTTATATGTTAGTTAAATCAATGCTCGATTAGTTTTATCAAACTTATGCGATAATCTATTAAACTAAAATCCAGAGTTATCTTCTGTAACTTAAACATGCATGTATAGACATAAAGTTGGATCATGTTTATGTGATAACCTAAACGGTCTATAGTAGATGGATAAGGTTGGGTACTTTATCTTGGTGACACTATGAATATAGTCTACTTTGTAGTTGTTACAATTATTGTAAAGTACTACAAATGATCTGATCCTAACCATTCGTGTGGAGACATGTAAGCAATGGTATTCTATACAAAGAGTTTGTACAAGATCGAACCACAAAATGAATAGTCTCTTTATATAACACCATTGATAGATGAGACTTACATTTCACCAGAATGACCATAGATGTCTTGATTTGAATCCTGAGTGAGTTGTGAACTCCTACCTATGAAGGAAATCCTTAGATTTGTATGGGTGAGAGTGGCCAGTTTTGCCAACTCAATATACCTACCATTTCGAGGATTCTTCTAATTGGAGGGGAGTTGGGAAGACAACTACACAAGAAGGAATTCACCCATTCTCTATTGTTAGAGTAAGTAGAGAAATTAATCCCTTAAGGGCTGGTTACGAGGCTTGAACAACGTGGCGTCACATCCTCTCCTAGCCCGAGAAGGGTTAGGTTATAGTTGGACTATAACTTAGTGTTCATTAGAGTGGTCAATTTTACATAAGTTAGATGTAACTACAGGGGTAAAACGGTAATTTTGGTCTAGTTGTACTTACGAGCAATTTGTGAAGGGTCGATGCACTTTTAATTGGTTATATCCAATGGACACAGAAATATATCTATAGTGCGAAGAGTGCAGCTGTCGGCCTTTAGTAGAGTGACCAACAATTAATGGAAGTTGGCTAATCTAATCAAATAGAATTAATCGAGCACTATTGGAGCTTCAAACTATGGGTCCATGAGGTCTCCTCGTTAGCTCATTTGGGATAAGTCAGAATCGAATTAATTTGGATTAATTTGAATTGTTCAAATTAATAAAGAGAATTGATCATATAAGATATAATTATGAGATATAATATAATGTATATGACACATTATACTATAAAGATTTATTTGAGAAAAAAAATACTTATTTGAATATGATTCAAATATTAATATGTATTTGATCCATATTAAATATTGTTGATTAAATAAGAGAATGTGTTTTGTTTATATATATATATATAATATTAAAATAGTTAATTTATGTATAGATATATATATTATTTAAAGAAAAATTAGTTTTTTGTTTAATTAAATGTTTTTTTTAATTTGAGAATTGGTTTTAAATAGTCTTTTCTCTTCATATTCTTTCATTAATTAGCATATGAAAGATGAATGAATTTATGGATATTTATTAATTAAAGAAAAATTAGTTTTTTTGTTTACTTAAATATCTTTTAATTAGAGAATTGGTTTTAAAGAACTTTTTCTCTTCATATTCTCTCATTAATTGGCATATGGAAGATTAATAGATTTGTTCTTCATCTTCCTCTTGCCCACTTATAAATATACCTAAAGTGTATAGAATTTGGATATGGGGTATGATATTACCTTGTTCTCTCAAATTATTTCCTTCAAATCCTTCTCCAAATTAATTTTGAAGCCAATAACTCTCATTGATTTTCTACCTCGAGAATATTGAGGCTTCTGCATGGTGATGTTCGATTGATTGTTGCATTTTATGATCAAAGTGTTCGTTGTATTCAAGTTCTAGAGAAGAATTAAAAAGAGATTAGTCTTCAAGGATATGTGACTTTTGAATCTCTTTTTCCTATTTAATTTCTACACAAATATATGCTTAATAGATTTTGTATATCTTGTTTCCATTTTTTATAGTTTATGTATATTATGAAAAATTAGAATTCAGATGTGATCACTTCCACAACAGGTACTCACATATCCTTTCAAGGGTCCCTAACTCTTAGGCGTAAAGAGGAAATTGAAAAAAATTCTATGATTGATTCTTCTTCCCCCACTATTCCTATGTATTCAAGTACTAATATTTTATAGGATAATGGCCAACCGGGTGAGAGATGGAGACTTGGTTGTTCGTGATGGTTACGGTTGATGAAGCCGAGTCGAATCGAGCATACCAACCTTAAACAATTGTGCTACCTGGAGGTAGCTAGGATTTATCTATTTATTGCTTTCTTAGTTTAGGTTTCTTTTCTATTTATTTTTATTTTTGTTGAGCTTAATTCTTCCTATGTTTCTTGATCTTTAAGTTTTAGTTGTCCTTGAGAATATGGAGAGAATTATATTTTTGATGAGCTAGATATCACTCAACCAATGTGCCAAATTTCAGGGAGGTTCTTTGTTTTCTTTTTAATTTTGTCCCTTGTTTTCTATTCTTTATCAAATTGGGGACAATGTTAGATTTTAAGTTGGGGGTGGGGTTTGTTTGTGTTCTGGCTGAAGCTCTTGAGCATCTAAGCTCGGGCTATTTTGTTTGTGTGCTTATATACATGTTTGCTCATGTAAAGTGGTTCATTACAATGACTAGTCTATGGCGCACTCCCTTGTGTTTTAAATTTGTATGACATGATGTTTGATATGAATAATCATGATTTTTGGCCCTTTTTAAATTTTTTTTTTTAAAAAAAAAAAAATCTACTTCTCATACACGCTAAAGTTCTTCACCTGCCTAAATTAGGCCTTGCATGCTTAAAATCGTATTACTTTGCCTATATTTTTATTGTCACTCTAATAAGCCCTATTGATTAGAGCGTGTCTTGTATGATGGGTTGTAATGTAATACTAAGGGAGAAAATGATTTATATGCCTGCTAAAAAAAAATCAATCAGTTGATATTGCACTAAAAAGAAAATATTGTGAAAAAGAAAAAAAAAATGAACTTATAATGTTATGCATGACTAGGATAGAAAGAGCTACCTTGTTGTGATTAGTTAGGACACACGCGAGAAAATAGTGAGTATAGTTCTCCGCAGTCTTGTGTGAAAGCTAATGTCCCTAAGTAAGATAAATGCAAGTTTAAGGATTCCTAGAGTTAAATTTCAGGCACTGTAGTTGAAATATTACCATCTTGATTTTTTTTATGCTTGATGGTTGGTGCATGAGCCAATGTAGAGGAAAAAATTGAAGGCCATTTAAAACCACTCCGGGCTATTGGGACTTAATTAAAAGGGTTTTGAACTTACCTTTTATGAATAAGTCTAGAATTAGTTTTAAATTATGTTTCATTGATTGATTGTAAATCTATTTCATTGTTGATTGTAAATTAAATCCTAGGAGACTGTTGAGGCTTGAGTAACGAACCATGCAATTTGAATAGCATATCATTTGTATGACTGTGTGTTTTACTCTACCTTACTCAAGGACAATCAAGAATAAAGTTGAAGGTGTTTGATAGCACCGAAAATGTATTATCTAGCTCCACATAATTTAGGATTGTTCTAGGATTTTACATATTTATTATGCTATTTTGTAGGTATTGAGGACTCCAGAGGTGGAATCGAGCATTTGGAGTCATTTGGTGTCAATTTGAAGCAATTTGGAGTTAATTTGAGCATCCGAGCTTCAAAGAAATTAAATTACTAAAATTCCCCTGAACCAAGCATAACTACCCTCTCCACGGCATAGAGCTACGCTTGAAGATAAAATGTTGATAACCATCGTAAGGTAATTACGCTAGCTATACGCTCCTGTTGGGGTTGATGCCCTAAATCTCCTAGGGTTCAGCAGTTTGTAAACAACTGCATGAATAAACGCTTGTGATGTCATAATATGAGATATTTTCTTCACTGTTGTCTATGAAATATGAGATATTTTAGTTGCATTTACCATAAACCAATAAACTAAGATCCTTGGTTATCGTTGTAACTTAAGCATGTATGTGGAGATATACAACTGGATCATGCCTTAAGTGATAACCTAAATGGTCTGTAGTATATGGATAAAAGAGAGAAACCTTATCCTAGTGACACTATGGATACGGCCCGCTTTGTAGATGTTATAAGTATTGTAAAATGCTATAGATGGTCTGATCCTGATCATTCATGTGGAGACATGCGAGCGGAGGTGTCCTATACAAAGGAGTTTGTATAAGACCAGACCACGAAGTGTTTAGTCTCGTTATATAACGTTGTTCATGACAGAGACTTTCATTTCACTAGGATAACCATAGGTAACATGACCTTAATCCTGAGTGAGTTGGGAACTCCTACCTATAAGGGCGGTCCTTTGATTTACAGGAGTGCGAGTGGTCAGATTTCTGACTCAAACCTACCACTTTGGGGATTCGTCTGATTTGGGAGCTGGGAACTCAGCTACACAATATGAAATTCACTTCTTACCCCGAAGCAAAGGTAAATAGATAGATTACTCCCTTAAGGGCTGATTTCGAGGCTTGAACGATGTGGCGCCACACACTTTCTCATAGCTCGAGAGGTGTTCAATCATAGTAGGACTATGATGTATTATTCATTAGAGGAATCAGTGGTACTTAAGAAGTTAGATGTAACTACAAGGGAAAAATGGTAAATTGACCCAGTTGTACTTACGAGCGATTCGTGAAGGGTTATCGTACTGTTGATTGGTTATATCCAATAGACACAAAAATATATCTGTGGTGAAAAGAGTGCAGTTGTCGGTCTTTAATGGAGTACCCAGTAGTTAACAGATGGTAGATCTCGTGATTAAAGAGTTTAGTCTGCTATTCACGTACTGTTGGAGCTTCAAGCTATAGGTCCATAAGGTCCCCTTAGTAGCTCAATGAATTCAAGTTGAGAATAAGTTTTTGGGTTAGTTTGAAGTGTTCGAATTGACAAGAGGGAGTTTGATTATATATGATATAATTAAATTGGTTCAATTATATGTGATATAATTGATATGATGTATGAGATACATTAATTGGAGAAATTTGATATAAATATGACTTATATTGAATAAAGGAGAAAAGAAATGAAAAGTGTGGTGAAAAGAAATATGGTTTAAATATTACATATGATGTGGTATTAAAACTATAGGTTATAAATATAATATGATAAGTTAGTTATTATATTTATTTATAATTAAATAATTATGTGATAAATGTGGTTGGTTATATTCTCCATTAACCATGAAAGTGGGAAGTTATGTTCAGTTTTCATAACTGAAGGATAAAATGAAAAGTGTTTTCATTTTAAAAGATATCGCTTAATTGTGTGCATTACTAATCGTTTAGCTGATGAGAGACTACACGATAGCCTTCTAACTGACAGCCTAAACGATCGTGTAAAGCGCCTTTTACTAAACGATCGTGTAGACGATCTAGTGTGATTTACTAAGCGATCGCGTGCTAAGCTAAATCCACTAAACGATCGTGTAAAAGATCAAGTGTGTTTTTCTAAACAATCGTGTACCTAGCGAGATTTACAAAATGATCAAGCATACTTAGTCTATGCGATAGACAGCTCCTTCTCCTACTTGCTTGGTCGTATAGTTTGATCGTTGCCTTCCTCCACCCTGCTACCAAATCCAACAGAGCCCACACCTCCTAGATTCTCACTTCGAGAATACCAAGGTTGCCGAGTGGTCGTGTCTAAAGGTGATTGTTTGTGGAGAAGACTGTTCGTGATCTAAGTAACAGTGAGAGATTGACCAGACAATTGGGTAGGCGATCTGGACGAGAGCAAGAGATTGTTGTCCAGTTCTTCATGAGATCGAGAGATCTTCAGAAGAAACATTCTTCAAGGGTATGTCTCTCATTCCCTTTTGTATTTAATTATTAAAGCATGATGTAATTTGTTAGAAGATGCATAACTGTTCTATATGTTTGTGAATGCCTTTAATTCTGTCACAATGGGCTTAAAAAGATCTTGGGCTCATTGGTTCTCTTGAATAAGAGTTCCTTTAGCTCCAACATTACGCTACAAGGCAGTAGCCTCACATTTCATGCAGCGTAATTACGCTACCTACAACATAGCTATGCTATGTGTTTTAACGGAAAACACATAGAAACGAGTGCGACTACTTAAATCGCCTCAAATTAACAATGCTACCCTTATGCTTCAATTAGAGCGTAATTACGCCCCTATCAGCGTCATTATGTTGCGACCTTAGTATAAATTGAATTCTTGCCAAATTAGGTCATTATTCAGCAAACCAGCCGACTTCTACACAATTTCTCTCATCACTTCTTCTCTTTTTAGTCGGTAGGATGTATCAAAACGATTTCTTGGTGATTATTATGAATATTATGGGCTAAGATAATTGATTCAAGCTTGGGTTTTAGGATCTTTCTACCTATTTGATGTATCAGTGACTTTTCAAACTAGTTATTTGCAATTTTCGGATTTGATTATGTCCTTGAATGATTATGATTATATTATTGGACGCTTGAAAATTTTATAATTATCGCTTTTGATTGACATTTGATATATGATATTTAATCTTGTGTTAATCAACTAAAAGCAATATAGCTAGCAAATCATTTAGATTAGTATTGTTCTAACCAACCTATAATCGAATCAACCGAATATTTAATTAAGGTTGTTCTTGTTAGATATTCAACCTAACTCTGCCCTAGATTTTAATGCAATTATGCCAACTTGAATTTTCATGTTGGAGAATTATGTAACAACCCAAGTTAGGCATTTTTCTCATTGTTATCACAACTACTTTACTTTTATTTTATGCATTTAAATTCAAAATAATTCTCAACTCCCCTCCCCATTACCCTCAGGCTAAAAGCACTTTAATTAAGAAATTCTAAAGCTCCTTGTGTTCAACTTGGTCTTGCCTCTAAAACTAGCAGTTTGTTGTGATGGATACGATTAAATTATTTGGTTTGGATTTGGGCGACGAAATCCATTCTAATCATTCTTCTAAAAAAGAAGGGGTTAGGGTAAACAAAACATACATACATTTTAAGTAGGAAACTTTTGGCTCGAACTCAATCTTGCCGGGTACATTATTTATGGAATTATTGCCATGTAGGTTTTAAAATAAATAGTGTCGAATGGTTTGTTTCTCAAATAAATGATCCGAATTCATAACCTTTTTTTTGCAAATAATAAAGAAGAAATAAACTTCATTGAAAGCATTGAGAGTCTAACCCGACATGGTCATCTTGAGAGAGGATTTAGGGGGAAAGCAAACATGAATCATTGACTAGTTTGAATCCGACTTTGGGATAAGTAAGCTTGCAAATTTGACGCATAGAAGTCTTTTTTTCTTTTAAGAAATACCTAGGGTTAGAGATTAGAATAAACAATTAAATATTTAAAGTTTAAAAAAGAAAAAAGAAAAGAGGGAAAAAAAAAAAAAAAACAACCAGCAGAAGGGAAGAATGGTAGAATTTTTCTTTTTCTTTTATAAAAATCGACATTGTCTTAGATTGCGAACCAAAACAAAAAATAACCCATTAAATTTGTAATCATATCTATTAATTAGAAATTAAATCCCAACAAAAACTCCCTTGGAAGTTTAAAAAATGTTGTGAATTTTGCTAAAACATTTGGGGGCATAATTGGATAACAAATTAGGAATATGAGGCCCTACACATTACAATTGGGTGTCTCCTTTTGGCCCTTCTCTACAATTTCTCCAAACAAAATTATATGTACTAACAAATAGCTAAGTCCACCAATAAAAAATGGGGAAAAAAAACACAAACATGCATTCAAATCCTTTATCCGATAGATATATATCATATATATTCGACAACTTCATTTTACTTCCCAAACTCTAGTTTATAATATTTTTGTCATGATACAAGCTTCCATGTTTTGATAAAAATATTTAAAGAAAAAATACTGTGTTTGGTAACTCTTTTTCAAGAGTGTTTTTATATTCAAGTTTGTTGGATTTGTTATATGCTACAAATGTTTTTATTGTCTAAACACTCCACCAAAGAATGAACGGACTATAATGATCGTTGAAGTTGGTAAAAGTAGTTGTCGTTGGAGGTCATCGGAGTTGGCCATCAATGGTTGTCGAACATGGTTGGAGTTGGCCGCCGACCGTAGTCTCGCCATATATGATGGCCATGTGGAAAGTTACAATGAGAGCATTGAAGATGATGAAAGCTTAGTGCACTAATCCCCATCCCCGCAAACACTCCCTTAAAATTCATAGATTAAATTGATTCGAGTATCCAAAATGCTTTCTTTGTCGGATGATTTCTACTACATAGTATGGAGAATCCAACCCCAAATAGTAAGCCGATTAGATAACCATTTTGTTTAGACTTTTTATTTTCTGTTTTTAAAGACTACATTTTCTTAAAGTGGATAATAAAACATAACTATAGGACAAAAAATGGTCTTATATGATAAAAACATTGAAAAAGAGAACTCCTTGAGCATATAGCACAAGCGCAAGGCCATTGATAATGGAAATGGGAGCAGAAGAGAATAATACAAAAAGTTTCAGAGTGATTTCTTTTCAGCAATCCATTCCAAATAACAAACACGGTTCTCGTACAATACACCTATTTTAAGAACATTAATTCATTACATAAAACCAATGCTATTGAGTCGATAACATGACAAAATACTTCAAAATTTCTTTCATTATTCAGAATCCAACACCAACCTAGAAACCATCAACTAGGAACATTGTATAGATCAGGTAATCCAACAAAAATGCCCGTAAACAATGTTCAAATGACATCAATTTGAATTTCCAAAAGCAATCCCAGCTCAAAAGAAACCCCATCATCTAAGCCTGCAAATGAAGAAGAAGAAACAATCATTTTATCGACTCAACGAAGTTGAACCCAACTAAAATTGATCGACAAACAAGCCATTTCCTTAACCCTCTTCTTATTCTTTCGAATTGTTCCTATTCAGTAAAATTTTGCATTTTAGAAATAAAGGCAAGACTGATATCGTCATCTAAATGACAAAATAAAGTTAAGAGAGTCCATCAGTCCAAATTATTAGGATTCAACATCCCAAATTGAAAAGATGGATGTCTTCTACTATGTCTTGCAGTAAAAACTTGTGCATTGAATTAAACAAGGAACATTGTTATTTTTTACCTTATTGGCAATATTGTTTGAGAGCCAGTCAAGTCCTTCATAAAGCCCTTCACCGGATGTGGCACATGTGCTCTGGATGTACCTGAAATGGGATCAAGACATTGTACATATTACTACCTTAAAGTTTTAAGCCATTGCAAGTGGTAAGAGTTTGATGATCATCAAATGTACCAGTGACGTTGTCGGAGGGAGTGAAGACCAAGCTTGTCAGTGATCTCAGCAGCATTCATGGCATTGGGAAGATCTTGCTTGTTGGCAAATACCAAAAGCACTGCATCCCTCAGCTCGTCCTGCAAGTGCAATGCATGTTATCATGCATGTTATCATCTAGACAACAAACTAGAATGAAAAAGTTGTTTGGGGTAGCTTATGCAAAGGCTATCAAAGTTTGATTAATCAGTTTTTATTTTAAGTACCTCATTCAACATTCTGTGCAGCTCATCCCTAGCTTCAACAACACGGTCTCTGTCATTGCTATCCACCACAAAAATAAGTCCTTGGGTGTTTTGGAAATAATGCCTCCACAGTGGTCGGATCTTGGAACAAAACAGACATTAAATCAGTGGAACGAACAACTAATATTACCCATGTGCTATCTGATTGGCTACCAACTATGAGTCCATGGAAGAACAAAATGTCAAATTATTTAAACATGTTAAATAGAAAAATTCTAACTCCAACACTCCTAAGAAGTTCAAAAGTTTTAAGGGATTCGCTGGTAAAACCTATGCTTCTTAACTAAAAAGCTAGGTAAGGCACGGAAAAAGAAAATGAGAAGCCAGATTTTAACATCAATCAAATCAACATCGATTGATTTAAAACAAGCATCTATCAAGTTACATGTGTACCATACTCAAGGAACTCTGTACAACAACAGCAACAACATCATCATTTAAATACACAATCAGAAATCTGGCACCTCGAAATGATCGAATAGAGAAAGTAGAAAGCCCATATCCCAGACTTGATCAATGTTACCTTGTCTTGGCCCCCAACATCCCAGACAGTGAAGCTGATGTTCTTGTATTCCACAGTCTCAACATTAAAACCTGCAGTCATACACATGTCAGCGATGCCTCTGATATCACATTCTCCTTTTTTCAACAATAGTAATCACTAACTAAGATTGTGCATAGTTAAAAATGTAATGACAAAAAGTTTCTTATACAGAAACCGGAATAACAATAAGCGGTCAAGTCAAAGTCTTTAGTCTATGAAGGGATCACTGTTTCTACCAGCCCACTTTTTCAAAATTCTCATGTCTGGAATCTTGTGTCTAACTAGGATAGAAGTTGTGGTTGTAAGGTTTGCTCAAAGTCACAGCCTCTACTTAACCCAAAATTACAAAAGAGATATTCCCCATTCCCTATTGATAATAATTGGAGGCGTACGAATCAGAGATGCAAACGCAAGCCATTACAGATCCTAGGTTTTTAATTAGATTAATTATCCAGTGTTCCTCTATAAATTCATCTCGTCAAGGATAAAACAACAATTCATTATAGTAACTTTGATTTATTATAACAACTACAACAACGCAAATAAACAGGGAACTACCACGTTAAGCAAACATGTTCAATGGCTACGATCTAGAAACAAATGATAAAGCATCAAATTGTTGTAAACAAAACACATCAATTTCGCCATTTATTAATCCATGAAATCAGTAATCATGGATATAAAAACATCGACTTACCAATGGTAGGAATGGTGGTGACAATTTCTCCCAGCTTGAGCTTGTAGAGGATCGTCGTCTTACCAGCTGCGTCAAGACCCACCATGAGAATACGCATCTCCTTCTTGGCAAAGAGCCGGCTGAAAAGCTTGGTGAAAGACAGCCCCATGTTTCAAGTAATCTGAATACAAACACAACAAGCCAGCATCAGTTACCCCTTAAAATACAAACGACATCAGATTCTTAAATCAGCCAAAAAAAAATGTAAATAAAACCCAAAAGAGAAGAGGATCCGATGTTGTATTTCCAAAATCAAATAGCCTAGATTCAAAATGAAACTCCAAACAAGACCATAATGCCATTTTCATCCACAATTAAAACCAAAAACAAGTAATCGCTATAGCACAACCAAATCAATAAGACCCCTAGATCCAGCACAAAGGAAACGCATCCAACCAATCGGTTAAACACATGCATCGACACAAATCCATGGCGAACGCAATTCAAAGCAAAAAGGGTCGTCAGATCAGATCCAAAACAAAACATCAAGGCAGAGAAAACAGAAACCCAGATCAGAGAATACAAATCAATCAAAACCCACTAAAGAACAATCAATACCAAAATCAACCGAAGATCAAAAGAGGGAATCACCAGGAGCACAGATCGAAGCAGGAGGGATGAAAATTAAGGGTAAAATCAACAGGATTGTGGACAGATCTTGAAGAGAAATGAGAAAGGAAATTGAATGGAAAAACTTACGGAATTGAAGAGAGAAGATTAGAGAGATCGGCCCCAAATAGAATGATAGATCTCTCTCTCTTGAACACAAGAGAGAAGCTGTCCTTCACAATCAAATGCGCATTCGCTAATTATGAGGACTCTATTTTTATAAACGAAAATAATTTTAATTTAATTATTTCAAAAAAAAATATTTGAATATTGTCATGACGTGAAGTAACGTTTGACTGCTCGGTTTTTACTTTTCTTCTTATTTTTCCGTTTGGTTCGGTGACGCCGTTATGACGTTGCTTAAATTGTAAGTGCTGTTTGGGAAGGAAAAAAATTCGAATCTCGGGTCGGTTTCTTTATCCGGGATGGGGATAGTATCGATCCCATTCCCAAAAACCAAACGTCATTTTGTCCAACACTAAAACTAATTTTGTTTGGTATTACAAATTAATGTTATTAGATTTTTATCACAATAAATTATAGGAGAAATATCAATTTTGATTTTAAATTTAAATTATAACAAAAGAATAAACAACGTAAAATTCTTCATAAACTCATTCATTTCAATAAAAAAAAATGTCAACACATAAATTAATTATTGAATAGTATTCTCAAAATTCATAAATTTCAACCAAATAAAGTTAGCTCTAATGTTGTTTTTCTTCTAAACAAAAAAAATATATATATTATCACTTTTATATCCTACATATGTTCCATAATTTATTAAATGCATTTTTGTTAAGGATATTTTGGAGTACAACTTACTCGACTATGAAACTTGCAAAGATCTATTAAAATTTAAAATTAAAATTGCAAGTTGTTAATTAAAAAAGAAAAGTTAAAATTGCAACACTTGTTTAAGGTTTAAATTGATAAAATTGAAAGTTTAGAATTCAAATAGATACAAACTAATAGGTTTATGATTAAAATTATTTTTTCTCTAAATTCTCTATTCAAAAATTATTCCAGTTTCTTAAAAAATAAAAAAATAAATATAAATATATATATACGTGTATATATATATAAACAATTTCAACTAGATACAATGATTTTTTTTTTTCAAAACGTTATGTTTTTTGACCAATTATTATTATTATTATTATTTTTTTTGGGGGGGGGGGGGGGGGGGAAATTATTCAAAAAACGGTATGCTTAAATGAGTAATTTTCAATATAATTTACATTTATAGTAAAATAAATGTTTAAATTTCAATATTATTAGAACATTTTTCAATTTAAATATTACAAACGTAGTTTCCAACGTACAAGTTTTCAATTTAAAAATAAAATTATAATATATGCATATATAAATCCATATCCCCATTAGCCAACAGAGATAATTCTCTCTACTTCAGAAATTAATTCTTTTATCAACGAAAAAAATCGTCAAAAAAAAGTCAAGAAAGCATCAAAAAATGTCTTTCCAACGCATTTTTTAGCGTCAGCAAGGTCGTAGAGATAGCCTCGTCGAGCAAACCCTATCCCGACGCAAAAAAGTTCCTTCATTGGAAAAAATGGATCTGGCGATACTTGGAATTGGGAGGAGATATGCCAACATCAAAATGATAACGTCGGCAAAAGTCACCTTTCCCGATGTTAAAAATTGTTTTATTGGCATTGGGACAAATAATCTATACTGATGTCACTTCTTTGGCATCGACAAAGGGTTGGATATGTGGGATAAAAAGGTTTTTCCAACGCCAAATTCGAAAGATTAATGTTGGGAGAGGGTATCTTTCTCCACGTCAATTTGATTTAGTGTCGGGAGAGGTTACCTTTTCCGACGCCAAATTAGATTGACATCGGGAAATGTTTCAAAATTTTACTATGTTTTTCCCAACGCATTAAAATTAATTTTTTAATAAAAAGCAACAATTAAAACCCACTTGAATCTTACACATTTAAATAAATAAACTAAAATAAACAATTTTTACATTTAATTGGTTTTCGTACATAACATACAATTTAATTAGTTGCACAAAGTTAATTACAATTACATAATATCAACAAAATATAAACCCCAAAATGCCTACAAAATACAAATCTAAATTACATAATATCCACAAAACATATCTTGATTCTTCTCTACTTCTTGCTTGAAAATAAACCCCGAGATACCTACAAAATACAAATAGCAACATTAATACAAAACTTAAATATAACTATGAATTTATCTATATATCAATATCAAACTCAATATAAAACTTAAACATAGTAATATTAATAATTTCAAATAAAATTTAAACAACCATGACCTCAAGCTAAATGTGTTTATTCATATACCAATCGCAAACTCAATATAAAACTTAAATTCAACTCAAACTTAAGCATAACAATGCTTTATCGCTAATAATATCCACAAAACATATCCCGATGGATCATGAAAAAACCATCGAAATTAATTGAACATTACATAATATCCACAAAACATAAAGCCCATAATAAGATTACATTAATCCACAAAACATAAACATCAATACAACATTATATATTATCCATAAAACATAAGAAATTCAAATAAAACTTAAAGTAAATAATAAGATTACAAGATTGCATTTACTCTTATACCAACCTTAAAACTAAATACAAAATTTTAAACTCAACCTAAAAGCATGAACAAATTAAAATCCAACTTCTACACATCTAAATATAAATCTAATTCAACCCCAAGCTAACAGTAACACCAAATTATAATTGAACTAAACTTATGGGGAGAACAAAACAAGATCAACTAAAATAAGGATGCAAAATGATAACCAATCTTTTAATGTCATTCCTTAAAAGATCCCATTTCTCAATTCCATTTCAAGATTAAACCAAATAATGCATTGTTTAATTAATTCCAATAATACATAGTCCAACTACAACATGATGCTTTAAATTAGAAATTTTAAAAGAAATATTAAAAGAAAATTTCTCCTTTAGAACAAATAAATGACTTGAATTCCATAATTACCTCAAACTTTTCATACTTATTGTGTTTTGTAAAACCCGAACCGTAATTACCTTAAGTACATAAGTATAAGTGATGTGATGTCTTCTAATAAGCTAAATGAAATCATGTCTTAGAAAGGATAGAAGATGGAAGCAAGAAGAAATAAGCTCCCAGGTAGCTAACTGTAAAAGTAGGGCGAAATTCAGCTAATTGTTGGCTAAGGAAGGAGCTCACGCACAAAGGGCTTGGAGATGGAGAAATGTGTGGGCTAGTGTACAATGAAAAAAAAAACAAAATTATTTGAGTGATGGAGCTTTTTATTGAAGAGAGAAATAATAAAGTATGGACACTAATACTCAATCTTCTATTGATTTCTTTCTCAACTTTGTCTTGGCAAAGATTACAATACCACTATATATAGTCTCACAAAGTGTCTCCCTAAATTCCTTCAATAATCACTAATAAAAGCAAATGAAAGAGATTACAATAATTAAGACAGGATTTCAAAAGTTGCAGTAATTTTTTACCATTCGTTACTCAAACTGCCATAACTTTCCACAGAAAATACCAAACGACTTGAGACTTGAACCATCAGAAAGTACACATCCGGGGCATCAAAATCCATAGGACAAACATTTAATTTGACATCGTTTAACCTTCCAAATGCCTACTAAAATCCGCCCAAAAACCTGAAAATTTTGAGTTTAATGCTCAACATGCAATTGGGTAGTAAGTCGAGCATGAGGTGGGCTGGCCGAATGTGGGAAGGTCATGCTTGATGATGGAATGCATAATAAGCATATGGATGAGGCCATGCCATCCAATGAGGTGTAGTGTAGAAGTAATATTGTGAATGGAGTTAGGAAAAGAAAATTTGCTAAATCCTAGCCCTTCATCACCAATAGTGGGCAAAGTAGCACAAGGAGGTTTCATGCAAGATTTTGGGCGGTGGTATAAGCAGGAAGGCCGAATTAATTGGGTCGGTTTAGACAAACTACTCGGGCTATTCATGTAATTCTAGTAGCATTCGAAAGCTCTGTGTGTCTACTTTTTGTGGCCAGGTTACTAGAGGAAACAATCGTCAGAATAAGGTGGGAGGAGCAAGAAAAGAACGAAAGGTCCGTTTCTCGAGTGAATCATTGAGGCTTCAGGACGAATCACAAAGAGTTTTGAGTTGAAAATTTAAAGTAAGATTTTTAACTCAATTCCAAACAACTTTGTAGAAGGAAATTTCTTAATAGTAGGTCTGGAATTCGAGTTATATATTTTTTAAGTTTAAACTGGAAATTGTTGAACAAGCAGGCAGTTGCTTGAATTGGGGCCAATGATGAATATTTAATGCTCCGAATCAAACCACTAGGATTTTTAAGTTGAACTTTTAAGGTAATGTTGCTAACTCGATTCTAAACAAGTTTGTAGAAGAAAGTTTCTTAAAATGAGTTCTGGATTTTGAGTTATAAATTTTTTAAATCGAATCGGGAATTTGTTGCATATCAAGCTAGCAGCTCACCTAGGGAGCGAGAGCAAGACGAGTATCACGTAAGTCTCACTGGTCACCAAGTCTCGCTGATTTTTTTGGCTAGTCTCGCTAAATTTTATGCTAAGTCTCGCTAAACATGAAAGTCTCACTAGTTTTGTGCTTAGTCTCACTGGTGAGGTTCTCGCTGGTGATGGTCTCCCTAGTGTGGTCTCACTAGTGTTGATCTCCCAATGATGATCTCGCTAGTAGTAATATTACTAGTGATGATCTCGTTGATGAAGGTCTTGCTAGTAAAACAAACTATTTGAAGCATCTTGATGGGAATCCTAAGGAATCTAACAAGGAATTATGTTGTTTCAGGCCAAGAGGGAGCTAGGAGAAGCCTACAAACCATTAAGAACCCGAACGAGTAGGAGTGACTATAAATGTTTTATAAATGTTTTTGTAATCCATGTTTTATTGACAGTTACTTTTATGCTAGTTATTTTATAATAAGTTCCAAGCAATGCATTTTCCTAAAGTTTATAAATGCATACTAGTTACAAAGTTTATGAAATATGCTTTGGTACAAAGGTTGAACCATGGTAGTTCTCAAAAGAAGATTCTATGACATGCTTAAGTTACAAGTATTTGTATTATGTTTTAAAGCATATGTACTCTTAATGTTGTTGAGTACGAACTTGTCATACCCTCTCCTAGATTAACCTCTTAACCAGAAAAAAGATGTGACGGTAGCAGTTACTAGCCTTATCGCCAGCACTTACTCCCTTTACTTACTTACTTAACTCCTTTAGTGCCAACCTGATAAATATTATTAACTTATACGGTTAGCCCACATCAAGAAGGCTCAACATTAACTTCCATACAATCACATGCTTAACAAACCATAACACAATATCTACAGATAAAATATTTACAGTTGGGCCCAAACTTTACTAACAAAACCATGACTCCCCTCACAACATGTGTACATCGTTATAGACCATTAACCTAAATTCTTTTAACTAGCTGAGTCTTTAAATGGCAAGCAGTAGCAGGATCAACCTTGTGGAATCTGACTGCTACCTGGGAAAAGAAAAACATAGGAAAACTGTGAGCTAGTTGCCCAGTGAGTGACTACTAGAAATCAGGACATACCATGCTTTTCATTAATATAAAACATGTAAACATACTCGAAAACATTTCAAGCAACTTCCTTTAAAATATGAACATAGTCATAGAATCTTCTTTTGAGAACTACCATGGTTCAACCATTGTACCAAAGCATACTTCATAAACTTTGTAACTAGCATGCGTTTATAAACTTTAGGAAAATACGTTGCTTGGAACTTCTTGTAAAATAACTAGCATAAAATTAATTGTCAATAAAGCATGGATTACAAAAACATTTATAAACAAACAACAAAATCATCTTAAAATAATTGAAAAACAATCTGAGACTTCAAAATAAACATCTTTTGCGACCCATGTCTCATAAGTAAGAACGAAACAAACAACATGTAAAGTAGAAACATATAACCATTACAAAATACCTCATCGATAACAATAGGCTCAAGATCAACAAAAACAACATGAGGAACATGCTTTCCAACACCGATTTCACTAAAAAGGGTGTTGAAAGCATCGTCACCTCCGCCGAGAGTAGGATCGCCTGGCATTTGGCCATCGGGCTACACCAATTTACAAACAAGGCTTAGAGAATTTGGTTGATTTAACATACGAAATAGCTTCTTAATCTTCCATCGGGGTATAACAAACATCCAAAATAAACTACAAAATCCATAGATCCGAATCCTGTCTATCAGAAATTCTTCATATGCCATGGATTCAAGAACATAAAATGCAAAAATAAAGTACAGAACAAAAAAATGTGGCAAGAAACGTCATCTAGTTCAAGATCTCGACGTGTAGATCAATAAACATTACATTTCTCCAAGACGAAATAGAGTTATAATTGTATACAACACAGATTTTATCATCTAGATTCTTAAGGATTGGTGAAAATAGTATTCAATATCTTCAAAAGTAAATTAAATAAATGGATTATAGGGAATTAAAGTCTTAAAAGAATATAGATTCAAGTGGCTTTAGAAACACAATACACGACGACTATAATCTCTTACCCACATATGTTTTAAAGTTTCAGCCTTTGCGGCGTCTACTGCAAGGAAACATGTCGCTGGAATATTGAAAATAAAATAAAATTAAGAATATTTGTACTAAACCACAGCAAGGTTGAAGCCCAAGATGTAATTAATTCCTAAATACATAAAGTACAGACTATTTTTCCAGGAGTGAAAAACGGATTTAAGAGGAATTTAAGAGGTTGCCTATCATACCATATACCTGATTGCTTACAATTACTTATGAAATTACCATTCATATTTATCTAATGAACAAACTATCAACTCCATATCTAATGAAGCGAGAAGCCTTACCAGAAATGGCATTTACAAAAGTCGTGACTTGATAATAATTGTTGTTGTTTTTATTTTCCACCAACTCAATATCTTCACTTTGATCATCAGCAGCGGATTGTCTTCCAAGAAATTTGATAGGCATAACATATTTACCTAAAGAAATCAGTGAGCCTCTATTAGACAAGTGAATACATCATCAATATATTCCCCAAATTTTCTTCTTGGATATATCATTGAATACCCAAAATTTGTCTACGTCTTCAAGTGGTGTTTCAGTCAATGATTTTGATATAGAAACAAATGAAAGGTGTTCTTAGCTGGCATGTTGGGCTGGTGTAAACGTTTAAAGGAAGAAATTTTGAAGGAATTGCGGTAAGAAACGTCATCAATTTCAAGATCTGTAAGCAAAACTTATAATCTCAAGAACACATTGGATAAAAACACAGAGTAAATCAAACAAATTGTAAAAATCCACATAAACCACACAATGCGGGCGAAAAAACTCATAAATCTACCTTTTAAACAACAAAACGCAGTCCAAAACAATGCTACATACAGAAATGCCGATAATTCCTTACAGATCGAGTGAATGAAAGGCAAAGGACAGAAAAAACAAAAATCAAGCCAAAAAAACAAATCCACAAATGGAATGAATATAAAACGCAACCAACAACCCCAGCAGCTAGCAGCACCGGCGGGAAGTTGAGACGCAGCACCGACAGCCGGATTTTGAAGTAGCTCCGAGGACGTGAGCTCGGCGACAGGAATGTGCATACTGCATGGGTCTCGGATGTTTTTTCAAACGAAAGAGGGAAAAAATTTTGGGAGAGGAGAAACTAAATAACCTGATCCCAACGCCTTTATATGGCATTGGCCAAAAAAGGATCTCCTGACCGTTATTTAATTTTCTGTCGGGAGAGCTTTAAAAAAAAATCCACTTTTTTTTTAATCCCAACGGCCCTCCTACACCGTCGGGATAATATCTATCTCCCGACGCCACAATTTTTTAACCTTTTTTATGTCGACAATCCAAGAAACAACATCAGGATAGCCTATTTCTCCTGATACGATTGAATCAACCGTCGGAAGAGCCTTGTATTTTCCCGACGTTTTTTTTAAGTGTTGGAAAAACTTTTGTCAGGAAAAATCAAATTTCTTGTAGTATATCCCTCCTCATTCCCTGTGTAATAATAGATCATTGTCCCATTTGAAGCGGTCTCCGAGAGGTAAACAAACATCTCAACCCACAACCACACAACCACAATTATTGAACTTAGGCCACGTTTACATCGGGGGAATGAGTATTAATCAATCTCAATTTGGTTTGTAGGCCCCATTGGATTACTTTAACTTTTGTTTACACATCTATTCGTAATCATAATTAAAAGTGAGGTCTATTATACCATCTGTAATGAAATCTTATAATTTGATTAAGTTTGGGATGGACCTCATATTTACTAAGAATATTTTTGTCTCAATTTCCATCATTTGCCCTTTGAAATGAGGAGATACCACTTTCCAGATGGAAGTATCGATAGTGATTTTGGCCGCTTTGACAATTTTATAACCCTCTTTCTTCGTTTTACCAATCTACCGATTATGGTAAAGTCGATAGCGATTAAGATACCAATGCTTTTATCGATTTTATTTCGTTTGATCGGTCCGATTGTTGAATTTTTACATTTTTGTTATAATCACATTCATGCTACAATTATCAATCTACCGCTAGAATGTGTTATGAACAGTTAATCGAAGACGATTACTGATTGAAATAAAATAAAAGGTAGAATATGTTATACTTACCTGAGAACAAGCGAATAAATGATCAATGAACACTGAAAAATGAAAATCGAGAGCTAAATCGTGAAGAAGTAAAGAAAATGGGTTAAAACAATTGATAGATTATTTGAAGTGGGGTGAATGGCTATATTCGATGTTGCCAATCAGAAATGGCGTGATGAGAGTAGTCTCATCATTTTCGTTCCACCATTGAATTAATAATTTAAAATAACCAAGCTCAATCACAATCATATTATTTTTTAAAAATTAGATGAGTATAAAATACTAACAATCACAATCACACTGGTACAATTGAGGCCCATTTCGATTGATGGTCCAATTGAAATCAACCCAAATTAAACTATTTTTCATTCCCCATGTAAACATGGCCTTAAAAGAAAAAAGAAAAACTTGCATTTTACATCAAATACAACCACATATGTAAAATTTTAAACAAAAGTTCAAGGGTATATTTGAAATACATTTTTAAGTGTGTAATTTAAAAAGTAAGTTATTTCGAAAGAAATTGGAGTGCTTAACAATCACTAAAAGTAACTTTTCAAGTATATTTTAATCTATTTTTATCAAAAATATTTAAATAAAAATGAAATTTTTAAAAAATAAAAATACTTTTTTTCTTACTCCAAACGGCCCTAAAAAACAAGGCAAGTCGTCTCCTCTGGATTCACCATCAAAATCCAAATCAGAGGTACATCAGGAAAATGGTACAGTAGCTTACGCGTTGATTATTACCTAACGAGGTTCATTTTTATGACAACATGAGGAAGTTACATATTTACAAGTCCGATGTTTTCAAGAGAGAAACTTATCTAACTTACAATTTCTTTTATTTCTCATCTCCACAGGACCAAACTGAGGAAGGTAGCGACAAGACCATGGAACAAAAGTTCCAAACTCAAAACATTCTCTCTTTCTTAATGTCCTACTTGATTAACAGACATATCGTATCGACCTCCGGTCATCCTCTCCGCTCTTTCTCCACGTTCGCCTGTGAATTACGCATCATATAAGGCATGTCATATACCAATGTAAAATGAAATATAATCTTACTGTTCTTAACTTCCATAGAGTAGGCAACTTGAAATTTTGATACTTGCTCAAAGTAACAAGGTACCTGTACGAATTCTAATCACGTCCGAGATTGGTATCACTGTGTGAAATTGAAAAGTGTGTTAGAAGTTTGAATTCTGAGATTTGTTTTTCTTCAATGTCCTCAGATTGCAAGCATAGGGCATGACAAATTTAATAATGAATTATGTTAAAGTCCATGTGCTTTGTATTAAAATCAACTAAGAGTCAGCTATGTAAGAGTGGAAATTTAAAACTACCCCTTCAGCCAACAATTTTACAAGAGGTTGATAGAACCCGAACATATTGAAATATAAAAGATAACAAGAATATAAGGATAAACCAAGTGTTCGAGATACTTGAACCCTTCCAATCTTGAAGTACTCTCAACCCCTAATTCATTACCTAAAATATTGTTCGTCTTCCTATTCTCCTTATCTCTATTTATAACCAAATTCAATAATCAACTCTCCTAACTAATTACTAACACACCCTTAACATCCCTCTAACACCTTACTGTCATTCCATGTCTATAGCAATAACAATTTTAAGTTTTAAGAGTCTAGAGATTCAAATACTGGGGAGCATTACATTCAAAGATGATGGAAAACAAACCAACTTCTCCGGGAGGAAGAAATTTTACGCCAAAGCCAGCAACTTAACCAAAACATCATATGCCCCATGGCCCTTTCTATGCCCAGCCACTCCCAAAGTGTTTTGAAGTAAAAATAAAAAATTTGAAGAAAAAAAAAGTTTTTAAGCATTTAAAAAATCATTCCAAATCCAAACTAGTTATGCAGAAATTCTAATGAATTTTCAACTCTTATACTGCTGGACTAGAACTAAGAGATTTCATCGCTAAACTTGTAAAAAATAAACAATTTTGTTATTGTTGTTATGTTAGCTAAGTTTTTTTTTTTCTTTTTCTTTTTTTGTCTAGGCTTTGTTTTTGCAACATGTCGCCACGGTTGTTAAGAACATCCTGGTTGTCTGAACCATCTCTCTGGAGAACATTTTTTCCTTCTCTGTTGCAAATTTTTGGAAGATACTTTCTGTTTTTGATCACTGAATGATTCTTTGCCTTTACAGTATTGTTTCCTTATCAAGAATATATATATAGTTCGGCTCGTGGTAATTTTTAGGGTCACGACTTTTGAAGATCTCAAAAAGAGTTGTGCCAAAAATGTGTGTTCCTCATTGTACTGTTGTCCTTACTACAATGTCTGTTCACGTTTCTATTATCGTAAATATAAACTTCAGTATTGGCTTTATATTTAGAGGAGTCTAAGTTCTACGTATAAAGTCTAAGTTCTAGCATTGAGATGGATTCTCGGTCTTAGGAAGAGCCTAAGCAATTTTGTTTTGACGTATATGATGCATCACAAATACTTACTCTTTTTTTTTTTAATTCATTACTAATAATTAACGTATATGATGCAAATCCAGTTAACATGTGGAACTAGTGTTAATGATAATGCATGAAAAAGAAAAATCAAACAAAGTGAAATAAAAATACAACAGTAATAAACCGCATAACAAACAGGACAGGAGATTCAGAGAATAGAAATTAACCAAACAATTACGGCATAAGCAGATAAGGAGCTGAGCTATTTAACAAAAAAATAAAGTTATGTTTTACCAAAAATTTTGCCATCGCCAATTTCACCAGTTCTTGCCTCCTCAATTATCTTGTTGATGACAGCTTCAACCTGATAAAAGGAAACTTAAATTTAATAATAACACCCATGGTTTCAAATGCAGCAGTTTGCTTAAGGAAGCGATATGTGCAACAAATTTTGAACTTCTCACAATAGCAGAACACTATTTTACCTGGTCTTTAACGACCACAATTTCCATCTTAACTTTAGCGACAAAGTTGTCTTCAGAAAATTCAGACCCTGAACAGAAAATAAAGGAGTATAAAATTATATGGAATCTTAAGCAAACATCAGTAATGACTAATGGAAAAGGACATGAGAGTCTAGAAACAGACAAACATGTACAAATAAATTCCCCTCACCAAGCACTAAGACAGAAAGAATCGTGAAAGATAAACTTACCACCATGCCTCTCTGTGGATCCACCTTGAGAACCAAAGCCCTTCACATCAGATACCGTTACACCTCGAATACCCATTTTCAGCAATGCCTTCATTTTTTTTCCAAGAAACAACGGAACAATTTAATACCAACAAAAAATAGGATGCTAAAACTTCGACAATCTGCATAATCTCCATTCATTTGCTACCATTCAAACACGTAAAACGTATACATCTTTGTCAGGCTAAAAGCAATATCTATTTGATTCTTTTTGGCTATGGACGAGCACGATCGCTATACTTCATAAAGTAGATTAGCCATTTTTATTCTATGACATTGACAAGATAGTATACAACCAATCTAGAAATGAAAGTATGATAGCAACTGGGAGTTTTCCCAACCTTGAATGGTCTTATGATCCTAATCCACATTTCCTCTGATACCAAAAATTCAAAGTTTTCATAACTCTCTTGCCCCAGAGTCTCAAGGAATACTAATTTTACCATATTTAACAATAAAACCAAACGAAATTTTGCATATTCCAAATGGAAATTAGGAATGACCATGTTCAAGGTTAACTAGGTCTTACCGAAGAAACATTTTGGATTCTCCATGGCCTATCCCGTCCAAACACACCAACATAGCACACAGATAAATACGTATCATCAGATGCAACAAACTTAGCAAGGTTACTCAAAAGACTTCAAAAGATCGAATACACACTAGATGACGAAATCAACATTTAAGAACTTCAAATGTAACAGCAGAAAACAATATGGAGTACGTCCGTACCGGAGGATGGCCTCCACTTTGTAGAATTTGGAATCAGGCACATAATCTACAAAGAAAAACAGCAAGAAAACCGGATATTACAAATTGAGAAGCTCAAGAGCGATCCAATATGAGGTGAGTGATACATACCGAGGGAGCCTTGGGCGGCCTTGACTAGAGGGAGGATTTGGCGATTGGAAGGCTTGTTGGCAAGGTGGAAGTGAGAGAATCTGACGGCGGTGGAGCTGGAAGTGATAGAGGAGGAAGAAGTGAAGTGATGAAACTGTGGAAGAGGAGAATAGAAATGAAGAAGAAGAGCGGTGGGGTTCGTTGTGATCGCCGCCATGGAAGTTGGGATTCGAGAATCAGAGATGGAGGCGGAGCAGAGTGACGACGACGACGAGCCGATTGGAAGCTTCGTAGCTCACGTTGGAATTTCCGCTTCAAAAAGACGGGAAAAAAATAACATTTAAAATTAATAAATTATGATTGGAGGATTTCTGTCTTTTTCTTTATCTTTCTTCTTTTTTTTTTTCTCTATTTTTCTAAAAAGAAAAAGCCCATTTATTTGAACTCTTCATGGTCACCAAAGGCCCATAGGGAAAGGTTGAAAAACATTTTGGTTCGGTTTAATTTTGTGCGTATGTAATATCATAATCATTTAGGCCCATTTGATAATCATTTGATTTTTTGTTTTTATTTTCAAAAATTAAATCTATTTCATTCATATTTCTTATATTATATGAAGATTGAATTCTTAGTCAAATTCAAAAAACAAAAACTACTTTTTAAAATTACTTTTTTTAGTTCTCGAAATTTAACTTGATTATTTAAATCATTGGTGAAAAGTTGATAACAAACGAAGAAATTTAGAAATAGAAGTAGTTTTTATGGGTTTATTTTTGAAAAGTAAAAAACAAAAAAATAAAATAGTTATCAAACATGGACTTAGATTTTATACTTCTAAATTATAACAATTTAGCATATGAAGATATTGTGATTCAACTCATTGATATTTCATCTTATTGTCAAAGTAAAGAATATATCATTATACATTTTACACTATCGAAATTAAAAGTATTACAGTCTTATGTGATAGTCATTTAGTTTTTGAAAATAGACATTATTTTAATCTATTGATTTCTTTGTTTTGTTATCCAGGTTTAAGAATGGTTTAAAAAACTAAAAAAAAATAATTTTTCAAAATTTATTTTGGTTGGATTCATCTGAGTAGAAAAAAGTTTTAAAATATATTTTTCTAAGAATAAATTTAGTGCTTGAATTCTAAATTTGTATTTTAAAGAAATTGAACCCCTTAAAAATATATACTAGAAACTCTTTGGAAAAAGGAAAAAGAAAGAACCAATCTCTAAAACTCTTAGTCTTGTGCTATAAAGTTTATAAACCTTAATAATATCTAATAAGTTTTTTAATTTAGAATTTTGTATTTAATATAAGTTGGCATATTTGAAAATGTGAGAAATTAACTGATATGGTACATTTAAAATTATATGACAGAATTTGTAAGTTATTGGAATAAATTACTATTTTTCAATTCCCCACTAGTTTAAGCTTGTTGTTGAATTTAATGAAATGAAAAGTTTGAAAATTAATCTTGACTAAGCAATTGTTTGACCCTTTGTTGCTACCAACTTTTCATATAGTTTTGACTTTTGAGTCTTACGAATATCACCAGTTGCATCGCTTTTACTAATTCAAACATATGAAACAAAAACTTGAGTGACGGTTACAAATATAATAATAAGATCTAAAGTATTAGTAGATACAACATAACGCAAAAGAAGTTATAATATAACAAAATTTAGATCTAACTTTCAAAATCATAAACCACATCACTAATAAGAGTTTATAAACGGTATAGTCTATCATTCATAGAAGTCTATTACTGTAGATTTTGCTATATTTGCAATTCTTTAGAAATATTACTATACATTTAATCATTAGTCCTAAAAGTGTTACCCGTAATAATCATCTTAAACTCTAACTTTTAAAATTATATCAATTAAAACAAAATTCATTGAATTTTGGGCCATATATAAGGAGTGATGGCGACAAATATGACGAATCAATGACCTATCATCTTTAAAATCAATGGGGTAGAAAAGAAGAATTGGAAGAGAAAAAGAAAAAGGAGGAAAAGAGGACAATAGCTATGCATCGACAAACGTAGATGGGTGGAGGGGGAAAATTGGATTAATATTGTACTTTTTAAACTAATTAGTCAAATATTATAGTTTCAAAACTATTTAGACAGATACAGTAGTTTTTCGATTTGGCTAGTATGCTTTTTTTTTTTTATTCCATTATTCTAGACTTCAACACTCGATAAAGGTTCAATTTTTTAAGAAAAATGTATGTTGAGTATTGAAGTCTCAACCAACTTCCTTTTTTTATTTTTATTTTTTCTTTTAAAATCACGTTGTTATTTCTTTTTCTTTCCAATACTGTTATTCCTTTACCTTGTTTAAGGTACTCTATGCAATTATATTTCTTAATAGTAACAAAAAGGATGTTCTTGTATTTCTTAATAATAAATAAAATCTACATTCTTAACTCTCAGCTCTAACAGACATCATAGAAAATGATAAATTCTCAATCATTTTTCCTTCCATAATTGGAAAATAATAAAATGTAAATTAAAATGTTCATATTAATACAACAATTTAATATATCTCATTCAGTTAAAAATAATAATAATAAATCAATGTGTCCCACAAGACAGACGTCGTCGATTTCGAACTGGTTATTGTCGTCTACTTTGAACTTGAGATTGCTATGGTTCCTCTTGATGTCGCTCTAATACTTTGCAGGTGCTTCATAATATAAATATTCATTATGCTCTCCACGGTCATGCTCATGTCCATGCAGGTATGAAGACGATGGATCAGCCTCTTAATCATAATATCTTGAACCAAATGTTGGCATCATCATCATCAAACTAACATAACCAGTTTGGATCTGTGTCTACATCATAGAAGGCAATTCTTCCACATTGTGGGTGACCTCATCAAACTCATCTTCTTTTACTCGAGCAAGTTCCCTACATCTAGGAACTGGCGGAAGAGCAATAAGTATATCGTACATATAATGTATCTCCTCCATATAACTCTCATTGTTACTGTATATAGCAAAAACCTAGTTGGGATCATTTGTAACATCACTAAAGCTATTCTCGTTTGATCTCTGTGAATTATAAGACGATTAGATAATATTTAAAATAAATTTAAATTAAAAATAATTAAACAATATTTATTTATGTACCAAATGACCCACAGTTGCTCTCGGACGAGTAACATAGCGCCTTGCAATATTATTGTACTAATTGATGTAATTTTAAGTGTCATCCCTATCAAATTACCTAATAGAAACTCTCATTGTAATAAACCTTGCATAATAGTGTCATCCCACTACCAAAAGTGTAACTTTTTTAGACCAATCTCCAGTTCTTAGGTCGATGTCATGCAATAGGGATTTAGTATTACAAAGCGATGGGACATACCGGGAACCAAATTCTCTCATTACCCTATAAGAAGATGTCACTCACCAATGTGAAAACATATGACAGGACTTATCATCTATCATATGTTTTGATCATTTATACATAAGTTGGACAAAGTGTCCATAACACCTTTGTAAGACTCCCAAATAATCTGAAACATAAAATATTATATTAAAAAATTATTAAAGAAAAATACATTAAAAATATGTATAAAAAATTCGATTGGGTTCAATATTAATGTACCTAATCAGGTTGGAGTAGATCAAACATGTACTTATACTAATTAACTATATGTGTAGTTGTCTTAGTTACACAAAATTTGTCTCTCCACCTATATTATTAAATTAATATTTTAAATTTTAAATTAACTAGATCAGCCATATAAAAATATTTGTTAAATTAAATTGAATTAAAATAACATACCGAGAACCGTAGTTCATCCAACTAATTGAGCATCATTTACATGCCAGAGTGTGGAGCCATTGATGGAAATCATTCCCAAGCCCATAATTATAAAAGTATCAAAGGCCCAGCGATTTCATGAACTTAAGTTTTATTGCTTTGCATAGCTGGCTATACAGTCCTGCCAAACATGTTCCACCCCAAGAATACCATCCCGCATTATAGAGGTTGGCTAACAATGGCAGGAACATCAAGTGAACGAAATGACTTTATTTGTCAGAAAACAAACTTCCATCTATTATCTGTATTATATACGATCGCGTATATCTCATGACAGCTTCCTCGTCTGCATTATCAGCAAGCTCATGAAATTGTATCCCTAATCACGCTAAACTTAACCTCTAGGTGGGTCACACCGAATAGCAGTTGATAAATATTCAGCCAGTCATTATGTATTACTCTGGTAAATGGCTCACCATCAACAGATAACCCGAACAATACTTCTCTATGTTATAGAGTGATAGTACACTCTCTCGTGGGCACATGAAACGTAAACGTCTTTGGCTTTCATTTCTTGACCAGTGTTGTAATGGGGTTAATTGGATAAAATGGGTAATTTTTGAAAAAAAAAAATGAGGTAAAGGGGGTTGTTTAGAAATAAATTAGGAAAATGGTGGTGGTTTTTTTTTTTTTTTTTTTTTTTTTTTGGGGGGGGCCCCTTTTAAAATTACCCCCTTTTTTTTTTTTTTTTTTTTTTGTTATCTCTATTTCATTTTATCCTTTTAAACTTTGCTTTTAGTATTGAGATTGTCAAATGTTATTTTTATTTGTTATAAAATATAATTTTATTTTTAGATTTTTAGTTTAATTTCTATTTGATTTTTAAATTTTAAAATGTTATATTTTTAATCCATTAATTTTGAGTAAGTTCTATTTCAATTTAGTATAAAGATTTTACAATGTCACAATTTTATCTTGAGATTTGAATTTTGTTTCAATTTGGTATATAAGATTTAAGATTTGCACTTTATCTTCGACATATCATCAATATACACTACTAAGTAATATAACTAAAATTTAAAAATGTTACAATTTCACCATTGAGTTCTTTTTTCTTTCGAGGCAATACTAGTAAGACTTAATTTTTATTTTAATTTTGGGCTAGTTGCATAAATAGAATTCAAGCCCAAAATAATAGAATAAGTAGTATAAGGATAAAATAATTGCATATATAGATCAAAAAATGGTAAAAGACTAAAAAACCCATGCCTAGCCACAAGTTTGTTCGCTTCTTCTCAGTTTTCTCAAATTAAAAGCTATCAATGATAACCAATGATAACTGCTATCAGCTGCTATCGCTGATAGCTTCTATCAATTGCTATTGATGATAGTTGCTATCAGCGATAGCTTTCAATTTTAGAAAAATTAATACAATCTTGAAATATTAACTTTTAATTTGCTATCAATTATTAGTAGCTATCATTGATTCAATTTCATCAATTGGAATCAACGTTGAAATATTACTACTTAAGGCTATAGTGGCTATCAATGATAGATTTATAAATAGTGATCAACTTTGAAAGAAGACCAACAACTTTGTTTACCATAGTAGTTATCACTAATAATCATTTATCATGGTTATCACTGATAGCAGCTATCAGTCATTATCACTGATAGACTTTCATCAATTAGAATTAACCTTGAAATATAACATTTAAGACTATCAATGATAGACTTCTATAATTGGTTATCACCTTTGAAAGAAACTCGATATATAGCTATCACCTAAGTTTTATCACCGATATCACTAACATCACTCATATTTTGGTTATCAGTGGTAGCTTCTTTCACTGATAACATCACTAATAAGATGCTATCAATGATCTCACTAATATCATGCTATCAATGATAGTTCTCTATCACTGATAATGTGCTATTAGTGGTAGCTTCTATCACCGATAACGTGCTATCGGATAGCTTCTATCATCGATAACATGCTATTAGTATTAGCTTCTATCATTGGTAACATGCTATCAGTAGTAGCTTGTATCAATCATAGCCACTGAACACCTTTTTGCCATTTTCTTGTCGTTCCCAAACATTTATAAGTCTTTTTTTTTCGATGATAGCTTCTACCACTGATAAACATGCTATTAGTGATAACTTCTAGGCATTCCACTTACATTTTAGTTCGAGATTCAACTTTATTAATTAAATTTACTAAGGTTATCAATGATAGATTTCTATAAGTGGCTATTAACTACAAAAATATAATCAAAGATTAAGCTATCAATGATAGAAAATATTAATGGCTATCACTGATAGACTTTCATTTGCTATTTATATTTATTATTTGTTATAATAATCAAACTTGATGGTTCGCTTGTTAGTGTTAAGTCACTTATGAATTGAGTACTTTCAAGTCTTGCGTACGGAACTCAGCCTCATAATTCTTGTGAAAAAAAAAAGGAAAGAAGAAAAAATTCAAATAAAGGAAAGAAAAATTTTAAAAATAAGAGATAGAGAAAAAGCAGAAACTGAAAAAATGAAAGAAAATTAAATAGAAAAAAAGGAAGCAAAAAACCGAACAAATGAAAGAAAAACTAAAAAAGAAAAAGAAAGGGAAGAAGCAAACAATCAAAGAAAGAAAATAAAATAAAATAATAAAAAAAAGATAAGGGAAGAAGCAAAAATCGGAGAAAAGAAAGAAAAGAAAAATAAAAAGTAAAGGAAAGAAAAAGAAAGGCAAAAGGAAAGAAATGAAAGAAAATAAAAAAAATAAAGGAAAGAAGGATAGAGGAAAGAATAAAATAAAAAAAAAAATAAAAAAAAAAGGAAGAAGCAAAAACTGAGAAGGAAAATAAAATGAAAAAATGAGGGAAGAAGCAAAAATCAAAGAAGAGAAAGAAAATAAAAGGACAAAAAGGTGTACAAAAAGATAAGACAAAAGAGGGCGAAATTGGAAATTAAATAAAAATTCAAAGATTAACTAGTCAACTCATCCACATTTGCAAATATTTTAAAGATGTAATATATATTTAGAGTTTTTCTCTTATTCTACTATGTATTACAAATATCCTTTAATTTTTAGTTGATAGGTTTCAAGGTTTTCACGTTTAACTTCAATTAATTTTGATAAAATATATTTTTCATTTTTAGATTTTGAGCCTAATTTCTATCTAATCTATAGGTTTAAAATGTCATATGTTTAATCAATTAATTTTGAGTAAGTTCTGTTTCAACTTAGTCTCAAGGTTTCATAGTATTACAATTTTATCTTAAGATTTGAATTTTGTTTCAATTTGATCTCTAGATTTCAAGATTCACACTTTAACTGGGATTGTTTCACTAAATACTTAGTTTCAGCCTTTGACACGAATGTCAATTAATTAATTTAAAATAATTCTATATGAAATGAAATTTTAAATTTATATTTTAAGAGTGATGAAATGTAACGACCCGAGTTCAGAGGGATATATGAATAAATCAATATCACATCTGAATGAGAAGATCCTTAAGACATAAAAGTATAGTTAAGAAAAGCTTAAAAGAATTGAAAGTTACTACTTATACTAATAAGGTACCCCTTTTCGATGGTTCAATCATAGTAATATATATTAAACATTATTCTCAAGTAAATGAAAAATAAAGTCATTGAATCTGCCAAAAAGAATTGTCCATATCATATTTAACTTGTTCCATATTCCATATTCTTAGACCCATAGCAATGATAAGTCCCCCATTCTCTTTTGCTAAAATATTGGATTCTATTGGAAAAAGGAAATCCTTTTACATAAAACAAGTTGATGATGACAAATATAAAAGGATAAGAGAGGAAGAATTTTATTTATTTATTTGCCCTGAAGTTGTATTATTTGTGTAAAGAACTTGTCAAGTTGTTTGTATAGACAATTCTTTGCCCAATAATGTCTAAAGTTAAAAGGCCCACAAATTGATTTTCTCTATACTTAGCTTTATCTTGACTCTTCAGTTGGCATTCATTAATCTTTGCTTATATCTCAAGATACCACCTTTTCTTGGTGAGCAAAGGGGATGCCATGCATTTTCTTCTATTTTAGGTTTATTAACTTGCTTATCAAAACTAAAACTATCTTTTTTTTTCTTTTAACCTTTGTATTCTTTCATATATGTTTCAATTTGTATAATGTAAAATAAAATATTATTTACGTATGTGTCATTTACAATATGTACTACATGATAAAAGTTAATCCATCAAATTTGGAGATGTGTCTACTAGAATAGAGACGACTGAATTGTCCAACCGATCCTCATGTCACAACTTGCTTGCGTTCAACCTAAGATTTTTTTTCTCGGTATATGGACATCCAACTTCATTTTAGGGTCGATTAATATATTGAAGTATGGAATTATTAGATATCGTAATTATCTCTTCAGGCTTTTTATAAACATTGGAACTAATTATATGTGCACATGAATACAATATCACTCTTGGTTAATTTTGATACTAACATCTTAATCATAGTGTACTAGCTTATGCATTAGGGTACATTATTAGACACAATATCATACATACTCGTGTTAGACTTCCGTATAAGACCTCACATCTCAACTCAATGACTTCCCAACCTGATTCAACGTGCCAATTTACCTTAGTTTTATGCATCAATGTCAATGAGTTTCAGTTCAATTCCTACTTTTCTTGATATTTTGATCTTCATTATACAATCAAAATTTGATTTTGGATTATTAAAAACATGTTTAAAAGTTATTTTAAAGCATATAAAAAAATGATTTTTTTTTCTTTTTCTTTTAAAAAAATCACTCAATAACACATCTTTAAAAATATATAAAGAGTGTATGGGGCGTTGAGTTGAGATAAGATGTCTAAAGTTTATATGTCTGTGGAGTTCATATATTTGTGTTTGGGGTGCAAAGTTATTTGGTCTCAGTTCATATTTATGTGTTTGAGATACAGATTTAAGTTCATTTGTCTAAGGTATCTGATACAGTTTTTTGAACTCTAAATAATCTGTTCTCATGCATACCATTTTTGTTTTAGAACTTTTTTATTCAATAATTCTACTCATTTTTGCTTGAATATGGAATGCAACTTTTTTTCCTTTTAATTTTTAAAGCCTTTTTTTTTTGTTCTTTTTTTGTAATAAACAACAATTAGCCAACTACATTTCTTTCAGAGATAGGGTTAAATCAAATGAGAACAACAATCAACCTACTAAATGTTTTTTTACTCTGTCATCAATTTTTTTCCAATTGAATCTTCCCAGTCATCTTAGCAATCACTAGAATGTCATCACATTTCTTCAATAATTTCATTTTCAATTCCTCCATCAGAGAACAATCTCTATTTTTCACTAATTCTTGTTAGAAAAGTGTTCAAGGAAAAAACTTCATTTTATCAGTTTTTTTTGTTATATATTACATATTTTTTATTTTATGGTTGTCAGAGTTGCTCGCTCGAAATTGATCATCTAAATTGATCATCGAAGGTGATTTTCATTAGAGTTTGTAATCAAAGGTGGTTGTCGGAAATAGTTGTCGGAGCCTAAAATTGATCGTCAGAGTTGGTCGCACGAAGGTGGTCGTAGAAGTTGGGCCACCAAAATTGTTATCATAGGTGGTTTCTGAAGCTTGGAATTAGTTGTCAGAGTTGATCATGCGAAGGTGATTGTTGAAGTTGTCATAAAAAATGATTGTTGAAGCCTGGAGTTAGTCGTCGTAGGTGATTGTCGGAGCCCTGAGTTATTTTCTAGAGTGTGACAACATTAGTCGCCGACAGTGGTCGATAAGTGAAGTCACTAAAAATATTAGAAAAATGGAGAGTTTGGGTGAATTAGTAAAATATATCAACTCAATTCCACCAACATTCAAAGTTGATGAGCCAAACATTGAGTTGATATATTATATCAACTCAACTCAATGTATATTGATGAGCTAAATACCCTACACTGAATAGTGATAGGATCATTACATGTGGTATACCAATACAATTCATTTTTATAGTAATATATTCTTTTAGTAATGAATATCCACGTCACTTTTTTTTTCCAATTTTAAAAACTCAAATCAACATTTATTTTAAACCCCAACCAAATAAGCTATTGTGACACCTAATATATCATAACTTGCCTAATGAGAGAAAAAAACAAAATACACTTAGTAAGATATTATTACGTGATACTCCAAATATTATCTTCCTATATATCATGATACAACCAATTTCAACATCATTGTTAAAAGAAGATATGAAATTCAAAGCTAGTGCCTGCACGAAAAAGAAAAGAAAAAAAAAATGAAAGTGTACGATTTAAATATGAAAAAGAATAAATATCGAAGGTCATTCTCCTACCAAATTACATAATTCAACTATTAATATTAATTAAAAGAAATTAAATTATAAATTGATAGAACTATTATTCTGTTAAATTCTAAGTATTCAGATAAGTATTTTGGAAAAATAGTTTTTTTTTCTTAAATTTTAAATTTGGTTTCAATTTGATCCCTAAATTTCAAAATGTTATACTTTTGGTCTTTCAATTTTAAGGTTATGTTCGATTTAGTCCCTAGATTTCAAAATATTACCGTTTTACTCTTGTTATTTGAGTTTTGTTTCAATTTGATTTATATATTTCAAAATTTATACTTTTAAGCTTAAATTTTCATTAAATATTTACTTTTCATCTTTAGTGTTAATGTCTATTGATTTATTTTAAAAAAATAAAGAGATTTATAATTAATTAAGTTTTACTATCTTTCATCATTATTAAAATTTAAATTATTTTGAATTAATTAATAGACATTTAAGACTAAAAGTGAGTATTTAGTGAAAATTTAAAATTTAAAAATGTAAATGTTGGAATCTGGAAACCAAATTAAAATAAAACTCAAACGTTAAAAGTAAAATGGTAAGATTTTGAAATCTAAAGACTAAATTGAAATCAAGTTTAAAACTTAAGAACTAAAAGTATAATATTTTAAAACTTAAAAACCAAATGAGATAAGACTTAAAACCTAGGGAAAAAATAGTATTTAAACCTAAAATCAAAAAGGTATTTTTCCTTAAATATTTTAGGTTTAAATACTATTTTTTTCCTGTATTTTCGGTTTTGGTTCATTTTGGTCATTTTACTTTCAAAATGTTCATTTTTGTTTTTATACTTTCAACTTTGGTTCATTTTAGTCTCTATACTTTAAAAATATTCGTTTTAATCTTTATATTTTAAACTTTGGTTCATTTTTATCTTCATACTTTTTAAAAGTGGCCATTTCTGTCTCGTTATTTTCATTTTTAAATGCTCAAAATGATCACTTTTTAAAAATTTAAAGATCAAAATGAACCAAAGTTGAAAGTATAGAAAACAAAATAAATTGTTAAAAAGTGGAGGGATCAAAATTAACAAAAACAAAAAGTATAAGAACCAAAGTAGTATCTAAACTAATATTTTATTTGGCCTCATAGATTTCATCTGAAAAATCTCATACAGTGAAGATAATTGTCCTTGCTTTTAAAATCATGACAATCTCTTTATCTAGAGAATGTTTTAAACTAAATTTCAAAAACAAATTGTAAAACAAGTAAAAATAAAATCGTTACCGGACCAAGTCTAAACTTTCGAAATTACAAACGTTTCAAAAGGTATATTTTAACCTTCAAACTTATTGGTACTTAACATTTTAATATATATAATTGTCGTAATTGAGTAATTTGTAGGTAATTATATTCATGTTGTTTGATTAAGTGCATGTGTTTAGGTGCACTAAGGATTAGCTATTATAACAAATATTAGGTGAGAATTTGATATTTCTAAAGTTAAAGAAAAAAACAAAAAACAAAAACAAAATCAAAATTTCCCCATATTAAATTCTTCGGTGCTAAATAGGAAAAAAAAAATAAATAAAGAAGAACTAGAGAGCGAGATTAAGATCCAAACAATCATCTCCATTTTTGACGTTCTTTTTCTTCTTCATCGCCGCCGTGGACGCCGCCGCCGCCGAGGTGTCTTCTTTAACAAGATTATAAGGCTTATTGGGAAGAATGAAACCCTGTCCTCTCACCTGAAATTCCTCATCGAAATCCTCTCTCTCGAACTTCGGAATCCAAGTCGACCGATTCTCCACCGCTTCCGGCGCCGACTTCATCCTCTTCCTCCTCTTCTCCTCTGCCGCAATTTCCTCCTCCTCCCCGATCATCAACTCCTTCCTCCGCCGATCACGCATTTCCTTGAAATTCCTCACCAAAGCGAAAAACATCTCCATCTCCTCCTCCTCCTCCTCCTCGGCGATTCTCTCCGGCGCCGGCTGCAGTTTCTCGTTTTCCATTACAAACTCTCTTCAATTTACCAATTCTCCGTGTAAAATTAATATAATATATATATATAAAAACTGAAAGTTTTCACACGCTGTTTTTTGTTTTTTGTTTTTCAGTTTTAAATTTCCCCATTGGAGTGGCATTATTTATAAGGTGTTAGAGGTTAGAGTTGAAAGACGAAAATGGCCTTTGATTAGCGGCGGAGTTATGGGTATACGAGGGTATTGAAGTAATTAACGGAAGAGAACTAGAAGTATGAATAATAATAAAATATTATTAATAATAATGGGAGTCGTTGCGGGTCATCATTTTCTTGAAGACGTTCGAAACAGCGTGAACGATGATGAAGTTTGAGTGACGTAGTCATGGTGACGTCACAATTGCTGTGCTTGGTTAACATGCTCGTCACGTTTGGGCCCACACCATTCATTTCCCCAGTTTCAAACTAATGATAGGCTCAATAAATTATAGATTAAGTCATTCATAAGTTTATCTAGACAAATTCGAACCAATTCAAATTTATTATAAATTTTAAAAATATATTTTTCTTACTTATGATAAAATTAAGTATACATATAGTTTTATTTAATTTTATTGGGTTTTTTGGTAATTTATTTTCCAACTCTTAAAAATATTTTTTTAACATTTAGAAAGAGATTTTATATTATATGAATTGAAATCGAGTTGTTAATCTTAATTCAATTTATGAAAATAATTTAATCAAATTTTTACGTATTAATAATTTACTTCCTTTTATAAATAAATAAATGATCCAAGTAAATTCGAACCAATCCATCCCAAACGGGTTGTATTTGGTTGAGTTCATTTTTTAATAAGGATTATTTGGGTGGAAAAAATTTACCATCCAAATAACTGTGAACACCCCTAATTAGGGATTGCATTTGCAATCGTAGAGATTTGTTTTTGAAATTCTAACTAAAACGTTAAATTTGATAGTAGTAATTTTAGTTTCAGATTTTTTTTTTTTTTTTTTTTACAAATCTACTAATTTCTTGACTATTTAAATAAATATATTATAATAATAATTTTCATATTAATATATTTATACACATATGATTTCAAAATTTAAATGATTCATATTTTTATATAACAATTATTTTTCTTAAACTTTTATCAAAGAAATTAGATTAAACAAAGTTAGTTGAAATACAAATCGTATAAAATGTTAAAATATAATGTTATAATAAATTATAATTTAATTATTAATATGAAAATAATTATAATAGTAAGTCTACTTTTATTCATATAATTAAATTATAAATGTTTGATATTAATTTATCTAACCTCGAACTAGTTTTTCAAATTTAAAAATAAAATTATCAAACATTATTTTACTTTATTCCAAAAAAACAAAATGATAAACATAACTCGACTGAAATAATGTTTATACTGTTGACCTCAAGGTTGAAAGTACTTTGATTTCTCCCCACTACATTTTGCAAAAAAAAAAAAAAAATGACACATATGTCAATATAGTGTAAATAATAAATAGTTAACTTGTTTAAAAAGCATTAAACTATTTTTTTTTAAAAAAAAAGGTAAATTTATTTGTTTATTAATTTAAATGTTTTTTATTTTATATCTTTCAGAAATATCCATTACATTAACATTTATAAATATTATCTCTAAAATGGGGCGGGGGAATCTAACCTCAAACCACGAGATTGATAGTATGAACATTATGTCAGTTGAGTTACGCTCTTGTTGGCAAATACTATATTTTAGTTCTTGTACTTTTGGCTCATAAAACTTGAATTTAGCCTTGCTCCTAGTTTGTTTGATTTTTTTTAGAACTTTTTACCATTTACATTTTTACTATAAATTTTGAAAACATATTCACATAGAGGATTTTCTTGCATGAAAGTTATTATTATTTTTGTATAACAATTTTTAACAAAGATTAATTTCAATGGACTAAATTGGAAAATACATAAGCTAAATTTGAACATTTGAAAGTAAATGGAAAAGAGGATTTATATTATTTTATATTGATATCTTAATTTTTAAAATTATTTATTTTGAAGTATGTGCCATAAAACAAAATTAAAAAAAAAAAAAAAAAGCAATAGTTTTTTCTAATATAATATAATGGATAGTGGAATAGAATGATGCCTTGATAGTTGACAAATACTATAATATATAAGGGAGCGTTTAGGGCAAAGACTGTTAGAATATTATAATAATCTACCATAAATACTATTTTGTATTCTTTAATTAATTACAATCAACACTATTTCAAAACTTCTATTTGCTATAATATTTACTATTGCTATTGTTTTTACTATTTTACATTCATCATTTTTTTATTATTTGCTACTGTGTTTACTATTTCTTTCTAAAACTAAAATAGTTTATATCTCAAATACATACTATCATAACTCATACTAAAATAATTTATACTCCAAACATAAATTATTATAATCCAATTATAATAACTTAGAAATATAATAATAAATTTCTTGCCTAAACGGCAGTTGAGCTGAAAATTAAATATGAAAATGAAAAGAATAATGAAAATTAATGAAATCTTGGAGCATTTATTACTAACCGAAAATGCTGAACATACTCGTGGTTGTAGTTTTTATAGTACAGTAAGGGATGACGGGACCTTTGCTTTCTTTTTTTAATGTTTATATCATAATTTTGGTTTATTGATTCGAAGAACTTTTGAATTTTGTACAAATTGTTTATAGTAACTAATTAGAAATTACTTTCTATCATTTGAAAAAATCTAAACATTAACCAGAATTTTATCAAATTGTAGAGACAATAAATAATGTTTTTTCAAACTACATAAATTAAATTTTAACTTTCTATCAAATTTATAATTTAACATATTTGTAATCGGTACTAAATTTGTAGATATATATATTTTAAATATAGCAGCATCCGGGGAAATTTTTAAATACTATACTCATGATGTGCTTCGTTAGCAATTCCAATTTTTATTTAGGTCTATTTCTTTATCTGTTATATAATAAATTTAGAGTTTAGGTAGAATAGTAATTTGTGATATTTTCAATTTTATCACTTATGTTTATTATTCAGGATTAAATTTCAATATTCTGTAAGAAAAAATTAGTTTAGCTTAAATAATATATGTCCTTATCGAAATGAAGATAACTCAATTAATATAGTTCTTATATTATTAATCTCGAAATTAGATGTTTAGTTCTCCCACCTCACGTATATTTAAAATAATAACAATATATGTCCTTTAATTTTTCGTTAATATTATATATGGAAAGTCAAGAAACTTGAAGAAACCACCCCTCTCCAAGTAACAATAATTGTTGCCCTTAGTCTATTATTTTGATATGTTTATTACTTTAACTCTTTCTCTATTATTTTGATATGTTTATTACTTTAACTTTTTGTTCGTACAATGTTTTGATATGGAAAATTTCTAAAAATAGAAAAATAAGAAAAATTATTTACATAAAATAACAAAATTTTAATATTCTTTTACAGAGGTTGATAGAAGTCTATTAGGGGGTGTTTGGCTTATCAACGTAAGTTGAATTGAGTTGGTATAATATACCAACTCATTCTTTGGACCACAAACTATAAATGTAGGTGGAGTTGAGTTGGTATATTTTATCAACTCACCCCAACTCTTCATTTTTTCCATGTTTTCAATGGCTCCACCCATTGCCTACTATCACACTCCAAGAACTAACTCCGGATTCCAACAACCACCTCCAATGACAACTTCGGCGACCAAATCCAGGCTTTAACAACCACCTCCGATGACTATCGACGACGAAATCTGAACTCTGAAAGCCACCTCTGATGATAGCTCCGACGACTAACTCTGAGCTCCGACAACCTTCATGCGACCAACTTCGACAACCCAAGCCGCTGACAACCACCTCCGGTGATCTAACTCCGACGATCACCTTCGCACTACTAACTCTGATGACCAATTGGCTTCAACAACAAACTCCGAAAACCACCTTCATAGGCTCTGACAACCACCTCTGACTATAAACTCCGATGAAAATCACCTTCAATGATCACCTTTGAGCGAGCAACTCCGACGACTAACTTGAGGCTTCGACAACCACCTTCGACGACAAACTTCGACAACCAACTCTAATACCACATTCATACGACTAACTTTGGGCTTTGACAATCACCTCCGACTACAATCTCTAGTGAAAATCATCTTCGATGATCAACTTCGACGACCACTTTCGTTCAACCAACTGTTGGATTCGAAAACCACCTCCGATGACAAACTTCGACAACCAATTCCAATACACTTTCATGCGACCAACTTCAAGATTCGACAACTACCTTCGACTACAAATTCCAGCAAAAATCATCTATGATAATCAACTTTGAAAACTTCCAACTACTATAAAACTGATGACTGTTAAAGTGTATTGTAGGGTTGTTGATTATATAAAAATATTATTTGTCTACATTAAGTGCAATATTTATACGTAATGAATTCACATATCAAATGAGTGTTAAGAATATTTAAACAAAAAGTATGTAACATATAACAAAATTGAGATTTATTCTTTGATGATCCTCCAAATTTAGAGGAAATAAAAGTGAAACTGTTTAAGAAATGTGGTGACATTCTATGGGTTGTTACGATGAAGGGCGAGATTTTATTAAAAAAAAATCATGACATGGTAAACATATAGAGCTAACAATAGGAAGAAGAAGAAAAAGAAGATGATAATAATGAAATTCATTAAAAAAAAAATTGCTAGAATCAAAAGTCGCGATTTCACTTTAGTTTCTTATTTTATTTAACCATATTTCTACAAGAAATGTAAGGAGTAATTGTTGGCCAAAAAAGAAAGAAAGAAAAAAAAAAAGAAAGAAAAGTTTTAAAAATTAAAAACAAAAAATTGCAATCCATATTTTATTCAAACAAAAATGAGTAGAATTATTGAATAAAAAATTTTGAAAACAAAAATAGTAATCATAAAAGCATATTATTTAGAGTTCAAAAAACTGCATCAATACTATGACATATAAACTCAATTCTACCCCAAACACAAACATATGAACTCAACCCTACACCCCAAACACAAATATATGAACTCACACCAAATAACTCTGCACCCCAAATATAGACATATGAACTCCACAAACATATGAACTTTAGATATCCTATCTCAACTTAGCACTCCAAACAACCCTTCAGTGTTTATTAGTGATAGAAATTGATGGAAGTCTATCACTTATAGACGCAGATAGAAATCTATAATTTTTTTTTGTTATTTCTGCAAAATAGTTCGACATTTTTTCTATCTATAAAAAATTTTCTTTTAATATTTATTTGGTGTATTCTCCTTAAATGTAGGTGTTTATTTGATCATTTACATTAACTACATTGAGATAAGTTTTGTTTTTTTTTTCCCAATCAACTATCTTTTGGCATTGAATTCATTTTAATGGTCTTTTATTTTGATATATTTATTACTTTTATATATTAATTTATTACTTTCTAAAATTCATAGTAAATCATTTAATTTTGTTTGGATTTTTCCTGAGTGAAGATGAAAAATGTAGGAGAAGAAGGCGAGAATTTGAGAAACCTTAATGTGCATTCTCTCTTTGTCCATTTTCTTTTGGTTTATGAACAAGCTATGATACAATTTTAAAATTAGGATTTCATTAATTTATAAAGCATAAAATAAGTTAATCATTTTTATATACATTGAATATATATATATATATATATATATTAAAATTACATTTTATGAATATCTAAGTTGTAGTATTTGACGCCATTTGATTTTTAAAACTTTTTAAAATTACATATTTTAAATTTATGAACAAACTATGATATAATTTAAAAATTAAGACTTCATTAATCCATAGAGCATAAAATAAGTTTAAAGTACACTAGCCCCAAATAAATGTAAATAATTTTAAAATAATTAATATCTTTAAAACTAGATAATTATAAAAATTGATTTTTTAGTCAAATTTATGATCAATAAAAAAAACTTTTCTAAAATAAATTGGCATGATTCACAATTTAAATATTGAATTTTCAACATTTATTTTACAAACATGTACTTCCCACATAATTCTATACCACTATATTATAAATAGAGTATCACTTATCGAGACTGTCTTTAACTAATATATGCAAGTATTAGTTTAAAATTTTAGTCGATGATGTTAAAATAAATTAGGATTTGTTCCTAATTAGTATTTTCTTTTATAATATTTTTTTTTATGTATTTTTCATTTTTTGGTTTCTTTTTCATTTTTTGGTTTCTTTTTTTTTTTTTATTGGATTTCTTGTCTACTTATTCGTCTTTGTATTCTATTTTGATTAAGTTAATTATTGCCTAGATCCACTGCATTTATATAAAAGGATTTAAATAGTTCGAGATTTTTCCTTCTTACTAAATATATGACTTAGCAAAGAAAAACCTTGAATTTTAAACAAAAACTTTATACAAATTGCATTTAAACTCAAATTTGAGTCCTTTGTATATACTAAAAAAAAAAAAAAAAAAAAAAAAAAAACGAACTAACTTAGCTAGTCGAAATAAACTCTTAGCCAGTATGACATAATTATAAAGTTTTATATATATTATACTAAAAATTTACATAAACCTATGAAGCCTATATTTTCCATCTCACTTCTAACTTGTTACAAATCACGAATTCATAAATTAAATACACATGACATAGATTTTTTTTTTTAATTCGCACTATATCCCAACATAAATAACATTAATTCAAACTTTATAAACCAAGTCAAATATATTTTCATAATATACCTAACTCCTTAAAAATGACATGAAATATATGTCACTTTTATTATAAATATTATAGAAAATAGATGTCTTTAGTGTTCATTGACCATGTGTCATGTTTCTATTTCTCAAAGTATTGTTCATGTGTCTTGTAAATACTCATTCTTTGTATTCATGTAATCCATCTTCTACTTGCCAAATTGCATATAAATAGTGACATTTGATGGGTTTCGAAAGACACATATTGGTGATCAATCCAAAAAGATTGGAGAAAATGGAGAAATCCATTCTTTGGTATTTTATTTACTTTTGTTATTTATTTTATTTTATATATTTTTATATATTATGTTTAATTTATTTTAATATTATAGTTTATTGACATCTGTATTCTCATTGTGCTCCTCAAATTCACAACACGTTATTAGCACGAGCTCCTGTCGTTTTTCCTGTTACGTAAGTCATAAAGGTATGCGGTTTTTTATCTTCGTTATAATTAATAAATTTAATGTTATTTTGCATATTTAATATATATTAAATTTCTAACATACATACAATATTTTATGATAGTGTTGTCATGAAAAATCACAAAAAATTAGAATTTTTCGCCTTTGATATTAATGACAAAAATTATTTATCATGTGTGCTTAATGCCGAAATCCACTTTGATGCTATGAATCTTGGAGAGGATATTAAATAAGAAAATACAACATCCAGTCAGGACAAAACAAAAGCTATGAGTGGATGCACTTGAGACTACAAGATTTCAAATCAGTAAGTGATTACAATTCCGCATTATTTAAAATTAATTTGAATTTGTTATTATGTAGAGAGAAAATTACTAAAGCCAATATGTTAGAGAAAATGTTTTCTACATTTCATGTCTCAAATATGCTCTTACAGCAGCAATATTGAGAGAAATGTTTCAAATAATATTCTAAATTAATTTCATGTCTTCTCATGGCCGAACAAAATAACGAGTTATTGATGAAAAATCACGAATCTCGACCAATTGGAACGACACCATTCCCTAAAGTGAATGCTATGAACTTTAATAATAATCGTTGTCGTGGTCGTGACCGTGCCAGAGGAAGAAATAATTATTATTTTCGTAGTGGTCATTCTAATCATTCAAATTTCAAAGACTCCACAAAATGATGATCACAAAGGAAAAGTTTCACAAGATAAGAGTTCAAAAAGTGTTGAAAATAAATGCTTATGATGCGGAATGACTAGGCATTGATCACGTACCTATTGTACGTCAAAATACTTAGTTGATCTCTATCAAGCCTCCATGAAGGAAAAAGAGAAAAATGTGGAAGCAAATTTGCATAGCAGGATAGTGATATATTTGACCCATCACATATGATAAATTTGGATGTGGTAGACTTCTTTGAATCTCCTGAAGAGAAAATCGACAGAATTGATGGAACATCAAGTATTTTATTTGACTTTCAAAATATCTAGATTTAATGTTTTTTTTTTCATATTCGTGTTTTTTTTCTTCTCTTAGTAGCTGTTAACCTTTATATATTTCTTATTGTAATTATTTTCTTTTAAAGAAAAAACCTGGATCATTTTCATATGTTGGATAATTAAAAAATGAGTAAAGAAGATTTATGTCTGCAGACAGTGTAACTACACATACAATACTTATAAGTTAAAATATTTTTCAAAACTGACAATGTTGAAAACAAAAGTCAATACAATATCAGGTTCTGCAAACTTGATTGAAGACTTTGGAAAAGCAAATATTATTTTGTTTAGAGAAACAAAATTTACAATTGACAATGCATTGTTCTCTAGTCAACCAAAGAGAAATCTACTTAATTTTAAAGATATAAGTTGCAATGATGATCATATTGAGACTGATAGTAAGAATAATGTGAAATATCTATATATCATATCTATTGTCTTAAATGAAAAACGTATATTGGAAGAGTTGTCTGCTTTATCTTCTGGATTATATTATACTCATATACGAGTAATTGAAATATATGCAATAATGAACCTGAAGTTTATGAATCCAGACATATTTACAATTTGGCATGTGATTGATTGGGTCATCTAGAATCTATAATGATGAAGAGAATTATTGCGAATTCAAATGGACATCCATTGAAGGGCCAGAAGATTCTTCAATCTAATGAATTATCATTTGATGCTTGCTCTCGAGGAAAATTTATAATTAGACCATCGCCAGCTAAAGTGGGGATTGAATAACCTACATTTTTAGAATGAATTCATAGTGATATATGTGGACCTATTAATCCACCAAGTGGACCATTTAGATATTTTATGGTATTAGTAGACGCATATAGTAGATGGTCACACATGTGCTTATTATCAAGTCGAAATCTTGCATTTGCAAGATTAATTGCTCAAATAATTAAGTTAAGAGCACAATTTCCTGATTATACAATTAATACCATTCGTCTTGATAATGCAGGTGAATTTACATCCCAAGCTTTTGATAATTATTGTATGTCAATTGGGATAAATGTTGAACATCCTGTAGCTTATGTTCATACACAAAATGGTTTAGCAGAATTATTCATAAAATGTTTGCAGTTAATTGCTAAACCATTGCTTATGAGAGCTAAGCTTCCTACATCTGTGTGGGGACATGCTATTTTGCATGCAACGTCATTTGTACGCATTAGGCAGTTGCTTATTATAAGTACTCGCCATTATAATTAGCTTATGGCCATGAGCTAAATATTTCCCATCTGAAAATTTTTGGATGTGCAATGTATTTTCCAATTACTCCATACTAAGATGGGTCCTCAAAGAATGTTAGGAATATATGTTGAATATGATTCTCCATCAATTATCAAATATCTTGAACCCCTGATAGGTGACGTATTTACTTCATGATTTGCTGATTGTCATTTTAATGACACAAAATTTCCAACATTAGGGGGAGGAATTAAGAAGTTGAAAAAAGAAATTACATGGAATGCATCATTATTGTCTCATTTAGATCCCTGTACAGATCAATGTGAACTTGAAATTCATAAGATAATTCATTTATAAAATATAGCAAATCGGTTACCAGATGCATCTATAGATGCAAAGAAAGTAACTATATCACTTATACCAGTTGCAAATGTTTAATTGAAAATTGATATCCCAACACAGCAAGTTGTCACTAATAAGTTTGGAACTTCTAGACCAGTGGATTCCAAAGATAAAAATCTTTGAAAAAGAAAAATAATTAATAATCAAGAAGATTTGGTTGAGGATGTAAATACTCATAAAGAAATTCTCAATATGACTAGTGAGGAAGGTGAAATACCTAAATATAATAATAAGATTTCAATAAACTATGTCATGACAAGAAAAAGATGCAATCGAACTCATGTAGTTATTGACAATATTTATACGTATAATGTTGCTCTTGATATTATATTTAAAAATGAGGAATCTGAACCAAAATCTGTTGAAGAATGTCGACATAGAAAAGATTGGCTTCAATGGAAAGAAGCAATCGAGACAGAATTATACTCACTTTCAAAACGTTAGGTTTTTTTTTACCAGTAGTCCAAACACCAGAAGGTATCAAACCTGTGGGATACAAATGGGTATTTGTGAGAAAAAAAATGAAAATAATGTGGTCACAAGATATAAATCAAGACTAGCTGCATAAGGTTTTTCACAAAGACCTATATTGATTATGAGGAGAGTATTCTCCGGTGGTGGATGCAATTACATTAAGATATTTAATTGGCCATACTTAATTGGTCTAACTGTATATGAAAATTTGGATATGCATCTTATGGATATAGTTGTATGAAACATATAAATAAAATTCCGGGAATTGTATTCAATAATGTTACAAAGATCATTATATGGATTGAAACAATCATGACGTATATGGTACAATCGTCTGGGTAGATATTTGTTGAAAGAATGATATCAAAATAATCAAATATATCCATGTATTTTTATAAAGAAATCACAGTCAGAATTTGTTATTATAATTGTATATGTTGACGACTTAAATATAATTAGAACTCCTGAAGAGCTTCCAAAGGCAATAGAATATATTAAGAAAGAATTTGAGATGAAAGATCTCGGAAAAACAAAACTTTTCCTTTGCTTGCAAATTGAGTATTTAGCAGATGAGATATTTGTTCATTAGTCAACTTATGCAGGAAAATTTTTGAAAAGATTTTATATGGATAAAGTACATCCATTGAACATTCCAATGGAAGTTTGTTCGTTAGATGTGAGGAAAGATATATTTCGACCTCGGGATGATAATGAAGAACTTCTTGGCCCTAAAGTACCATATCTTAGTGTAATTGGTGCACTTATGTATCTTGCTAATAATACAAGATCAGATATTGTATTTTCAATAAATTTATTAGCAAGATATAGTTCTTCTCCAACTAAGAGACATTGGAATGGAATTAAGCATATACTTCATTATCTCAGAGGAACGATTGATATGAATTTATTTTATTCAAATAAATCGAATTTTGATCTAGTTGGTTATGTAGATTCTGGATATTTATCTAATTCATACAGAACTAGATCTTAAATAGGTTATCTATTCATATGTGAAGGAACTGCTATATCATGGCGATCGATAAAACAGACCATAATAGCCACTTCCTTAAATCATGTTGAAATTCTTGCAATTCACGAGGCTAGTCGAGAATGTGTATGACTAAGATCAATGACTTAGCATATTTGTGGAATATGTGGTTTGTCTTCTAGTAAAAATCTTCCAACAATATTATACGATGACAATACAGTATGCATATCTCAAATCAAATGAGAATATCTTAAAGGAGATAGAACAAAACATATTTCACCAAAGCTATATTTCACCAAAGCTTTTGTACACTCATGATCTTGAAGAAAATAGTGGCATCACTATACAATAAATTTGTTCAAAAGATAACCTGGCGGACTTATTTACAAAGTCATTACCTACAACAACCTTTGAAAAATTGGTGCACAAGATTGAAATGCGGCGACTCGGAGATCTTAAGTGATGTTTCCATGAGAGGGAGTATATATACTATATTCTTTTTAAGAGTATTAGATTATATGGAATATTATTTTTTTCCCTTCATTAAGATTTTTTTCCAATGGGTTTTTTCTAGTAAGGTTTTAGCGAGACATATTTCATATATATATATATATATAATGTGCATATAAAGGGAGAGTATTATAAATATTATAGAGAATAGATGCCCATTTGATGCTCATGCCTAATGTCCATTAACCATGTGTCATGTCCCAATTTCCAAATTTTTGTCCATGTGTCTTGTAAATACTCATTCTTAATGTCCATGTAATCCACCTCCTACTTGCCAAATTGCCTATAAATAGTGGCATTTGGTGAGTTTTGAAAGACACGCACATGGGGTAAATTTCAAAAAGTTTGGAGAAAACGAAGAAATCCATACTTTGATATTTTATTTACTTTTGTTATTTATTTTATTTTATATATTTATATATATTATGTTTAATTTATTTTAATATTTATTTATTTATTCCATCTATTGATATTATATTTATTTATTTNTATTATGTTTAATTTATTTTAATATTTATTTATTTATTCCATCTATTGATATTATATTTATTTATTTTAATATTATATTTTATTATCATCCGTGTTCTTGTTGTACTCCTCAAATTCACAACAAATTTATATTTATCTATGAAACCCAGAGCTCATTTCCTTTTATAAGCATAAAATAAAAAGGAATTGAGTACTTTGGAAATAAACCCTAAATGTTGAAGATGTGGTTAAGTAAAACCCTACTGTAAAATTTACTAAGTGTTTATGCATTGCTATATATTGGCCATAAGATCTTGAAGAGATTACTTGGGCAAAGGAAGAAGTTGAAGGGGGAGTGACGCATGCCTTGGAGGTTAGACCAACTCATTAGGCTCAATGGATGCGTTGGAGGGTGGTATGCGGCTGAAGGAAGAAAGTTGAAGTGATGCGTTGGAAGGTTAGATGGCACGAGGGTCGGCGGTGCAAAGGGCCTGCGAACGCAAGAATAGGCGAAGACGCGGGCAAGGCATGTGTTGGAGGGTGGCATGCATCGATGCACAACGCCCATGCGTCGAGCACCCATGCCAAGCACCCATGCGTCGATGCCAAGCGCCCATGTCGAGCGACCTATGCGTCGATGTTGTTGAGCGACCTATGCGTCGATGTTGTTGAGCGACCTATGCGTTGATGACGAGCAAGCTATGAGTTGATGCTAAGCAACCATTATATACGTCGAAGTCGTGCGACCATGTTATGCGTTGGAAGTTGATGATGGCATGCACGATGGATATGTTGGACATAAGCCATGCGATGGGCTAGGTTAGACGCATGGTGGTTGGCTCTTGCGATGGTTAAGGCTTGCAATGACTGAGTAAGTTGGGTTGCGATGGTGCTGTGTTGAAAACCAAAGGGAACCAAGGATTGCTATGCATTAATTGCGTTGATGATTACACTATGCGTTGATCATAGACTATGCGTTGATGGCCAACTATGCGCTGATGGCATACTATGTGTTGAACATCCAAGGGTTTGTGGACGCATATGAAGGATGAGCTCATATGGAGGACGTCATCAGACATGTGGCTTGCTAGGAAGAAGTCTTAAGTCTTAAGGATTTGAGATGGGTGCATGAGGAGACATGCAAAAGTAAGTCCCATGCGTTGGCTATGTAGGAGAAGGACACCCTACATTGCGTTGATGGGGTGAGGTGAAGACACCTCAAGCAGGAGGTGGAAAGGGCTGGAGGTTGGCAATCGCTAAGGGAAACACTTGGATGGGGAAGTGTCGAACAAAGAGGGCTTTTAGACGCCTATAAAAGGGAAGGACGCCCCACTTCGACCTATACATCAAGTTATTACTTAGAGATCATAAAGAGAGGAAAAATAAGAAGAGGGAAAATAAAGTGTGGGTCGGAGATACAAGCAAGTACGCAGAGGAGGCAGAACGTTTCGGACAGACGCGAAAGCCAACTTCAAACAAGCAGTTCTTCCAAACTACTCGTGCAAATCAGATGATTCTTGAACCAAAAGCTTCTAAATTAAATGTAGTTTCTGTATGAGGGCTGCTTCAAAGAAATGCTAAATCTAAGGCTATCAAAATTAAGGAAATCCTAGAGGTGCTCATAAGAAAGGAGACAGTCGAGCCAGGAGGAATAAATTTGATACTCGAAACTTTCACCAAATAATTTGAAGGTGAAACTTTAAGGTATTGTAGTTAAGACCTTTTTACACATTTTTGAAGAAGAAAATGTCTTGAGATAAGACACAGAAGTGTTAGTAATCTAAGCTTAAAACTTGAATAGGATCCAACGGTAGAACCAGGGAAACCAGGTCAACTGCGAGGAAAGTTCTCCACAAACTCACTGTGAACGGTTTCTTCCCTTGTTATTTTGAGCATATTGTAAATTAATATACTGTGGGATATGTATGATGTTGGGATAGTCAGGGGGTCTAAAGACCTAGAACCTGAGCCCAAAGTGGATCCTTACAGGATGGACAGGGGACCAAGGAGTCTAGTGTCTGAGCGTGTGGGATAGAGAATCCTTGAAATGGGATGGTCAGAGGGCCGACGGGTCTAGTTTCTGAGCCTATGATAGGAAGAGCTATGTGCACATAGGCTGATATTGTAATTATGATATTGTATGTTAAACATCTACCGTGTGTGTAGGTGAATTTCATGAAAGCTTCATGTTTCGTTGGAGGTTCGCTTGGGAACCTCGTGATTGTAATTGTGGAAGATTTGTATTTGTGTTACCACTCACTGAGCTTTGTAAAAGCTCATGGTTTGTCTCTATGGTTTTCTTGCAGGTAGCTGACGAGTCCAGGTTGCGGTGTTGGTTAAGGTCTGCCACAAGTTTTGAAATAGTTATGAATGAAATTGGTTACCGGGATAGGGTTTCCATGTTTTTTGTAAATTTGAATTTGTGAACTAGTTTCTAATAAAAACATGTAATATTTTCCACTGTGAACATAATAAAAGAAACTAGTAGATTAGCCAAAATATTAACCATTAATATCAGGCCTTACCTCGGGCTCAGGAGCGGGGGCTCGGGGCGGGGTATGACATTATCGAAAGAGGTGGACTTTAAGGAAAAGTCTTTGAAGGGCACCATAGTAATTCAATATCGAAACATTAGTATGAAATATATATAATTAAAAGAATGGAAAAACAGAAGACTTTGTAGACTTACATATAAGCCACAATCGCCGTATAGCTATTTTTTAAATATACCTTTATGAGACGTGTAAATAAAATAACAATCATTTGTCACGTTTCCTATGATGTTTTTTATTTTTATTTTTTTTAATTTTATTTTCTCATGGGTTTGGTAAATTTTCTTAAATGGTATAAATATATTTTAATAGTTAAGCTTTCCTTGACTTACTTTTCTTTTTAAATTTTATATAAGTAATCATTTTGGTCAATTTTTTTATTCTATTATTTAGTATTTACTTAGTCTCTCATACTTTTTTCAGCCAACATTATTTCAATTACATATATCATTTCATGAGTTAAGACATATGCACGTAAGATTTAATTGTTTTACTTCAAATTTGAAAAATAAATATAGTATCTAAAAGTATATATATTATCTCGTTTTAGGTTAACTTGGAAAAGTGACAGATACAGAACTTTATGTTAGGGAGGTACAGATGTATATAAGATTTGAAGTTTAGTGGATGAATTTCTAGATTTTTGTTTATATGCCGTTTTTAAACTTAAAAAAATGTCTAATAGGTTCAAGAATTCTCAATTTTTGTTTTTGATAAATTCCTAAAAATGTATCAATTTTGCTCTAATGGGTCTCTTACATATTCAACGCATTTTTTGTATTATTTGGTTATTTTTTTAAACATTTTTAATATTTCTGACATATGTTAGATATGAAATTGAAAATTTATAGATTTATTAGACATTTTAAGGCACTAGAGTCAAATTGAAAGTTTATAAATTTAATTTTTAAAATTTAGAGACTAAATCTTTAATATAACATTCATATAAAAATAATTTAAAATGCATTGATATATGATATCTAAATTAAATAATACTAATTACAAAATTATTATAAAGTATAAACCCTTATAGAATTATTTATCTAAATATATATAAGCAAAATATAATTCAATAATCTAAAAAAAGCATCCATCAATTTTCATATATATATGAGAAAAATTAAAATGAAATTAAATTTTCTCGCCTATTTCAAGTGTGATAAAAATTAAGATAATATACATATACTTTTCAAAAATAAAAAATATATAAATATGTGTGGTGAATAATTCTTAAAATATATGTATATATTTGAGAGTTTTAAAATATGAAAAATGTGTGAGGAAGTTAATTGCAAATTAAAATAATATATAAATTTTCACTAAATAATAATAACAACAATAAGTTCTATATATATAAAGTTAATAAAAAAAAAAAAGAATCCAGGATTCGAACCTGGGATATATGACGGGGGAGGCAAAAATAATGTAACCATAAAGAAACTTATAAATATATGATATAAGGACGGTTTTAAAATATTGAAAAATAAACTAAAATATTTATAAATAATAATAAAATATCTATGATAGCACAATAGACTATTACATGTGATTTTATTATTAGTTGCGAATATTTTTAACAGTTTTGTCATTTAAAATAATTTTTTATAATATATAATTACAACTACAATTTTCTATATATTTAATACAAATCAATATATAAACGTCACCACTTGAGGAGGGCACGTGCGCCTCTTGATAAATCTATACATACATATTATATATTATTATTAATTTTTTATCTTGAAATTTTATTTTTGCCAACATGTTGTATTGATTGGCCTTAAATTTTTTGGAAAAAATGAAATAGGTTGAATTAGATAAAGAATATAACTAACAACAAAAATGAATTAACAAATTTTGCAACCTATTTTGTGATGGGTTGTGTAATTTATCGCTTTTTTTTTAGTGCATTATGATATACAGTTATTTGTATGAAGTCATTGGTAACCAAATATATTATATTACAGAGAATTTTTAAATTATATTTATATGCAGTTATTGGTAACCAAATATATCTTCTTAAAATCTAACATTATATCTCATAAGTCATAATTGAGGTTGTTATTTGCTATATTATAAAATTAATAATAATAATAATAATAATAATAATAATAATAATAATAATAATAAACTGTCAGGTGACCTCTAATGTTGGGAGAAAAACATATTTACATGTCTTTTTAAATAAATTATCGATAAATAGTTATATATTATTAAAAAAATATATATATTCAGATACAAAATTTTGTTTCTATTAAAAAAAATTTGACCGTTTCTAAAATCTAACTACACCTCATCATCAAGTAAAATAAATTTGTTTCCCTTACAAAAAAAATGAAGGATGTTTAATTTTTCATTTTCTAATAAAATGAAGTTTGAGAGAAGCATGCAAGAAAAGAAACCAAAGAGGCTTTTGAAGGAAAAAGAATATAAAATTTAATAAAGGGTCGCACTTTTAAGATTAATAGTTTATTATATAACAATATTTTTGAAAAATTACAAATATAGTAAAATTTATCAATGACATACTCCTATTAATGATATGGTCTAAATAACTAATAGACTCTAAGAAGCTAATCTAAATTTTTCTATATTTGCAATTTTTTTTGTATTGCGTTATATTTACTAATACTTTAGATCTGATTATTATATTTGCAATTCCTAAGGATAAGATATGAGTCTAAGAGTTATGGAAGTGGACATCGATGTACTAATGTTTGGAATGATAATTGAAATTATTTTATTTGTTATTTATATCATGCATCTTAATTTTGTTTCCTAAATCTTGATATTTCAAGACCTCAAATTAAAATGATAAAATTGAGAGACATACTACCACAATTTTAGTCTTTATTGACATGAGTTTTTTTTTTTCGATTTATATATCGTTGACACAAAATTTGACGTTTTTTAATAGTTGATACCGACCATGCTTTACACCGATTATCGTTGAACAATATTTTCTCTATAGTTGAAGATTTTTACATGTCAACAAAGCAAACATTTTCAGCAGTAATATTAGGGAAAGTCTGAGACATAATAATTAGTGTATTTTTGTGGGGGAAAAAAGAAGAAGAAACATGTTTCACACACACAAGGTTTTTTTTTTAGGAGAAAAGAAAAGGGAAAAAAGAAAAGAAAAGGGAAAGAAAATGATGCCCAAGTGAGTGGATGGCATCAATCTAGTACAAATATTACTGGAAAGCTTTTGAAAAGTCACAATTACATCAAAGTTGAAATTGGAAAATTGGAACGTAACCAAGGCTTTAAACAATTTTGTGGAATATTTTCTTACCAGAAAAAAAAGTTAGGTCTTTTTTAATTAATTTTCAAGAGTGGTTAGAAAATAATATCTTTTTGCTATTGTGTTTTATTCAAAGTTATAAATTCTTTTAAACAAAAAACATGAATGAAAAACATGTGATAAATTTGTAGTATTTTATTTCATCGTTCTAATTTTTATGATTAGTTACAGAATCTGGAATTTTCTAGTTTTAAGATAAAATAAACAAAGAAAACGAATAAATCTTTGTGTAAATAATATTAAAATATTTTTCTTTTTAATTTTTTTTTTATCAAATTTAATAAAATAGAAGTTTTTTTTTTTTGGAGGGAGAATAAAATTTGAATTGTCAACTTTTTAGAGAGAATTAATTATGTTTCAAACAAATGACATAATTTATTTATTTGATTTTATTGATTTTATTGATTTTATTCTTAATTGAAAGGGTAGTATCGGTGATCATTGGGTCATTTAAAGAGACAACATCACGAAAGAAATAAAAAAAAAAAAAAAAAAAACTAGAAGGATTTTTAGTGGCTATTTTTACAAACTTTTTTCATTTTCTTTTCCTCATTCTCTCCATTCCCCTTTTATATAATTTTCTTTTTTTTTTTTTTTTATATCCAACAACTTTCTCCTCTACTAAGTTCTCTCCACTTTTTTTTGTTCTTCTTTTTTCTTTTGATTAAGAAAATCTTCATTCTCTATCTTTTATAGAATTGACAAAAAATTCCCACGAAATCGAGATCGAGATGGAGATCCCTTATTTGACCAGAGATAGGATTCAAACTAGATCCTAACCAGGTCCCAGTCGGGGATGGGACGAGGACAGAGAGGGCATCCCTGTCCCGTCCCCATCCCCGGTTAATTTTTTATATTTTAATATATATATATATATATTAATTACAAATATTTATATATTTATTAAAAAAAGGGGGATGGGTCCCCACGGGGACCCGTTTCCCAGCGAGGAATCCCCGTCCCCGTCCCCACCTTCAATTGACAGGGACAGGGGCGGGGATAGAGAGTCTCCCCTCTGCCCCACCCCGACAATTGTTTACCACTTTTTTCCCTTCGTTTTCTTTCACTCTTTTGTTTTCTTATTTCTAAATTCACATTGTTTTTTCTTGTAGTATTCAAGCTTCATAGCAATTTTTTTTAAAATTGAGTTTGTCTCGATTGTGAATAAGAGAAAAAATCATAGATTGTCTCTTTTGTTAAATCACCTTTTGTTTCATTAAATATAATTTTAGATGTATGTTGATATATCTCATTTACATTAAATCATGATTTCATCCAAATTTTCGTTTTGTTAAGTATGTTTATTTTATGAAAATTTGCAATTTATGGTCTATTTACATTTAAAATATTTGTGGCATGAAACTAATTGAATAATGTTCTTAGTGTTTGTTCATGCATTTTTGTTCTTTTACTTCATCGATAATTGTTCATGCATTTTCTTTTGAGTTAATAAATATCTTATTTTTGTCCAAAAAAAAGTTTTATCTGACAACAGATTTTAGAAATATTTGGGAGTTCAATTTTCTAGAATTTTGAATTGAAGAGTCGAGTCTTTGGGAGTCCAAGATCGATTTCCAATATATTTGTATTAAATTTCTAATATACTTGTAAATATTATTACTTGTTTATTTATCACTTTAATTTTATCACTGTAACTTTGCATATTAAATTGATTTTTTTTTGGTAGTATTCCTTTAATATTTTCAACACTTTTTAAGTTTATTTTCAAAAATTTAATCTTTTTAGTTTTGTTTAGAAAATGTTTTAATCTTTCTTACCTTATAAAATGGTTTTCAAATGTTGTTTTCCTTCAAATTTCTGATAATGAAGTCTAGAAATATTTGAGAGTCTGATTTTTTAAATACGGTGAAAGTTTATAATTTTTGAGAATCCGAGATTTGAATTTAAAATAAAATGATTTTAATTAAAATAATAATTTTTTAAAAAAAATATTTTATTAAAAGGCTATTTTAGGATAAATTATTTGAGAAATTATAATATTTTCTCAAATTCTTGAAGTGAAGAATTTTTCCTAAATTTTAATATAGTCAAATTAATGGATGGTTTATTCACTTATTTGATAGGATTATGACTCTAAATACTGGAGATATGACGAGTAAAATAACCAAACATTGTTTTAATCTTCTTTAAAGAATAATTTAAAGTCGGTGTTGTTACACAAACGACTCTCGAACTCGACTCTAAATTAGGATATTCTTAACTTTTATTCGTTGTCCAATACATCGTAAAAAAAGGATGGTGACTCTTTTTTATTTTTTCTTTTAGAATTAACCCATTTCATGGCGGCTTATGATTTTCGATGTAATAAATCTGAAAAGTAATTTCGAAACGATTATTTCTACATTAAGAAAAGTGTTATTTACCTTTAAAAGCAAACAAACTGTTATTAAATATAGTTTTCATTCTCAAACAAATCCTTGATTTTTTAAAATGTTTATTTATTATATATTTTTTAACTAATTCTAAAAATATATTTCAAAATTTTATTATTAGTTTTTTAATTTTTGAAAATAATAATAATTTGTTAGAAAATTGCACAGAATGACTAGAAATGAACCCTGACCTTATTTTTTCCTCTAAATTTATGATTTATAGCTATTAGGTGAGATGGAGGACCTATTTCTCTACCGAACTTTTCAATTTTGTCCCCCAAATCTGACCATTTTTAATTTTGTTAAGGGAATATTTTATTGGGATTCAGTTTTATAGCATAGATGATTTAAAAATTAATTAAAAAAAAAAAAAATTAGATATCTCATATTTCCCGACTCATAAATTATTTATTTATATATATTCAATTTCACATCATCTTTTTAAATCTCATCTAACATTTATTTAATCTTTCTTAAATTTAATATCAAAACTTATTCCATTAATATTTATTTAAGTGACAATTAACCCCCTTCTCTCCCACCACCTTTCCTCCATTTCTAAATCACTTCGCTCCAATCATAATCATTTTCCATTTAAGACCGATTCACATTTAGAAGTTAATCACATTTAAGAGATAAATATTTGAAAATTTGAATTTAATTCCAAGTGAGATATTTAAAGGAAAAGTTGACAAAAATGACTCATTGGTTGGAAGTTTGATTTTTTTTTTTTTTTTTTTGACCTTTTGAAAAACAAGTTTTTGTTTTTACTCATTGATCATGAAAATGATGTACACATAATAATCATTGGTTATACAATTACTCTTATGTCCCTTATTAAATTCTCATTTTCAATTACCAACCTACCACCTAAATTTATTCACAAAAAATCAATTTATCCAAAAATCGTTAACAAAAAATTCCAATTGCTCTTATGCCCCTTATAAAATTCTCACTTTCAATTTCAACAACCAACCTACCAAATTAATTTACCAAAAATTCTCCACCTAAATTTATTCACAAAAAATTAATTTATCAAAAAACCATTAACAAAAAAATATTTACACAAAAAATTCTCCACCAAATTTGATTTGTTTATAACCCCACAGAAAGTTCTCTTCACCAAATTATTTCCAGAACGAATTTCGTCAAGTCCAAAACTTGTATTTCACGAAGTTGTAATTTTGTACACTCCGTAAGAAGGTATGTATTTCATTTTATATGTATTCAATAGTTCGATTTCTAGAAAAATTGACAAAAATAAATGACATTTTTGGAGTTTGATTTATGCTTGCTTTGTTGATTGTTTTTTTTCTTTTTTAATAATGCATTGCATTTGATATTTCATATTTTTATAATACCTTGAACTCTAAATTTGTAAATTTATTAAAAAAAAAAAGAAAAAAATAGCAATTTTTTTTTAAGATACTTGGTCGGGCTTCATCGGGTAAAAAGGAAATGAGTTAAAATTACCTGGTCGAGCTTCACCGAGTACAAAGTAATTGATAAAATAAGTTGGATACCCGACTAGGTTTCACCGAGTAGAAAGAAAATGAGTTGAAATTACTCAGTCGGGTTTCATGAGGTACAAAATAATTGTTGGAATAAGTTTGATTCCCGACCGGGCTTCACCAGGTATGAAATAAATTGATTGACCCGGTCTTTCTGGGTACGGGATAAGAACTGAGTTGGAACTGGTTCGGGGCTCGGTAGAGTTAACACTAACTCGGCCAAGCGCGCAAAAAGTAAGGATTCTATTTTTGGCCTGGTGTTGTACCCAGTCGGGTGGACGACCGAGCCAATTTTTTTCTTTTTAGTTTTTTTTTTTAATTTTATTTTTTTCTTTAACTACATTACATTAATACATTTTTGTTATAAATTGTAGAAAAATGCCTCGTGTTTGGATTTGTTTCAGTGATGTTTGAAATGAGAGGGAAAAGGATTATGATGGAGGATAGTTACAGGTGTTTGACATTGAGGTTGGCACGACCTATAATGAATTCCTGACCGAAATTTATAGGATAAGTGGTATAATGTTAGATGAGTATAATCTTGTTATAAGATGTATACTTCAATTGAGATCCAAAGCCCCTGCATTTGTAATTCGGAATGATGAACATCTACACACATTCCTCACGTGGGAAGAAGTCTCAGTAATACCTCTTTACGTATCCACACTTCCAAAGTGTTTAAGTAATCAAGGATTTCATCCAAAAAAATCATATATCCAACAAATTGAAGAAATCCCTTCAACATCTAGGCCAGTACATTGCAAGATGGAGTCGAATAGTCCATTTTTTCCCCACATATTTTAGCCCATCACTTACTTCGTCGCCTAATAATTTGGCGACTCATAACTTAGGGGATGATGTAGACCAAGATCAATATTTCAATGATTGGTCTTGGAGGGAGAAGGATGATGAAAAGGAACCCAAGATTAATACCTACCATACACCTCATGCAGAATAACGAACAATCGAAGACTATGGAGGCTCGTCACATGCAATGGGTCATGACTTATCACATCTATCTAGTAGCACAATCGCCATACTAGGCCAGTCTTATTCTTCTAAAGATGTGCAAGTTGGTGACATATTTATATCTAAGAAGGATTTAAAGATGCAGTTATCTATAGTAATTAGAGGTAGCTTTTAGTTTAGGGTGGAGAAGTCGACCGTAACATTATACAAAGTTATATGCTTAGTTGAGAATGCAAATGGAGACTTCGAGCCATTAAATTGAAAAATTGTGAAATATTTAAGATCTTTAAGTATGACAATGTCCACACACGTAGAAATGAAATATTGACTAACGATCATAGACAAGCTTCTAGTTGGGTTCTCAAACATTTAATTTTGTTGAAGTTTGAAGACGTTAGTCGTTCATATAGACCGAAAGACATTATGAAGGATATAAAACAAGAGTATGGTGTGAGTTTAAGTTACGACAAGGAATAGAGGGCAAGGGAAGAAGCGTTAGTGCTTGTTTAGGAGTCATTAGAAAAATCCTACAAGAAGTTACCTAAATTTAGTGAAGCCTTACAAATTGAAAATCTCAGTTCAACATTTAAATATGATTTGCAAGAAGATAAATATTTCAAGTACATCTTCATGGTTTTTGGTGCTTCCATTAGGGGGGGTTTTGAACTACATTTGCCCTGTTTTAATTATAGATGGAACACATTTAAGGGGTAAGTATAATGGTAAACTCCTACTTGCGACTGGGGTCGATGGAAATAATCAAATATACCTAGTCGCGTTCGATATATCTGGTGGAGAAACTGATGAATCTTGGGTGTGATTTTTTCAGTAATTAAGATGTGCAATTGGGCAACTTCGTGATTTGGTTATCGTATCAGATAGACACCCAAGCATAAAAAAGACAATTATCACGGTCTTCCCAGAAATATTTCATGGTATCTGCATCCATCACTTGAAAGCTAATTTATTAACTAATTTTAAGAATAAAGATATTTTCGATATTTTAGACAAAACAGCCAAGGCAAGTCGTGAGTCTGTGTTCAACTACCATTAGAGTCAATTTGTAGGGTATCCAGGTCCATACAAATACCTAGAAGATATTAGTCTTCAGCGGTGGGCTAGGGTGTACCAATGTAATAGAATGTACAATCAAATGACGACAAACCTCACAGAGTGCATAAATGGAGTGTTAAAAGATGCATGATAGTTACCAATCACGTCATTTCTAGACCATATTAGAGATTGATTATAGGATTTGTATTACAAACATCGAACGAATGATCAAACAGTACGTCAAGACTGTTGAACTATGCAATGGCAATAATTTATGACGTGACAGACAAAGCAAGCAAACATGAAGTTAGGCCAATGGACCAACATGAGTTCGAGGTGATAGATGGAGGTTTAGGAGGCCGTGTAAATATTCACGCAAGAACATGCATTTGTCGCAAGTTTGATTATTATGAAATCCCTTGTTCACACGCGATTGCTGCATGCGGGATTCGGCATATTGATCATATCTCTCTTTGTTCACAGGTATACTCTTTTGAATCAGTGTTGGCTGTGTATGCTGAACTTATACGATCACTTGGACACTTTTTGGAGTGAAAGCAATCATCGGCTTTCGTCGATGTGGAAACATTGCCTTCAAAAAGTATTCCAAAAGTAGGTTGCCCACGAACAACAAGGGTTCCTTCTATAGGTGAATTTCTTCAAGTCCACAGGTGTTCTAGATGTGGGTAAAGGGGTCACAACAGAACGACATGCAATCAACTTTTCAATACTGTCGAGTGATATATGGATTTTTTATTACTAATTATGTTGCACATCTTTATGGATTTTTGTGCATTTGTATGATTTTTATATGATTTTTTGCATGAGCCCCACCGGTAATTGGTATTATTGGATGATTTTTTGCATGAGCCCGACTGGGAATTGGACCTAGTTGTATGGGTCCGACCGGGAATTAATATTACTTTATGATTTTTTTCATGAGCCCGATCGGGAATTGATGCATAGTTGCATGGGCTCGATCGGGTATTAGTATTATTTTATGACTTTTTGCATGAGCCCGACTGGGAATTAGCACTTAGTTGCATAGGCCCAACCGGAAATTAGTATTTTTTTTAATGATTTTTTGCGTGAACACGACCTGGAATTGACACCTAATTGCATGGGTCCGACTGGGAATTAGTATTATTTTATGATTTTTTTGTATGAGCCCGACCAGGAATTGACGCCCAATTGCATGAGTTCGTTCATCTTAGCCTCACGCCCATGACCAATCATCGTCGTTGTCACCAGTCGCATCAAGTTGTCATTCTTTGTCGCTGATTTGTAGGTCTATCGGTCAGTTGTTCGCTGGTCGTAAGGATGAGCCCAGCCGCCCGTCTTCTTCTGCTCCGTCAGTCTCGTCGTTCACTCCTTCAGCCATCGCCGCTGTCTTTGTCTGCTCCATCAGTCTCGTCGATCCAAATCTCTCTCACTAAAATTCGATCCGTCCTTACGCTAGTTCTGCTAGTTAAAATCCAAGTGCCAAGCAAACAATTTTAGATCATCGACAACTTTGGAGGACTTCACCAACTTTTTGGATCTACGATCTTGATTCCTCTACTGCAAAACAAGTAAACACTACTTAAATGGTTTCGCTAGTATTCTCCTTGCGCTAGTGAGGTAGAAGATGAGATCCTTGGAGGGATTTTTTATCTCAAAGACTAGAACCAAAAAGAAAATAATTATGTGATATTGATAGTGATAGAGCTATTTTGAGAGAGAGAAGAGAGTTAGGAGAAGAACTCTCTCCCACTCCCATATAACTCCCCACACTGGAAGTTTGTTATAACTAATTTTTTCTTATTTAAATTCATTATTTATTTAATTAATAAATCACATCAAATTTAATTAATTTAATTAAATAATAATAAATTCATTTAATTTAAAAAATAAATTAAATCAAAATTTAGTTTATTAAAATAAATCAAATAATTATTAATTAATTAAATTAACTAACAATAATCAAATATCTCATATTTAATTAAATGTGCATGAGAATCATATTCTAATACATTTCTTTCTCATAACCTATAGCTTTAGTTCAATTAATTTAATTAAATCAAAATTAATTAATTAATTCTCCAATTAATTAACTATTAAATTAAATATCATATAATTAATTTCACTTTATAATTGAATCACATTCCATTATTTTTTCTCATATTATCTATAGTTTTAATGTGCATCTAATGCGCATTAATTTTAACCTATGGGTTTAATATGAATTTTATTCATATTAAATTTAATATTTTAACTTCTTCAAATATTTAATTCTCCCATTAAATTAATTTTTGAATCAAATTCAAAATAAATCTATATTATAAAGTTTAATTAAAATATAAACTTTATATTATAATGTATCACCACATATTGTATTCTTTCCCTTAGTAAATTTGAACATTTCAAATGATTTTAATTACCTCAATACTTTTTATGAGCTACTGGTGGGACCTAATAGATTTATAGATCAGAAGCTCTAACGAGATTAATTGGTTAAACTCATTAACCGAGTTAATTAATATTTGCTAATTGTGAGTACACTCCATTATAGGCCCACAGTTGCACTATTCTCACTGTAGATATATTTCTTTGTCCACGGATATTGATCAATAATAACAAGTTGGTCCTTCACAAGTGTTCGTGATACCAGTTGGGTCAAATTACCATTTTACCCCTGGGTTACGTCTACATCCTTAAGTACCAATGCTCCTCTAATGAACATCTTGTTTGTAGTCCAACCCTAAAAGATTAATCTCTTTCGGGCCAATGAGAGGGTAGGGTCATTTGTTCAAGTCCCAGAGATACCATTGAAGGGAACACTCATCTACTTACCCTAAAGTCAGGAAGGAGTGAATTTCATCTTGTGAAATTATGTCCCTAACTTCCCACTTGATCTTGTCCCTAAAATGGTAGGCTTATTGAGTCGTCGAACTGGTCACTCTCACCCATAAAAATCAAAGGACAATCCCTCATGAACAAGAGTTTATAACTCAGTCAAGATTAAGACTAAGTTGCCTAGGTCATCGTAGTGAAATAGAAACCTGACTAGTCAACGAAGTTACATCTAGTGGTTACTTTTTCGTGGTTCGGTCTTGTGTAAACTCATTGCATAGGATATCCCACTCGCATGTCCCCTACATGAATGAATTGGATCATTGCATTTGTATCAAATACAAAGTGGGTTGTATCGATAGTGTCACGAAGCTAAGATATCCAGCCTTATCCATATACTATAGACTCTTTAGGTTGTATCTTGAACACTAATCCCCGTATGTCTCCACATATAGTTCAAGACTCATACAACAGTCTAGGATGTTAGTTTATTGGATTAGGGTTATTTAGGCAAGATAAATACAATATCAGCAATAATTATTTATTGTCATAAACATTGATAATACTTTCTTAATGATAGGTCAAATGTTACATTTACTATCTATGAGTTTTAGGACATAAAACCCAACAAGTTCGTCACTGCTAGTTTCATTGCTGTTGTCCCTCCTCTCCGACCATGTTACTGCTGTCGTTCGTCGGTGCTTCACATCTTTAGGCATGGTCATCGCTAGAATTTTTTAGTTTTTGGTAACATTTGGGGGTTTGTTCAGAATTTTTAGGATATCTACGAATCATTGATTTAATTGTGATTTAGGAGGTTGAATTTGAAGGTTTAAAGCTTTTGTCCACCAAAATTGATAGTGGTTTAGTTTTTGGGTCGAGTTGTGTTGAAGGTTCAAAGTAGTTTTAGGTCAATCCACCAATTGGGTAAGTTAATTGCAAATATTTGAGGAAAATTGCGACTTGGAATTCGATCCTAAAGATTTAATTTCGATTTTGGTTCAGTTTTAGGATTTGATTCAAGGTTTCCAAAAGCTTAAAGGGTGTTTAGTTGCTTGAGTAGAATATCTAGGTTTAATTTCGAGGTAAGTAATCTTACTACTCGTGCTGAGCGACGATAAGATTAAGGATAATATTGTTGGTTCTAAGACTATACGAATCATGATGTCTGATTAAAGAGGATATACGAACATATGACTGTCTGTCTATTGTAGTAGTAATTTTCTAAATTTTTCACCAGAGGTTAGTGATCTCCTTCGGGATTTCATCAAAGGTTTGTGTTTCATTTAGGATTCACTAGAGATTAGTGTCTCCTTTGGGATTCACTAGAGGTTAGTGTCTCCCTTTGGATTCCCTAGAGGTTAGTGATCTCCTTCTGGACTTCACCAGATGTTAGTGATCTCCTTCGGGATTTCACCAGAGGTTGTAGGTATATCTCACCTGCAGTAGGTCGGGTCAAATTATTCACTAGATGGCCGTCCATGATAATTAGAGGTTTTATGCATGTCCCACTAGAATGTTGCATTTATAGGACATAAATGCATAGCCTGATCCCGGTAGTGGGGTTATTTACTGAGTATTTTGTACTCATTCTTTCTCATGTTTCTTTTTCAGAAAAAGGTAAGAATAACCCGACGAATGACAGGAGGAATCCGTGATTGGGCCACTGAGACCAGTCAAAAACTTCCGCTCATGTCTTTTCTATGTTTCCATGATTAAAAATTTAGTCAATTGTTAAATTTAGAAAATCAGTGTTAAATTTAGAAAATTTTCAGTTTTTCTTTTTTGGTTGTCATGGATGATATTTTCTAGTGATGGTTAATTTTTCTTTTATTTAATTAAGAGTACATTGTTAAATGAATTTAAGTTAATTGTTTTTAATATAAGTTAATTATTTTATAGTATTCACTTGTTTTTTTTTTGCAAATTCATGAAAAGTGTTGTTTTGAGATGCATGAGTATAGTAACGGCCTAGTATAAGTCTTAGAAAGCCAGGTCGTTAATAAATTCTATGAACAAAATTCCTTAAAAATTCGGGATGTTATACCAATTCTTCATAAAAAATGTGAAGAGATTTCAATCGTTTTTACTATTCATTAAAATTTATAGAGAGATTATCGTCCAATTGAAGGTGAATGATATTCAACATCTAGGAGAACTCCACATCATCTAAATAAGAGTTCGGAAGAGTTGAGAATGAGGCCATGAGAAAACTCATGATTAACAAATGAAAGAAAGACATGAAAATCAAATTCGAAATACATCTTGCAAGTAAGTTGTCAAATTTTATACATCTACCAAAATATTCTCTTGCACATTCCTTTTAGAATATAACTTTGAACTTTATTCAGACAATCCTTAGTTGTTTTCGAGCACACTATATTTATGCAGCTCAATCCGAAGAAGATTTTAGCTTTTTCTAGTAATCGTATTTGCATAAGATTAGTCTTACCAAATATTGATATTTTTGTTTGAGGTATATATTTACGTGGCTCAAAGTGACAAACACTTTTAGTTATTTTTTGAGCATAAAGTATTTGTATGACTACAAGGTATTTGATAGGTATAGTTTTTTTCGGTATAAGGTATTGCTAAGTAATGAAAAAAGTTAATTAATTGGTTTTAATTACAATATATTTCTATGGAAAACTCTCAAAAAGATTTAGCTTTTTTTTAGTGAGGTGTTTGTGGGGCTTTGTTTTTAGTACAAGTATTTATTTCAATTTTTTAAGTTATTCAAAACTTGGGGAATTGGGGTGTTTTTCTTGGGTAGTGGAATATAAACTGTAATTATTTTCTCTTTTTCTTGTTGCGAATTTTTATGCCTCTAATTACTAATCATTAAAAAATTTCACTTGAATTATGAAATTTTTTTATTACTATTTTTTGTGATCAAGATCCGAATATGTATTTTTTTAATGGGGAGATTCTTTTTTATTATTTTAAGTGATGAACATAGATTTTAGAAGGATTTTTCTATTTTGTTTTTAAATACACCAAAGATCTAATAAAAGATATACTTGTCCTTTGTTGTATGTTCATGGGTTGGGTTGGGTGGGATTGAAATACTTTTTAGACCCAATTCAATTGTTCGAATTGTAAATTTATTTATTAAAAAATGAACCCAACTCAATCCAACTAAGAAATATTTGGGTTGGGTTGTTTCGGGTTAATCGGGTCATTTATTTCAATTTTTTTTTTCTAAAAAGAAGCAAAACGTAAATATGTAAAAATCTAATTAAATTATTATTATATATTGAATTAAGATTAATAACTCAATTTCAATTTATATAATGAAAATTTTATTTCTAAAGTGCAAAGAAACTACTTTTAAGAGTTGTTGAAAAATAAATTATTAAAAAAATATTGAAATTAAATAAAATTATAATCAATATATGTATAAATAATTATGTTATAAGTAACAAAAAAAATATTTAAAGTTAATAATAAATTCGGATTGGTTTGGGTTATATTAGGTGAACCATGAATCAACCCAACTCATAAAATTTTCATTTATTTGAAGCCAACCCAGCCCAAATGAGTTGATAACCCAATCGATTGGGTTGGGTTGATCAACTTTTTCGGGTCATCGGGTGTTTTGAATACCCCTAGTCTTTTGTTTTCTTTTGACCATTTTTATAATTGAAAAATTTGTTGGTCATTCTTTTAAAAGGTCCACAACGTTTCGACCATTTGTCCAAAAAACCCTAATTTTTTCTAGCATTGGGCTTTATGGGCTGAAGAAAGATTGAGATTCACATATATGGGCCATGAGAGCAATTTACATTTAGACATCCAACATTCTCAAACATTAGGTTTTAAGTTGGCCCACAAGAAGGCCCAAAGTATATCAAATTGTTTGTGTGCCTGTGGGGGATAAAGTTCATGACTTAAAATGTCAAAACATAATTGAAATTATAAGTTAGGTAAAATTTTAAGTCAATTTCAACCCTAAGTTTGTTTTTTTTTGTTTGTTTGTTTGTTTGTTTTTTTTTTATTGCATCATATTAATTTCAACCTAAACTTAAATAAGAGTTGCAAATTTTTACCCTTGATTTAATTTTTGACTAATTCATTAATTAACTTTAATCTAATCCTCTTAAACTCATTAATTTTACTAAATTAAATTTTGGCACAAAAATTAAGTTTGCCCAAATTAACCATTATAAGTTTGTTAAAGTTCATAAATTAAAAATTTTTTTTGGTACTTCAAATGTCAATTTTCCTAGAATTTTATTGATTTCTTCATATCCACCATTGTTTTATAAATCGTCTAACATATAAAAGATTTTTATTTTATTATTTTATTTTTTGTTAATGTTGATGTTTTTGAAGTTAGAACTTATAATATTTTTAAAATTAAAACAATTATTTAGGTCCCGTTTGGTAACCATTTTGTTTTTGAAAATTAACTTATATCATCTATATTTCTTATCATGATTTGCATATTTCTTGAGTAGAATGGTTGAATTCTTAGCCAAATTCTAAAAGCAAAAACAACTTTTTGAAAGCTACTTTTTTTTTTTTTTTAGTTCTCAAAATTTGGTTTTGTTTTTTAAACCACTGGTGAAAAGTAGATAACAAAGGAAAAAAATTTGGAGGTGAAAGTAGTGTCCATAGACTTAATTTTTAAAAATAAAAACAACAAACAAAATGATTATCAAAAGGGACCTTAAAATTTAAGATTAAGACTGCAACACTTATTTGAGTTTGAATGAATAATTTGATGAAAAAAATTTCAAGATTAAAATTTGTACAACTTGGTACGTTTAAAGTTAAAATTGAATTTTTCCCGAAGAAAAACATGCAAACCAAACCTAGGACATTCGACTCCAATATATTAATTATACTATGCATCCAAACATATTTATTATCTCAAGTATTTGCCTTTTTAAATATTTAGTATCATACTCATCAAATAATTAATATCAATGATCGAAATAGGCCATAAATATCATGTGTCATGTCAAACAAGTTTAAATAGATTGTGTATAATTGAACTATATTAGAATATGAGAGACTAATTTGAAATTTATTTTTCGATTAAAACATATACTTTTAACTACAAGGTTAGAGAGTTGAATTTACGATCCAACTTTTTCTATTTTGTAAAAAATTTATAACGTAAAAATATTAAATCATCAATTGACTCCAAAAACTTAAACATTTTAAGACTCTTCTTTACTTGTAGGTTTAAAAATTTGTAGAAGACCAAAAAAGTGAAAAAAATTAATATTAATTGAGAAATAAATGACATTCATGGATTTCAACACAAGTCTTTGATATTATGTTGGATCACTGATTAATCCAAAAATTTAAACTTATGAACACCTTAACAAAATATTCAACTGTCTTGACATTTTGGTAAAGAATGATGTCGATTGAATTATGTTCAAATTATCGTAATAATCTAAGGGAGGATGAGTTCTTAAAAAACACAACAACCATAAAAATTAGAGATCGAATCTCTAATTTCAAGAAAGAAAGTGCATCTCAAGTACAACCAAGGTTGGATGCACCCACGTGTGGAAACTATGAGGAGCTGGCGGTTCAAAAAGAGGACTTTGGTTTGTTGATGGTCGCGCGTGCTTCAACTAACCCCAAAAGGGTTGACCCTCCACTAGCCCTACAATCCAACCTTCCACTCAAATCCCTACTTCCATTTTATTCCATCTTTAAAATATACTTTAATTTGTAGATATTTCTTTTAAATGAAAAAAAAAATATCGTATCAACCAATTGAGTTAGGTTAAAATTTATTAATCTCATCTCTAACTTTATTTTTAAAAATAGAAATGAAAATTTAAATGATGAGTCATTGTAAGATTGTGTTGAAAAAATTAACACAAAAGGAAGAAAGACATATTTTTGTTAGGAATAAGAAAGCTTAAGATATTATTTCTAATCTTTCTTTGAGATATTTATTTACATATTTCAACATAATTCTAGAAAAGTTTAATTTATACATTAATGTCATATTGTAGATAGAGATATCCATGGGACAGGGCGGGACCAAGGATGGCTTCTTCGTCCCTTGTCCCTTGGGTTTGCAATAGGGCCAGGGCGGGCCAAGGGAGGATTCCCCGTCCTCGTCCTCGTTGGGGGATTTTACCCAAATGAAGGGAATTTTCCGTCGGGGAAACAGGTCCCCGCAAGGACTCATTCCCCGTTTTCCCTTTTTTGTTTCCCCATGGAGACTTTTTTCCTTTTTTAATATAATTTTTTCCTAAAATTCTATTTAGTTTGGGCTTGGAAACTTTAGTTCGGCTTAGATTGAGCTAAATTAAAAACTAGGCTAAATGTAAAAAGTTGAATACCTAATATATATATATATTTAAAAACCTAATTGGAGCAAGGTCGGGGACGGGAT